>NW_009260675.1:516881-531736 GCF_000687185.1 Egretta garzetta
GGAATGCCTGCAGTGTTTTGAAGGGCTGCTGCAATCAGACTGCATATCCATGAACTGTGCAAGATGAAACCAGATGTTTTAACACATTTGTTAATGAAAATAAACATTTTTAATGAAGAGCAACAGCTCAATTGTTTTATGTAAATGGATGGAAAGGCTGAGCCAATATGTAAGGAGTATCCTTAATCCCTCAGAAGTCTTCTTCAAAGAGATGAAGAAAAATCTTCCTCCTGGACTAGTCTGTCAAAGCTTCCAGATCCTCTTTTAGAACCTGCATCTTTTAAGAGTCTGTCTCACAATTTAAACCATTTCAACTGATAGATTCACTTTGCCCCCCCCCCTTTTTTTTTAAGGGCAAACTCCAATCAGAAGTAGGAAAGTTGCCTTAATTTGCCAATCTCGTGGTCTAAATAAAGTTTTCAGCAAGCTTCATTTGACCACATAAGTGGAGAACAGAGAAGTATTTATAGCTTGCTCTCCCTCAGCCATCAGTTCAGAAACCACAGAAGGACACATTATAACACATGACTTCAAGCACATGATACCAAGTGCTCACACTTCTCTTTCAGCCAAGGACTCCCCTCTCTTCTGTGGAATATTCTTTCACCTTCCTTCTCTCTTTGCTGTTTTAAAACAGATAGAAACCCATTGCCTTAACATGCCCCAAACTATTTTAAACAAAACATAAGTCAGGTACACAGAGATCAAGGGGGCTTTACTTTCATACTTTCCTTCCAAACAATCAAATAAACTTCACCACCTTTTACTCAACTTAAGGCCTCAGAACCTTTCCAGAACTTGTCAGGTCTTAACCCAGTAAGAAGTCCTTCAAAAACAGCTTACAGCTCATTATTGCAATCCAATTTTTTTTTTTTGTATGGTAATGGTACTGAGCAAATAAGTCTGTTTATACAGACATCCAGAGTTCATGCTGTTTTCCATCTTTTCTTATTCCCACACTCCCCAAACTGAACACAGATGTAGTTTCAACAGCTGAACACAGCTCCAGAAAAACTTCGCAGAGCACATGCACCCATAGTGCTCCATAGTGACATAACTATCCTGCCATGAAAGCCAAGACCAGCCAGCTCAAGGGCACAAGCATTTTCACACTTTTTGTTACTAATTAAAATCTAGTAGCTTTTCTCCTCCAGTCTCTCAGGTCAAACTTACACATCAGCAGCTTCCAAATTAAGGTATGGGCATGTAGCCTCTTTAGGCTCCAGGAAAAGAGTTCCCCCCATCCACAGCTCCCTACCCACCTAGGTACTCACTACCATCCTCTTTCAAAAAGGTTAGGGCTTCCTCAGATATTATGAATATCTGAATTAAGTAATATGAATCAGTCAAACTTAAGAAATTACCCAATAGTTTGAGAAAAATCCATATTTTTTTTTCTTTTCCAAGGAAAAAGGTTTTGGAATAGCCCCATAAGCAATTAAAGCCAGTAGGGAGTTGTGGAATAAGTGCTGGAGGCGACTTAGAAATTAAACTTGTATTCACATTTTAAGGAAAGGTACAGCATTGAAGAAGCTTCCAAGGTGGAGTGTAGCTGACATGCAAGGAATCCATTCCACAGCTAGGCCTGCAACCTTCGATGTTGGCAACACCAGGGGAGCTTGGTGTGCTGACTCTAAGAGGAACTGCACAGAGGGTAGAACAGAGTGGAGACACCGTGGTCAGGCTCTGTAATACGGGAACTTGAAGGTGCCATGGAACTGATAAGCTGCATATTTGCTATCCTGGGCCAACAGTCTCATGTTTTTGACAAAATGCTGTCCTTTGGTAAACTTTCCTCATTATGATACCATTATAATACCAAAACACACCTCCCTCCCAAAAGCTACCTACCCCCAAGGTGCAACCACCCCTCACTGAGCTTGCACTTTGAATTTTTCTAGTTTATACCTTTAAAAGTGAAGCACTAAAGTTTTACACCAATCTAAACAAAGTTGTGTATGACTAGTGTCACCTAAGCTCCACCTGAAAGGTAAAAAATTGATATAAAATAGCTTAAGGGAGAGAGAACGTTAGGGAAGATACCATCATCGCATACCACTCTGACTTCTGGGATCAGTCAACAGGCTGAGCCTCTCTTCCCCCTCATCAGGATGCCTTTGGGTAAGATTCAAACACTTGATTGTACCAACTGCCACCTCGGGAAACTTAGAAATATCTAGAGTGTCATTTTATATCTTTTAACGCATTTGTAGCCAAGCAGTGTTTACTCATACTTGTGGTGTTTACACGCGCTTTGCAGACAGTGAATTTATCACCAGCAATCCAAAAGAACCTGTGTATCTGTTCCTTTAATAAACTGCACTACTCATTAATCTAGCCATGATAGTTCTCATTGAATGCAACCAAACTTCTTAAGTGTGGCCACGGTAGTTCATGGAATGCGACTAGACTGAAGGTGTATCCCGTTATTTGTGCACCCGTAATCATGGTAGTTCAGTACACTGAACACAACTGGACTTATAACGACAAATTGGGCATCACTCCAAATTACTTTAACCTTTTAACGCAACAGGAGTGATGGCAGTAACTGGGTTTAGGCTGACTGCAATAACTTTTCTTTAACTGGAACAACAGGAGCCAGGAGAAATACTTTAACCTTGTCAGGCCACAGCTATTAAAGCTTCAGCTCCACCTACAGTAGTTTTTACTGAGCAGATGTACACAGGGAAGTTGCTGTGAAGCTCTATTATAGCAATCTTAAAGAATGAATGGACACACACACCAAGCAGTATAATTATTGCTCAGAATAACAACCTGTGGAGTCTGTAGGTTATCACTTCAAGTTATGCAACTTTATCCACAGAGCCTGTTTTAAACTAGGATGTCTTATTATTACCATCTGCTCAGAGATGAAAACCAAGATGGCTGCAAAAGAGGCAAGAGAGTATTTTCTCCTTTAAATTAACATTAAGCAGAAGCCACTGGTTCTTTTAGAATCAGAATAATGCAGGTTAAAAGGGATCTCTCCAGATTATCTGGTCACTTTTTATAAAAAGAGTTAAAGCATGAAGCACTTCCAGACTAGTCTGACACTAACAGATGTTTTGTTGCCTGTTTTAGCAATACCAAGTTAAAATATTTTCAGAACAAGTTAATTCCAAATATCCTTAGTGAAACAGATCACATACACCTTGTCTCCATGCAGAGAAAACCTTGGCTTTTAAGCATTTGACACTGGCCTTCACACTAAACTGAAGACACCTTCCTTTACCAGTCTCCCTCAGTTGCCTGTGAAAGGGTTAAAGGTACCATAGGCTTTCACAATCTTAACAAAGGACTCCTGTGCTGAATAGCATCCTTATTTCAATAAAGCATGTTCTAATATACACATGGGAGGAAATGCTAAGCAGATAATGGCTGTTCCATTTTCCCCTCAAGTCATTATGCTTTGATTGCACTTAGAACTTTGGGAAGGTTGACCACATGACATGCGAGTGCTACAACAGAGTGCACATCACAGGGTTAGTTTGGGGAGGAAAGGCTGGAGTTATTTCCTGGTTGGTTGGTTTGTTCTTAAGTAACATTCTGCCCAGTATGTAGTCCCCCAAACACTTCTCATTCCATAAGTCATAAGACACCCTAAAATACTTAAAGTAAGTGTTAACTCCCACCCATCTCCCAATTACTCCTTTTCTGATGCTAGATGCTACCCACAAAACAAGCCAGTGTTCCACAGATGTCAGCAACTTGTCAAGTCAGCCCTGATTCATCAGATGATGCCCTGGGGTGTCACGACATCCCAGCTAGAAGCACTGTCTAGAACCCTGGCACTTGCTTCACCCATTTCAGCTTCAAACCCAGAGCAAGAGTTACCTTTTTCGGAATCCACCCACATATACTCATTGCCCAATGCTTTGTCACTCAGAGTGAAGTGAAACAGATGTCTCTATCAACAAGCCAACAGTACATCCAAAATCCAATGGAAAAAGAAAGAGCAAACCTGTTTCCACTGTCAAGAATCCCTTCTGACAGATCTTACAAGATTACAAGAGCTATATGCTGCTGCATCAGCCTGCCTAACATTTCTGCTTTGGTCTTTTCTACACACTACAAGAAACTGAAGAGAAATCCAGATCACACCTTTAATCAGTTTAAGGAAGAAGTGACACGATGCATGTGCCTACGGCCAGCAGCAGTGCCACAAACATGCTTTTCCACTCCTGTGCTGATCTAACCACCCAGAATCAGGTGGGAAGCTCCCTATGGTCGACTCCAGGGGCCGTAAAGACAACTTTTCTGCTTTTCCCCTGTGCACCTCCAAGACACAGATAGGAATCTGACAGTGAAGAGTGTAGTGGCACTTTCTCCCCTCATCATAATACTTTTCAAAGATCAGCTAAAAGCCACATAACCAAGCAGCTGCTATTCTGCGGCTAAAAGAAGTCATTATAAGCGGAATTAAGAGGTCTGACTAGGGGGAGAAGGCAAGAAGAAAAGCCTTCTTACTAGCCTGAAGGGTTTGGAAGTATTTGCAAGTTGTCTCAATGACTCAACTACAATCATGACTCAACCAAACTTTGTTTGGCTTTTGTCATCATTTTTAACATGCAAAAAAGCAAATGCATGTGTAAAAGCATTGTTATTTTCAGTTTAAAATACCTTATAATTTATGTGCAGGGAAACAGAAAAGGAATACTGATATTTTAATTCTACATGCCCAGCAGAAATTTAGCCTCAAGTCATTTTTTTATATACTACTTAAAAAAAAAAAAAACTTATTTTATATATGTGCTGACATAAAAGCTCTTTGAACAAGTTAGAGCAGATACCATTAACAGAGTAAAAACACTCAAGGTAACCTTTTCACTTCTTAGGAAGTAAGTCAGGGGCTTAAGAATCTTCAAGAAAAAAAGATAAGCCTTTCAAATTTGAGACCTCCTTGGCTGAAAGAGACAGGAGATGCAAAACCACAGTCCAGATTGCCCTTTATAAACCTGTGTTTATACTTGCCCATGTTCACTGTGTACTACTTCACAAAGGCATGTGAAGCTCTTCTATTACTTCTATGTCATGACAGCCATTAATCATGGAGGTTTAACCTCCTTATGTCAGACAAAAACTTACAGCACGGAGTAGCCAACATATTCATGAATCACGTTAAAGTGGTCATGCAGTTCAGGGCTGAGGACAGAGCTTTTTACACTTTTCCTTCATTTCTGCCCTCCCAGTGCCAATACACAGACACCTCTCACCAAATCAGGCCATCTGGTCACCTGACAACTGTAAATAGTAAACAGTCAACACTGTTTAAGAGATTAACAATACTCAAGCATTCACAGGTGAAGTTATGATAAACCTGTGGGTTAGTTTTGGTTTGTTTGTGTGGGTTTTTTTAACTTTAGAAGCTGAAAGGATTTTGTAGTTGTGCTCAATGACTGTCATTAAACAAAACTCTTAGCTTTAACCCACCTGCCCCCATCCTCCCCACTATGATATTCAAGATCAGCCATATATTTAAGTGGCTATATATCTGTTGTACACAGGATATACATTCCTGCAAAGAGCTTAAAGTCAACAAGAAAGAATGGATTTGTTTAAAACCCCTAGAACTGCTTTAATTTAAGGTAGTCAGGAATTGGTTGAAAACCACCAGGTTTTATCCACAAAGGATAAAAATACTAAACACCCTTAAAATTGAGACAGTATAAGACATTTTAAAACCTATATATTGGATTTTAAACATAAAATTAACTTGACAGTGCTTGTAATACTTGAGGTTACCTGAGAAATCTCTGGTGGTTGTTTTTTAAGCCCAGATGAACAGAAGCTTTTTATGAGAGTTAAGCTTTCCGAAGTTCATACCAGTGGTCAGGAGGCTAGAACATGAAAGATTTTTTTAAGATAACTATTAAGGTCACATTTACTGTTAATGTAATTCCGCTGATAAACCAAAGAAAAGGAAACCACACAAGTTGCATCTATTCTGTAACACAGACAACAACAGCATTTCAGTACATTCCATATTTACAGAGAAAATGCTGAGCATTAAACTAAAGAAAAGCACTAACATTAATCAATCAAGATCTGCTTATAGTGTAAGGAGTCTTTTTGACCAAAGCAAAATGTCCAGCCTGAACTTATTTACATTCTATTTCTGCTAACATCATCATAAAAGTTAATTATTCTTTTAGTTATGACTTGGTCAATAAACTGTTTTGAGCCTACCTTCGCAGTATCCTCTCTCATACATATCATATTTCACTTAATGAAAGAGTCTGTTTCTACATAGGCACATTTTATAGTAAGATTAAATGGCAGCCTGTTTTTTTAAGAGTTTTCATGGCAGTTAGATTTTAAAAAAAGTCTTCTCCCTCTGGGAGGAAAAAAATTTAAAAAAAAAAAAAACCACCACAGAATACACAGGACTTCAACTTTCCCAACAACAATTCCTCCACATTTGTTATACTCTACCCAAAACACATCCAGTGACTGATAAGTAATTTCTGTTGCTCACCAGTAAAGTTTGATACTAGGCCCATCTATACAGCTAAACTCATAATGATAGCCTAAGAGCTACCAGGATTAAAACATCTGAAGATAGAAGGCATGCAAAGGCACAGCATCAAGCCAAAGCCATAGGCAAAGACACCAGATGTATTTTAACAGAAGACCATAACTCTCATTGAAGTCTGTCAGCTTTGGGACCCCAGACCCAAACACTCATTAAGGAAACACTGTTTATGCCAGTCTGAGAAATGACAGTATATTCAACTCCAAGTCACCTCATGAATATGATGAAGCAAATAGACTTCAGCTTTTTCTGGACCACCCTTCTTCAGGTTTATCATCCAAAACCAAGATTAGATTGAACTCAGACTAGTGTTCTACAAGAAACAAAACTAAAGAAACTATGATTATCAGTAACCTACCTACAACTGCTAGTAATGAACTTATGATTGCAAAAGCAACTTCTCAGAGGCAAGTGTCATTCAACTATCTTCTTCGTACCTTCACAGTGTACTATCCACACTTCATGGAAGTCAGTCAGTTCTATCACTTACAGGATGCATTTGGTAGCCAAACCTTCTCCAAAATACAGACAGCCATTTTTTCCCCTCACATTACACTGTCTTATGCACATCATATGTTCCAATAACAGCAGTATTTTTCATAGTTTTATTTCATAATGACCTCCTGACAAGTATAGCAGTTTAATGTTAGCTATCAAATGTCACTGCTGATTCAGATCCACCTCAGGAGAGGCCACTCATTCATTATGAGTGGCATAAAATAGTTATACAAGCACAGATGATGGATACTAGTGTTTGTGCTTCATTATAATAATTTGTGCAAGCAACTCTTTAATAGAACTTTGAAAAGATGTGAAGGGCTATGTAAAATGCTAAGCCCAAACTGCAAGTTGCCAATACAATTCAGATAACAAGAACTCCATTTCAGTTCATCTACATGTCTACTTTGCAATGTATATTAGAAGCATTAGAGACAAAAAAACTAATGGGTAAGCAGTTCAATTCCTTCCCTCTCCCCAGTTCATCCACAAAGTTTTCTCCAGACAAGTACTTCATACACAAAGTTTCTTTTTCTACATATAACTGATTTGGTTATTAACATTAATATTGCAAAACTTTACTGGCACATCAGCAGATGTGCTTTTCAGAGGATTTCACAACATCCTATCTTAGTGGTGAAGTAGAAGAGCCTAATTGTCCTTAATCCTCTATTTAAAATAGGTTAGATGAAATCCTCTTTTGACTGAAGCAAAGAGATTAGTCAGCGTCACCGGGAAAAAGAAACACTATTGCCCCCTCATCCTGCCCTGTATGCAGATGAGTTTAAAGATTAATGAAAGAAACAAATTAACCAGTCTCCTATTTCAAAAAGGGAAATCATTCTACATGGAAGAGCAGAGTAAGTGAAAAAGTGTCCCTACAAAATCTCTGAATTCTTAAGCTTTCATGTTTGCAGTAACTACCATAACATAAAAAAAAAAGAACAAGTATCTCAGAACGCAGTTTCACAGTATACCTCAGTAACCAGACAGAAGAGCTAGTATAAAACCCCTTTAAAAAAAAAAAAATACCAATACACATCTGGATCCCTGGCAAATCTTGGCAATGTCAAGAATTATGCCAAGTGGAGTACATACAGTTTCAGGAAGTACATGTGCACACATCTGCATATGAATGCACACACATGTATGCAGATGGAGGAATAAAGGGGGAAATTAGGGGCAGCAGAAGGAGAAGCAGCATAGAACACTTAAGTAACAAGAAAAAAACAACCCTAGGACACAGTCATTATAGGCTTATGTCCACACTCCGTTTTCTTCCTGTGACATAGTAATTTTATTACCTGAAAGCCTTTTTTTTTAATTCCCTTACAACTTGTCTCTATGGAAGAGCTGGGTAATACTCTCATTCCTGTCCTAAGGAAAAATGAATGCACAGAGAAATTAACATCCAGAACCACAAAGATGTTTAGGTGCCTTATCAGCCTGTGGTCTTCTGTGATGTTCCAAACAAACTCCCCAGCCACTGGCTCATCTAATCAGTCTCCTAGAATAATCCAGGCTATGCTGCCAGTTTCTTCCTAGAAAGAGTGCATTTTTAATATAGTACCACAAATACTCACTTAGAAAATTAAAATCAAAGTTAAATTGAAAAAAACCAAAACAAAATACTTTTCAGGATGACTCAGAGTGTGTTTGTGCCACAGGCTTCTCAGAGTCGTTACTGAGAGGGAAGAAAAAAAAAAACTGGTGTCTATATGATACAGAAAAAGAATCCTTGGTTTGCCTTGTCTACCTGCAGCTGTTGCCATGGCAATTATAGCAGAGAAGATAATAGCATTCCAGTATCACTCTGCCTCATAGCTCAGGATGAACTTCAACTGAGATGTCCCTTGACAATTATACAAATAGAAATACTACATTATCCTGTGTAATGGTAAACCAGTAGAATAAGAAGCATTAATCTGGAAAAATATAATCTGGCTAAAAGACTTACACAAGGAGAGGCAGGCTATTTTGCTAAAAAAAAAAAATTAAAGTTGAATCCAGTTGCATAACAGGTGCTAAAACATCTGCTCAGTCTTTTCTGTGGCACAGGTTTCTCTTGGTTTCTTCCCCCTGCCACATCTGCACATGTCATGGAGGAGGCATCTCACAGTCAATCAGATTGCAGCTCCTCAAAAAACCACAATTGTTTTCTAGCTGCACACATAAACCTAGTTAGATTAAACAAGTTCATTATCCTGCATCTCAACAGTACAATACAAACAGTAGCCAGCTATGATATTTGTGGAATGTTTTACTTGTCAGCCCAGTTACTGTTTTTTAAGTGTTTCGGGTTTAAAAACCAGACTCATTAGAAAATCCCAATCCACCTTGCCACTTTTATTGTTTCAATTACTATTGTATAACAGGAGCAAAGAATGAATGAGAAATGGCAATCAGAGGTGTTAAGCTATGAATGTGCTACGTTGTACCTCACCCTCTTCTTCCATTCCTAAAAACTATTTTGAAAAGGCTTCCTGCTTTTAGTATTGATACATTGTGGTGCTTTAGAAAAGGCATAAAAGCAGAACTATATCAAATATTTTTTTAAATCAGAAAACATGCTATCAAACAACAACAGCAACCACGCAGTTCTCATCTCAGAAGAGAGAAGTATTTTTGATGCTAAAAATGGCGAGGTTAAAAGTTCTTGATCTATTTTAAGTCACTGAAATACTTGTACAATTTAGAAGCTCCAAAAGCAATGGTTTTTTACTATCAGAGAGCATCTGATGAGTGCAGATGAGCAATATTTTGTAGTCAATAGCAACCAGCTTGTAATATGTACTCTGGCTTCCTGTAAGTGAGCTGTTTTACATACACAAAGTCCTATTTTCATTTATTTATTCTCAAAAGAAAGAGGAAATAATGTTTTTCTTGTGTAAATTAGCTAATTGATGGGGTTGGGGGAGGGAAAAAATAAAGCCCATGCAATTCTCCATGTTTATTGTCCCTCAGCAATAAATAACTGGCAGGGGAAGGGAGAGCGTCTATGTTCAGGAGGTTTTTTGAGCCTCGGATTATACTGAAATATCTTAAAAGTACATTACAAAACCAGAATGAACACAGCAAGAGTCACTACTAGTACACAAGAGCTAGTTAGATTTACAGAAGTGGCAAATCCTGGCAACCACACTCAATGCTCAGCGGAATTAACTTCTGAGGTAAGTAAAGCTTTCAAACTTCACCTTTTCTAAATGACAGACTAAAGTTAGGAGAATAACAAAGCAATAGTGCTTGGGGAAACAGGAATTCAGAAGCTACCCATGCTGTTAGATGCTCTCTGTCACACCTTCCATACCAGAAAGAACTGGTACCCACAGCAAAGCAGATAAGTGAGATGGGAAGCAACTCAGGTTTCAGGAAAACATTGTGACACACTGACTTCCACAAGAAAGAACAAAAATGCATTACATACCAGGTATAAACACAAGCACTTCAGAAATGCAAGTTACCAATTGCTAACCTGCAAATACAGGCATAGCCCTTATCAAAGACATCTTTTGTACAATCAAGACAGTTTGCAGACAAAGAGTTGGTATATAAACCTGTTTATGTGACATTTAAAGACAGCTTAAGATTTTGTCAAATTATATCCCTGGAATTAAAAAAGAAAAAACCACAAACGTTTTGACTTACAATAAGTGACAGCTAGGAAGAAAATGGTGTTTATTTTGACAGGCACCCTGACTAAGAAACATCTAAGCAGTACTAGTTTGATACCAGTCTGCAAGGATGCAGAGAAAGCTGAATGACTACAAGCAAAACCAAGAACTGGAATGCCAGGATACCCCTATATGTATTAACTGAACTTGGGTTAGAAACTGTAGGTTTTCTGAAACACTTGATAAACGGACTGTTGTTTTAGACACAAATAATTCCAGAGCACCAAGATTTACAGTTGCTCCAACTTTCAGGTCAAAGCAGTTATCAACCTTTGCTGTATCAAAGCTAGATAAATGGGAAAAAAACCTGAAGCTCAATATTCATTTATTTCTAATAAGACTACATACACAACTAAAATACTGAGGAAATCTAATTAGAAAACAGTTTTAAAATTATACTGGCAACAGAAATGACAAAATTGTCTAAACCAATGACCAGAAGCCACAGGCTGCCATAATGTATTTAGTAGAGAACTTGCTGAAAACCCCTAACACAACTTCCTGGTTGGGCTAGTAAATCATGTTCTCAAACTGTGATTAAAGTTGACCCACTTCTATAAAAGTGAAATATAAAGCATCCATTTGTAAACTCATTTATTCCAACCTCCCAGAAAAAGATTTTTCAGAAATATCTGC
This sequence comes from Egretta garzetta, assembly GCF_000687185.1. Taxonomy (NCBI): domain Eukaryota; kingdom Metazoa; phylum Chordata; class Aves; order Pelecaniformes; family Ardeidae; genus Egretta; species Egretta garzetta. Next base: position 528,219 of record NW_009260675.1, read on the forward strand.
AGAACTAATAGGCCAGAAGCTTCCCAGAGGCCAAAGCTGTAACAAATCACTGTTCCTTCTGGAAGCGAATCTTATCTGCTGCTATGCACATTTAGAGATATTTACACAGGCAACAAATACTTAACATCCAGATTTGAAATCCTGAAGTAATAGGAGAGCATGAAAGAGGAGAAGCAATTAAAGCAGCAGGATCTCTAAATATACTGCAGAACACAGGCAAAACTGTTCAGTAATATAGACCTCTGACACAGTAGTATTTATTGTACAACCCAAAGCCATCAACCCAGGCAGAAACATTTACTGATGAGGGCCAACTGTCTCACAAATACAGAACAGGCTGTCACCCTAGGCTGCAAGATGTTTAGCAACCATTTATTGTCCAAACAAACATATGCTAAAGAGTGATATTTTTCCTGATTGCCCAGATATATTCAAATTCACAATGTTCAGGAATATCCAAATCCACATTCAGCCAGAAGCAGCCATCGTGAATATATTGAGACATACACACATGCTTTATTAAGAAAAGTAAATGTTAATTTTATGAAAGATGTCATCAAGACTTCTTTTAAGATTGTTAGCCCTCTTGACTATAAAGAGGAAGAACACCAGAATACCCAAGATCAGCAAGAAATAAGTTACCAGAGAGAACTAATGCAACTGCAGTTACATAGGCAAAAACACATTGCTTAATGATATCTACACAGCATCCCAAGTAATCTAACCATATAGCAGAAGCTAATCTTGTATGGACTGGGTTTTAATCGTCATCATATGTTTGTTTTTTCCTCTAAATAACATACTGCTTAATATTATGCAAACAAGTTCCTCTCATTACTGAGCACACGGCAGGCTCCGCATGACACTTACAGGACAGTACACACTAATTCCATATTCTCAGGCTCTGAGGCTGCCCTCCCCGGGGTAGCACACATCTCTGGGGAATGCACAAACAATTCAAGGAGAAGACAGAAGTAGGTTGTCTGATGCAAAAGCAACATCCAGAAAAAGAGGTTATATTTTAATAGAGTATGTGACAGATAGCATACCCACCCAAGGCAACTTTCATACTACCCCCACATAGCCATTATTTCCGTTATTTGGGAAAGTAAATTAAGCAATACAGTTGTCAAAATTTATCTTATTCATCTTATTGTAGAAGGCTTATTCAGATTCTGTGGTTCCATGTAGTAGAAAAGCTGTATATAAAAATGGTTCTACTTCATTACTTAAAGATAACTCTACCATAGCCAGCTACCTCAACAACATCTCCAGCCTGCGTCAGCCAGGGCTCTCAGGATAATCCAGAGACCGGCCTGCTCTGGGAAGGACCTGCAGCTGAACAAGTCCAGGACACAACTTACAGAACAAAAATTTGTAGTTCTAGGACCTCGGTCATTGAATAGTTTCTGTATAGATTTTAACCAACCCAAGGCTGAGCTTGCTTTGATATAAGCACAAGATGTACCTATCCTCTCTGACTCCCCTGCAGAAGTGTCACTGCCTGGTTTCCCTTATTAAAGAGCAGCTCAGAAAGAGGCAAGCACATCTACACTTGTGAGGTATAGCTGGTGCGTACGGACCTTGGGTGAACAACCATGGAGCAATACTGCTGATGTGCATCTGCTACTCATGTACAGCAGTAAGTTTCAGGCCCAGCACTCAAACTATTAATTTTCATTTTCACTGCTGTAGCTGTACAAAAATAGTTGAACCATGGAGATAAAAAAAAAAAGAAAAGAAAACACACAACACACACAGGCATCAGCTTGCCAGATCTTAATGGCCTTACTGAAATGATGACAAAATTTACTTAGAGCAGCTTTTTTCAGAACAATCTGTCCTTGGAAGAAAGGATTCAAAATTAAGAAACTGAAGGAATGTGAAAGGACAAGAAGCAACAGGTGAAAATATACAAAGCAGCCTGGAACAGCTAGGCAATTATCTAGATACAGCCTATTGGCATATATACAATACAGAAAGTAGTGTGATCTAGGAAATAGTAACACTTCCTCACATGGGATACAATGTTTCGTTTAGCTTTTAGACTGCACTCTCATGAGCAGCGCAGGAGGGTGATGACAGTCCACAACTTAAAGACTCAAGTGCCTTACTTTCAACACACTGTCTTCTCACACACATCTTCATCTTTTAGAATAACTACTGTAGTTACTCAAGCCTGTTTCTTTCGTGTTTGATGCTTACACCTGCTTTGAAAGAGAGGTTAGCAACAATGTTATACAGAAGAGATTTAGAGACCACAGTACGCTCTGTGCACAATGAATGCGCCATTTGCACAGGCTCCAGATGTGAGCACACACACACACAAGAAAATCTTAACTCAAGCCTGACAGTTAGATCAGCACTGACAGATCTCTACACCCAAAATGATCCTGCCTGCTTCCAAACAGAGCTCAGCACAGTTCACCTGAGCTTTGCCTATCCACAGAGACTACCTGCTTCTCTTCTACCTCCTTATATTTTGAGTATTCTCCTCCTACCCTCAGGGCCACTTGCTAAGGATCCATACGCATATAGCTGCTTTCAGTATTCACCTCTGCATTCTCTCCTCATCCTACATAATGCTCTATTGTAAACAGAAAAAAAAAAATCCACAGTCGTTTTTCACCTCTGCTGGTTTTCTTCATTCGTAGTTAAAGAAAGACCTCAGCCTGCATTACGTGGAGATAGCTCTTAACATGCACAAAACTAAGTGCATTTACTTTTGCTCGGTCAGAGCATGAAAGTTTCCTCGCAGCACTTTCTTCATGGGAGGAAAAGCTGTATGTATTTGGAAATCCCAATTATCTCTCCCCATCTTTTTAAAATTTCTTCTACACCAAAAAGCAGAAATTTGAGGTTTCCTGGTATTGGTGCTCCCTGACCTGTATAACCCCACACCTACTGGCATTTCACCAACTTACTAAAGCCATTCACAGAATCACAAGGGTTTCACTATCCTGAACATTTGTTCGCAGTTCAGTGAAACTGGATTCACACTCACTGACACACCTCAACCTACACTTGAGCCCACTCTCATGCACTGCTACTGATTTGCTCTTTCAGGCAGTACAGGTGGGGAAAAACATGCTGATCAACAAGCAAGATCGACTCTCTTCCCCCTAACTACAACCACATTTAGTGCCTTTGATTCTTACCACACGCTAAAAACCTGAGGACGGTTCTGACCATTCGTCAGTGTATTTAAACTGCACAACTCCACAAAACGCAGCTTGACTGAAAACAATGTAAGGAGGAAAAAAAGAAAAGCCCACAACAACAACTGAACCACACCAGAGGCTTTATCTGCCCTGATAACTCCGTATCTCAGCACGCACCGTATCACAGTGCTTTGAACTTGGCTCAACCCGTTCTGCTTCAGCAAAGGGCAGCCCCGCAGCCAGCTACCCGGGGAGAGGGCTGCGGGGAGCCCATTAACAACCGTCGCATCCTCCGTTTACACCGAAAACCACGTGCAGCGGCCCCCGCGGCTCCCCCGGCCGCGGTGCGGTTGATGG
>NW_009260675.1:533029-549967 GCF_000687185.1 Egretta garzetta
GCCCCGGCGGCCCGCTCTGCCCCGGCCTACGAGGTGCCTCTCGTCAGAACGCAGGCACGTTGAAACACCCGTTACCGATACCACGCGGCAGGTCAACGTGTACAACGTTGGCGAAACCGCCTTCGCACGGCTGGGCGCGTGTTCCTTCGCGTCCTGGCGTCCGAGGTGGAAACTTCCCCCTCCTTGTTAAAGCGCAGCGAAACGCGATGAAGTAAACCGCTTCTTCAGTGACTGAAGCCCAAACCTCACAGCCCTAGTAAGCCCGCGAACGGCAGAAGTGACTTGTCGTAGGTGAAGGGATAAGCAGAAGCCGGCAAAAATGGGCACAAAGAGAAGTAGGAGCGTATCTTTATTCCGTTTAAGATACCTGAAAGAGCACCTTTAAAGCCTTTTTGTTTTTTCCCCCAACCCTTGTGTTTTCACGCCCTTCAAACCAACGGGCTCGCTCAAGTTTGCAAGAATCTTGTAGGGTAGTCTTGGGTAATTTGTGTATTACCCTGCACAACTTAATATAAAGCTAAGACTTCAAGCTAAATACTTTCTCCAAAATTAATTGGAACTTATTAATTTCATAAAATTCAATATTTTACTAAAAAAGTTAATTTTAACAAAAGCAAACAAAATCAAAAGCGTTTTATACTTAGGAAAAGCCATTCCCTTCTTGAGCAGCGATCGCGTAAGCTGCCCTTTACCACCTAGCTCATGGCCAAAAATAGGCAATTCTTGCTCCTTTTGAGTTTTGTGTTGTCACAGTTCAGTAGTTCTCTGGATACCGTAAAACCTAAGCTAAAGAGTACCTCAATTTCTAATACAACTAACCTATGCGGCAAAAATAGAGATTACACTATTTGAGATCATCACAAGGGAAAGGGCATGTGACTGATTCTTTACAGGTCACCTTTAATTTAGATGCATTACATGTGTTCAGCATTTTTTTATTACTGGTTAGGTTGCAAAATGTATAATTTAAGGTGCGGTAAGTGCGGTGTGGTCAAGCTAATGTTGCTATTCAAACTCTAAAGTGATGTTGCTCTAAAACCCAATTTTCTTCATTTCAGTTACTGCTAATAATTTATAGTCATTTTGCAGCACTTCCCATTTTCGTGCTCCTATTTACAGATGTAACACTTGTGTAACAGGGTTTTGTACTTACATTTCACTTTCAAGAAATTATCACTGAACCTGAAAGGGAAAATGGATTAAAAGAGCTACGAAACGACAGGATTCTTCCTCAAAATTAACAATACTGCATGAGTTAATACAAAACTTGCTTTCTTACCTGTTTTCTTAAACAAACAATTCCATATTAAAATAATATTCTGTGTACATATCACTCTTTAAGGAACTAGTTTATTACAAAAACCAGAGGAACCTAGTTCATGAGCACAAAGTGATAATGTCAAAATACACAGGCTGCAAAGCTGAAACAGGAAATTGTTTTAGTTGTTTTTTAGGATGCTTCTCTGTCTAGCCATTCCATTTTCAAAGAACCTATGGAATATTCATGTTGTGTTATAGTTTTACAACTTATTCCACTTTTAGTCAAACCGTGCCATTTAATGAATCCCAGGTCTTTAACGACATCGCTTCTTACTCAGATTTTGAATGAAAGCAAATTTTCAAATTATGCAGAAAATTGCTTTTGAAAGTTTTCTTTCTTTTAATACTTTCGGTAGTTCCTCTCATCCAAATACTGCAATTTATTTTCCACATAATTAGGTGTCATTTCTTCATAGAAGCAGGTAATTACTCCTACAGGTTAAAACCTGCAATATCTGTACACTTTCTCCATGAGAGAACCTGTGTGAGGCGCCTGCGCTGCTCAGTGCGCCGCACAGAGCGTTTCTGAAGGGAAGGAAGTTTTCACCTGGTGAGCCGGTAATGGTTAACGGCAGCTCAGTGCTGAGCACGATCATCACAGGGGTATTTCTGACTGAGTTCCTTGCTGTCTCCTCAGCTTAGGTAACCAAGACGGGGCTGCAAGAAACAGTTTCCTCGGATCCAGAGCCTGGAGCCCGCTGGTGTGTGTCGGTCCCCCGGGGATGCACAGGTTGGACATATTCTCTGAGGTGAAAAGGGGGCCACAGCTCCTGTTGTCGCTGACTCTCTCAGTCAAGGGCAGGGGGAAGGGACACACACGCTCAGGCTGGCATTTGCCATTTCCGGGCTGCTGCTCGAGCTAAGCTGAGCAGCATCTTTCTGCCCTTCCCGTTGAACCTGTGGCACTGTGCTGCCAAGAAGAAGAGAGAAAAGGAGCACAGCTGGATCCTGGGGACATACTGAGGTGAAATCCCAGCCTGCGTTAGTTGTCCTTTATGCCCGTATTTCCAGAAAAAGGAAGCCTAAATGTGCGGCCCAGAAAAGAGCCACTGAAAGTTAACACAGCGCGCCCTTGCCAACTGAGTACTGTTTGTGCAGAGAGAACTGAACAGCAGGTACATATGTGTTTTTGGAGTGACAAGCTCCTCCGGGGTTCATAAGCAACTGAGCAGGGTGTTTAGGTCATACTTTTGGACTTAGGTAGCTCAAATCTGCCTAAGTCAGGCTTAAGGTGCCTGAGTCCTTTATTGGATCTATCCTGAAGTGACTTGCTAAAGGTCACATTGTGACTTAACACTGGAGCCAAAAGAGGAACCTTGATCATATCTGTCATGGATCTGTTCTGCCTATTATGCAATGTTTCACTTTTAAGCAATTTATTAAACTAATCATCTTTGTCTCTGAATATGCCATCACATTTATTTCACTCCTTGTTTCTCGTTTTAAAAATAAATTCCTAAAATTGCCTGTATGCTGTCTCTACCTTTCATGACCTAGCTGTCTTTTCTAAATGTCTTGCTGTTTTTCTGACTGCAGATTAGACCTCCTGTTCTATTGCTCTCCCATTCCTCCTTCCTATTCTTACGGAATGATTCTTACTGAATGATTCCTCCTGATCCACTACTGGCCTGTCTACCTGCTCCTACCTGCCCAGCTGTATTACCAAATGCTCGAGATCTTACTACTTACCAAAGAATCTCCCATCCCTTCTGATTTACTTACTGTATCAGTACAGCTCTGCTTGAAACAACCCGCTCATTGTATAAAATATCATTAGGCATCAAGGTGAGTATGTTAGCGTGGAAAAGATTTACTCTTATGTGCAGCTGTATTTTCTGCTACTTTGCAATCCTTATTGAGTTACCCTGTTTCATAATTGCAGTGAAAATGTTGAAAGACTGGTCCAAGGGCAGCAGCTCACTGCACACTGAATTCTTTTCCTGAGGCAGTGACACTCTGTGGTTTAGTCCATCTCAGCTTCAGAAGGTGGGATTTAAAGTAGGCCCCAGTAAAGTTCCACAGTTATCACAGGCACACTGGTGATACAGTATACATTGATGATATGGTAGACATCAGAGGCACCGGAGTTCTAGATTTTAGGTTGTTTAACTTCTGTTTAGATTCCCGCTTCCTATTATGTTAGTGACTATGCACCTCTAGTAGTTCTGGCCAAAGTGACTAAATACTTCTTGAAAAAACTGTAAGTGGTATGAGTTGACTTGACTATGTGTGAGAACAGTGCGAGGAGAGGGAGACGACAGATATTGAAAAGCCATTAATTGTATGCAGCTCATCTGCTTGAGAAACTGGTGTATGCTTTGAGTGATCGCTTACCCTGCAGTGTTCCTGGCTTTTCCCCTACAAATGTATCACTTCATAATTGTGTCTCTCCTCTATTATATTTCTGAAAAGCTAGCTGAAAGAACAACTTATTCTCTTTCTTGGTTCTACACCATGTATTTAACCTAGTTAATATGTATTAAAAAGGGAAATTATTCCCTCAGTGGAACAGATGTTTGTGCTTTGATCTATTGCAAATAGCATTTTCTCAGATCCTTCTGAATACTGTTTGTGAAACAAGATACCAAGACTAATTTTGAAGTCTTTGTTTTATGTTAAAAACATTTCACTGCCTGGTGTTTGTGATAGATGTACTTCATTTGAAGAGGAATGTAATTAATGGTTATTGTGGTACTCTGAGGACTTACCTGCCCAGGACAGTTAGCAAATTGAAGGTGAAGCCAAAGTGTGAAGCCAAAGCAAGTACACTGGCCAGCATCAAACCACTGTGATGATGATTTTATTCAGGAGTCGAGTGGCCCAAAGGACAGAGGATTAAACATTGGAGATTGAAGGTCACTTCACTCTTGCTTGACATCCTTTGTCTAGACCTATTTTTTTCCAGAAAGCACATGTGTAAATGAGACGTATGTCTGACTCTTTGACCTCTCTGTTTCTAATCTCTGGCAATAACGCATAACTTCTGTGATAATCAAAAGCTAAATGCACTGTCATTATGGCAAAATGTAATTCCCACATCCTTGCTAACAAAGGTGACCTTTGTTACACAGTTTCTTAACAAAATCCTCTGAAAGAACAGAGTTTGGCTTCTAAGTATGCGACACAATCAAGCAAATGCACGTCAGTTAAAATAATTTGGCTGCAATCTTCTGCCAGCTCAGGCAGTTCTCTGCAATTACAACCAAGATTTGTTCATCTGCGTTACCTGTGTATGTGTAAGTTAATGAATCACAGGGAAATCTCGGTCATTAGCAAATACATGTTTGCGAGAGATTCGGTGCCTGGCTGCTGCAAAGTAATCCTTTTAATCAGGAAAGGCACAGCATTCAGGAAGGTCTTGCTAGTGACACAAAACAGTAGAAGGTCCCGTCACGTGGACCATTTGGAAGACTTGCCCCATCGCTGTGAAACTGTATTAAACTCATTAAAAGGAAACCCGGTCTCCGCCAGAGAAGCCTTCTCCTGGGATGAAATGCTGTTGGCTGCTATGGTTACTAATGGGATCTTGCGTTTACTTCCTTGTTCGCTCACCTGCTTTCCCATTCAAACAACACACATAAGTACCTTCAGAAATACTTGTTGTTGGAATAGTGACAAACCTCATTAGTGGCAGCCATGCGTAATCAAAGAGGAAAAAAAGATACAAACGAGCAGCGAGTAAACAGAAGAAAGGAAAATCCTGGAATCTATAGGTATTGTGAGTAATACTTTGTCCTTGCTGCTGTGTGAACTTTGAGTTCTCTTCGCTTTGGATTTGCATTAATGTTAGTCTTGCCTTATGTCTCTATTTTACACTTCAGTGCCTCGATCCAGCAATGAACTCCCCACAGTCAGACTCCTGTGACTGTAGAGCTGAGTGCAGTTTCAGGATCTAGATGAGGAGAGTATTCTGGTCTATTTTTGGTATCTTAAAGGGACAGAACATTATTTTGCTATTTCATTTTATTTTTGGTAGCACTTCACAGGTCCGGTTCCCACCTTTAACATACATTTGTTTCACCTTTTTCATTGTGCTGATCAGCCTGCCTACCTCTATAATAGTTCTACACTGTAAAACCATCAAAATTCCAAATAAACTGCACATCCTGGGGCTGCTTTTTTTTTCCCCCAAATATCAAGAAAAAAGAGATTACTTTTTAAAAAAGCACATGAAAATTCCTATCATATTGCATGATAATAACCAGATGGATTAGTTAGTACAACTAGTATTCATTATAACATACTTCCAGGTTAGGAAGTACTTTTTGGCAATATTTTCTAGCAATAAAAACAAGTAGATGATCCTCCAAAAGGAGAGTAAATAAAAAGGATATCACTTTCTGGCTACTTTAATGTCATCTGTAAAATTACTTTTGTTCTGATGTAGCATTCAATCGAAGCTGGAAGAAATCTTTTAGTGGTTTGTTCTTTCCCACCAAATAAGGCACTAAATATAGCAGTATCAGCATTCTGGCCTTCAAAAAAGCTGTGGTTCAGGTTTCTCAAGAATATCTGCTTTTTCTCCTGACTGTGTTCAATTTGTTTTATAACTGTTTATTTAGGAAGCATGAGTAGTTACAAATCAATACATAAAGTACCAGAAATATTAAACACTAAAAAAATGAACCTTCTGTTTAGATAAAAATGATGCAGTGATTACAGTCATCAGATTTTCCAGTTTGAAAGTTACAACCAGCTGGAGGTCAAATGCCTAAGAAAGGGACACAGCACTGCAGTCTAAGGCAATCTGACTCGTTCCACAGAGAACGGCCCACGTACCTTTGTGTGGTTCTGCTCTTCCCCTCCCTACTGGTTATTCTTGGATGCTGCATTCTCACGTGCTGAGAGTGGACACAGCAGAGGTGGAGTGGTGTTGGGAGGAGGGTGTCCGGGAGGTCGTCCTTTCTTCACCCCTCCAGACCTCCTGATGACCCCCCACTGGCAGTAGGGATGGAAGTAGGACACATATGGCCCATATTCTTTTCTTTTCTGTAGGTAAATCCTAGATGACAGTGGCACAGATCGCATCTTTTTCATTTCCCTTCTCCGAAAGGCATCAGCATTTTCTCTCAGATTACCAAAGATACCAGTATTCCAATAAATGTTTTCAAAATAATTTTTGGCAATATTTTCAATATTAATGATCTATACATGGCTTTTCCACATCCGTGCAGCAAGTATTAAAACCTGCTGCTATGGCCATAGCTTATTCAATTGAGAAGTGGTTCTTTAAGATGCTGCTATGTTTTCCCTTACTGCAGCTATGTCTGGCTCATCTTCTTGAGCGCTGCAGAGGCTTGGCATGGTGAGCATTGCGTGGACTAGGAATCTTGCTGTGAGGGAACATGGTGAGACTTAGCATTGTGTAGACAGGCTCAGTGAAGTGTACGAGATCCCTGAAGCTTTCAACCGTGACAACATTCAATTCCATCATGTCACTTGCTGTGAAATGTGTGATGGAGAAAGCCATTGGAGGTTTTTTTCCTGCAAGAGTTTGCCTGTAATTGCAGTAAAGTTGTTATTGTAAGTTTGCTCCAACTTGTCATTTGTATATTACTAGAAATGGTTTACGTAGACAATACTTCTCGAGAGAAGGTTTCCTCCTGACAGAGATGCACTGACACACGCCTTTACATCATTACAAAAGGGCTTATAAAAATAAAAATTGCAGTTGCATAAAAAGCCAAAAATAAAAATTATATTAGCATTTTCATTGTCTTATCTTTCCAGGGTATAGCCTGTTGACTTGTAAAATATCTCTATATTATATATCATTACAGAAGTTTGAATTCCACATTCTGCTATAACATTCCACTCATTTAAATCCTGTGGAAGGGAGCAGGAAGGGGAGCCAGGCTGGAAGAGGCTGGTATTCCCTATGGACACAAGCATTAAATGGCAAATCTAGAAAGCGACAGAGATCGTCTGGTCTCTTCACAAATTTTAGAAGGGAGAGGAAATTTCTGTAGCTTGCTGAGAGTGTAGAGGCATGACTATGTATGACTATGAAAGTAGCTTGCTCCCACGCAGTATGTGTGCTTTTGCTGTACTGGAAGTTTGGGGTTTTCTGTGTCTTACTTTATTTCATGTATTTCATGCTAATTAGAAAAGGATTAATAAACTGTCATGACAACATCCATGCCTTGTCATGATACTTCCCAAAATTGTCAGTTCTGAAAGCAGAAAACCCACCTGACGTATGGCTGAGTAGGAAGGAGAGCCAGTTGACAACACCTAGACAGTGCAAAAAGCCTGGTGAGGGACAGATTTTAGCAAGAGGCTGTGGTTTGCAAAGTGCCCGTTTTGCCTGAGATTTTAAGTCTGTGCAGACTAAGGTGACTTGTTCTGAGGAAGCTCATGTTTCTGTGTAACTGGGCTTATGGGCTGGTTAGGCCAACCAAAGCTATTCCTGACTTTGTGTTTACACTGATTCTAACCTGGGACGTCTGTTTGCCGGAATAAGCTGTCCTGACAAGAGAAATCAGACAGTTACCACCCCGCCAGCGGCTGGGGGGCTCTGCTGGTCCCAGGCAGAGGCTGCTGAAAGCAGGGATTTGACCTTCCAATGTCCAGAAATGTGGGACAGAATAAAATATCTTTAGCTAGGAATTATTCCAGGGGAACTGATGCTTAATAGTAGTGAGCTAATAGTGGAGGTAGATAATACTAACAGAAAACCATTTAAGAGGGATGTATCTGGTAGTAAGCTAAATACTATGATTAAGTGCCACCAACGGTATTTGGTGCTCTATAAATAGACACATATACTAGGGCAGTCCTGCAGCAGTCGTTCAGTGTTGACGGATTTTAAGACAGTCAAGGCTACTGTTCCTTTGCCCCATTTGGATTCTACTGCCTCTGCAAAGCTGGCCGGTGCTGGAAGGGAAGGGCAGAAATGTGACAAGTGCTTGACTTGTATCCTTTATGACTAACGCTTTAACGTCCTCAGGTGAAAGGAGAGAATAAGAACTACCTTACTTCTTGATTATGCCTCTTTCTTTTGCTTCCTAAAACAACTGTTTACTGGTAGTTTACTGCTTCATACTAGGCCACCGTTACAGATGATCTTCACTGTTACTGCAGAGAAATTAATGTAGCTGAATTTTCCTGTACACAGGGATACAATTGTGATTTGAAGCCATGTGAAGTCCTGAATCACACAGGCCTGCCCTGATGCATCTGAGCCGGAAAGTCTATGTGCATGTATGACATTTCTAGAACTAATCATCCTGGCAGAACAAATTGTATAATGGGTATTGATTTATAACTGGATGTGGGAGGATTTTTTCATGTTTTCATACTGATGTTGAAATTTAATTCTATCAATTAGCGACCACTTTGCCTCCTCTATTCAGAGAAGTACATGAGCAAAGAGCAATCACACATGCGGTAGAATTTTAAATTTCTGCCTTAGTTTTCCATATTGCTTAGAAAAAGGGAATATGGGAAATGTCAATTTGTTCCACTTTTCCCTGCTGTGCCCTCCCCTGCTTTGGAAAGGGGAGGTGACTCAGGCTACTCATCAAAGGCAAGATATTAAGGGAAGAATCCAGTAGTCGGAGAAGTGATTTATGAAGGCTTCCGTGCTGTAAGGTCATGAGTCAGGGATTCCTTCCCTGAAATACTTAGCCCTTAGGCTCCCTTCTCATCTTTGCCTGCTACTGTGTAAGCCCCATTGACGTCAGTGAGCTGGCATGGGTGTAACTGAAATGAATTTGCTCCTAATGTTCAGCACACATTATCAATCTGAATGGCTTCTTGGATTTCTGCTGCACTGGAAGTTTGGGTGAAGGGCAGTGACGGTAGAGAGAGAAACAAAGCCTTATGAAAAAATTTGACCAAGGCTTAGGTAACTGCTAGCCAGAGAGGAGAGGAATGAGGGGAAGGGAGGAGATGGAACAGAGAAGGGATGGGTACTTGATAGCTCTTTATTTTATCAATTAATACCTGACCTAATTATTTATAAATGTGTACACAGCCACATGCACACAAATTCCTTTTTTCTGTTTAACATTTTGATTACAGTGAGGCCCTTTATTACTAGTCACTGTATATATACACACACATGGTGATACAAAATTATGGCACCTTTCTAATAATGCATAACCCCATGGCTGATGCATTACATATATGTATATATAGCATATGTGCAGGATGATGCAATGCATATATATATGCATTACATTATTCACAAAGAAGAACTTGCTGCTAAAAAAGAATTGAAATACAGTGGTAGCTGAAACTGTATTGCTACATTATACTACATATCCCTTAAGTGTTAGAGTTATGGGGCATATAAGCTAATTTTAGTCAAGAAGCAACATATGCTGTCTTATGACCAGAGTGCTGCCAGTGCCCAAGCTAGTGAGCGTAAAGAGAATTTGGATGGCCCCATTACAGCTCCGTAGTTTGTAGACAAGCCCTTAATGGCACCGAAACCCTGGATAATAAAAGCATTTGTTAAGTCATAGTACTTTCTATTCAGTCTCATTCTCAGAGAGCAAAAGAAGGCTGTGGGAATACTATGTTACACTCAGAACATTTTAAAAAGCAAACAAACAAAATTTTATCTCATAGCTGTACATCTGCTGGTATCAGCAGGACATATTTAGCTGTGTTTATACAAAATGTAAACAGGTAATTGGACTTCAGTGAGAGTCAGTGAAGTACTCTGATGGGATTTTTTTAAGAAACATTTTATTTTACAGTGAAAGCATGGTTGGGCATTTTTACTGCATGAAATTTGAAACTGCTAGAAATATGAGTATTGAGTTGGTTTATTCTTATGTTCGTCACAAACAAAACACTGTAAAAAGAACTTTACTGAATAATGCTGTATATGCCAATAATGTTATACAAATGCATTAGAAAGCCTAGTTTAGAAGCCTGAATTTTTACTGTATATTAATCAGTGGGCAGAGAATGAGAAACAGCAGATAGCATGAGACCACCTTACTTTTATTGCACTTCTAGAGATGCTCTTATTCCAAATACACAATCATTATTACTTGAAATAGATACTACTTGTTGCTGCTTTTACTTAAGTATTAGTTTCACTGGGAAAAGCAATAACCGTGTTTCCTTTTTGCCCAGCAATTTTCCTCCTTTTGTGATACAGTGATATGGTTCTGCATAACATCCTGCACTATATACAGTTTCCAGGTGTTCAAGCCACTACTGACAAAACCTAACATGTCGTCTTTTTCTTATGTAGCCTGCTAAGTTTGCCAGGAAAAGGTGAAGACAATGAACTTTCCTCCATGACTAAGGTAAAAAAAGTGCTTTCTGAGGAAATAGCCCTTCCTTTTTCAATAAGCTTGCATGTTATTCTTCCTATACTGATAGGCTGCCAAGGCTTTTTTATTAGAAGCTAGAAAATTTGGCAAGGCTTCCCCTCAGATCTCAGTGTATTGTTCATACATCTGATGCAGGCACATATGAGGCAACTGCTTAATCATGCTTGAGTTTTTGTGTCCTTGGCATTTATATCTTAAAATCAAACCAGCCTGGAATTGCACAGCACTTCATTGCAAACAGGGAGCTGTGTCCCTGCAGACTTCAGTTACTTAGTGTGGGTTTAATGGTAAGGGGCAAATAGCTGTAAAGCAGCTTAATAGCACTATTCTCACTTATATATGGCATTTAAAATTCTGGAGATGTATTGTTTCTGATAGGCAGGTATCAACAATATCATAATCCGATGTAAATCACACTCAGATTACTTTTTTTATGATGTTTCAGGGCAGGATTCAGCACCAACCTGACAAAGGCGGGGTAGGGGACGCCAGTTGTAGCAGCTGCAGACTATGTCAAATACCATGCTACATTATTTCTTAGCTTCCATTCAACAGGTGGAGAAAGTCTTAGTCTGTTGCAATCTACAGTGGTAAACTGAAATGGGAGGGGAAGGAGAAGCAGGGGCCATCAGATATCTCAAAATGGCTTGACTTCCCTAAATCTGCCCAAGAAAAGTCATCTTTTGCATTTGCAACATCATCTGAATGAAAGAGGAATTGAGTGACTTTCTAGGATGCTTTTAGTTTGAGATCACAGCCCTGAGAAGCATTACAGAGCCAGGAACACAAGCTCAACAAAACTTTAAAAAACTTGGCCAGATTTATAGAATCACTTACTGAAAGTAAATCTCTGATGGAAGGAAACACTAAGAAGACAGAACAGTCTCCTGGCATCTAGTAGGCACTACAGTCCCTGGAAAAAAATTATTCTTTGTGCTAATGTGATATATAGGATGCCATCAGAATTGATACTTTATGCTAGAAAATCTGATGAAGTTGTCATGATTCTTATGTGATAGGCAGAGACCAAATGCAGGTTAAAAATGCATCTATAAGAGCCAATAAAAAGAGAGAGTTCTATAATAATATTCTAGGAACACAAATGGAATTTTATTAATCCTGCATGATGTTGCAGGTGCAGAAAGATCACTAGAAAATGCCACCACATTTTGTCCAGAATGAATATGCTAGTCCTGTTTAGAAGGGACAGGTATAATGATAAGCAGCTAAACAGCATATTGTCTATCAGGTAAGAATATTATAGCATACAGTTAAGAGACAAACAACATTTCCTTGCTTTTACAAGCTTTTACCTTGCTTCCATATGTGATGCTACCGAAGTTTTGCCAGTGACTGGAGTTAGAGATACAAAGAGCTGAAAGAGTGGAGGTAGTCGGTCTTCCTGAAGAGGAGGAGGATCAGGAATAGACATGGATTTTTCATTATGGTGAGCTTTTGTCTGCCATCTTATTTGAGGTCCTTTCCTTTATGAAAATCTCTAGATCAGGCAAGATTTCAGAGATTAGAGAGGGCAATCATAAAAGCAATTATTTTTCCAGAGGAAATACATTTAAAAAAAATTGTTCTACATAAGGACATAGCGAATGTGTAAGTGTGAAGGACAGTTAGTTCTTTTCCTTTCTGTGCAACTTCAGAAGGCATGTCTATTTCTGCTCATCTTAGTTTGTCTGTCAGTGATTTCATTGTTCTGGAAATATTTGCATCCAGTTTTGCTTCTACTGTTTCTACAGATTTCAGACTAAGTATATAGCTGCAACTTTCACATATTCTGTATTCTCTAATACTCTAGATATTAAGGTTCAAGAAAGGATTATTAGGGGACCATTTCCTTCAAGGTAACTTATTTTGTAGTGTCTCATGAGTCCAGATGTACCAAACCCACAAATTTTGGCTGTGTTTCATGTAAATGGCTTGATTTCAAACATGTTTGACTAAAATTAGATAGCTGAATTCAGTTCAGAAATTTCTGCTTGTTCAGCCAAACTACAGCTTAGTGAAACCAATTTAAAAATAAGCAAAATGAGTGTATCTTCACTGCTCTGCATACTATTCAGGCTTTTCCTTCAGGTTTTTTTTTTACGTAATTTAAACTTTTGTGACCTTACCACATCATTCCTCTCTCAGCTGGGTATGATTTTATATGTTTACCAGATTTAAATTGATGTCATACAGGACAAAGACACTTCAAGAAAATCAGGGTAACAATCCTTGCCTGGAATTTCATCAGATTTCTATGTCTGTTTGCACTTTGGCTTAAACAAGTAACAATTTAACAAGTACTCTTTACCATAACTAAATATGCCTAGTTTTAATAAAGAAAAGCAAAAGAGCTACTAATGCAATTACTAGCTTCATTGTGGGTTAATGCTCTTCCAGTGCCCTTTTGGTCTACATTGATAGGGAGGTAATTGGTTTATGTGCTAAGAAAGCTGATTATGTTGCCCAGACCCTTAAGGTATGAGCAGGGGGAGGGTCTGAAGGATGTAGAAAAGTTGTAGACTAGAAGGATCCCCATGTGGGAATATGCCTATGACCTGTGCAAAATCTTCATTAGTTTAAAATTCACTTTTCTCTCAGCTACTTTCTTTCCCACCATGCTCCATTACTTATAGAATCATAGAATCACTTAGGTTGGAAAAGACATTTAAGATCATCAAGTCCAACCATTAACCTAACACTGCCATCCCACCACTAAACCATGTCCCTACGCACCTCTGCAACCTGAGGACATTCCATCTTGTCCTATTGCTTGTTATTTGGGTGAAGAGACCAACACCCACGTCACTACACCCTCCTGTCAGGCAGTTATAGAGGGCGATAAGGTCTCCCCTTAGCCTCCTCTTCTCCAGGCTGAACAACTCTAGTTCCCTCAGCCGCTCCTCATCAGACTTGTGCTCCAGACCCCCCACCAGCTTTGTGGCTCTCCTCTGCGCATGCTCCAGCCCCTCAATGTCCTTCTGGGAGTGAGGGGCCCAAAACTGAACCCAGCATTCGAGGTGCAGCCTCACCAGTGCCGAGCACAGGGACATGATCACTCCCCCACTCCTGCTGGCCACACTATTCCTGGTTCAAGCCAGGATGCTGTTGGCCTTCTTGGCCACCTGGGCACACTGCTAGCACATATTCAGTCAGCTGTTGACGGACATCCCCAGGTTCTTTTCACCAGGCAGCTCCCCAGCCACTCTTCCCCAAGCCTGTAGCATTGCATGTTGTGACCCAAGTGCAGGACCCGGCACTTGGCCTTGTTAAACCTCATATAATTGGCCTCGGCCCATTGATCCAGACTGTCCAAATCCCTCTGTAGAGCCCTCCTCCCCTTGAGCAGATCAACACTCCCACCCAACTTGGTGTCGTCTGAAAACTTACTGAGGGTGCACTCGATCCCCTTGTCCAGATCATTGATAAAGATGTTAAACAAGACTGACCCCAGAACTGAGCCCTGGGGAACACCACTTGTAACCAGTCACCAACTGGATTTAATGCCATTCACAACTCTTTGGGCCCAGCCATCCAGCCAGTTTTTTACCCAGTGAAGAGTACGCCCATCCAGGCCATGAGCAGCCAGTTTCTCCAGGAGAATGATGTGGGAAATTAAATAAATAAGTAAATATGCTAAAGATGATGTGTACTGCTGTCTTATCTTCCGGTGAAAAGTGAACTGGAGAAACCAAATACACCTTAGAAAGGCTGAAGTGGCTGGGGTTGAGCATGTGACACAGCAGCCTGAAGCCCAGAGAGAGAGAGGGCAAATCATGGACTGTAGCCAGTGAAGGCTACAGGAAATCTGGAGAGGTCAGAGTTGCCATTAGCCTAGTACTTGTGAGAGCCAGAGTCTTTCTTTTTCTTGAGTTCTGTCCTCTCACACAGACAATTTGGAAAAGAGTAGTTCTGCAAATGATTGCCTGAAAAAGCAGGACTAGGAACTGCTATTCCCAGCAAAGCTCCAGCGTAACACAGAAGGAAGTCAGGCACACCGCTGCGTGCTAATTCAGATAAGGCCCTGCTGGCAGGAATTCTTAAAGCCAATCAGGCCAGACACTCCAAGCACAAAGAAGAAGAGGAGGTCTAATACATTTATATCCTAACCATTGCCCTGCTGTGACAGATAGACTTTAGTCTGTCAGTTCATATCTAATTAAACTATGAAAAAAATTCAAATTCTTTTGCTTCAAAGGTAGAGTAAGCTTGATACTGTCTGATATATCATGCCAGAATAGCTGACATGCAAATCAGGATCCAAAACCTTTGCTCTTTTATGCTCAGCCAGGTGCAGGCAAGATCAAAGTGGCCCCTAAACCCTTTGATTTTATTGAGGGAAAATTGGGAAATTTGTCCAGAGTTTACTGAAGGGCAGAGAGGACCCTGAGTAGAGAGCTGGGCAAGAATGTTATAAGATGCAAAAAGCACAGTGATTAAAAAAATCTAGACACCTTTTTCTTCACCCAAATGATATCTCTGATTCAACACTGCATTACTGAAATTCTGAAGAATCTTTGACTGATATCTTTGATATGGCGATGAGGTCTCTCACAACTTCAAAATTATTCAGAGTATAAAAGACTGGGATATGAGGGTCCTTGGATACCATGGGCCATAGGCTCTTTCTTTTGGTTGATGCTCAGTGTCTGAGGATCGGAATACTAAGTCTGAAAGTTGCCTAAAAGTCTCGGTTTTTTAATTGATAGACCACCAAGAGAAAGACACAGGGAAGCAAGATAAATGTTTTTGTGTTATAAATTATACAAATTTTTAACCACTTACTCAATTGTTGTGGAGCTCAGAAAGGTGTATTTTGCTTACTCTTTCTTCTAAACTATCAAGATTTTCAGTCTTTTAATAAGCATTCTCTTCAGCAAACTGTTTGAATCACACTCTTGTATTTTGGATTTACAAGTAGCACAGTTTCAGAGGTGAAACAGCACTCAATTTCTAACAGAGTTACACCTTAAAACATTAAATCTAAAACTTTAGGTGCTAAACCTTGGTGCCTCCCACTTGGCAACAGACAAAGCAACAGACAAAAAAGTGCTCTCTCTTCAGTATCTTGATACAAGAGCATGGGCTAAAGGACATAAATAAGGGTTTAAGCAGCACTAACAGAGTATATTATACTAAAAATACTTTCAAGAATGATTTGAAATTTACTAGACTGCTAGCTTTGTCTCTTGTATCAGTGACAAGCAAGAACACCGTAGTATTATGTTCTATGGTAGCTGCCTAAGAATAAGCTTCTAATGGAAAAATCGATAAATTGTAGCTGACAGTGTTCATCCAAATCTGTATTATATGAGCTTTTATTTAACACGCAAAGACTGAGAGAATAAACTAGAAATTTCTATGACTTCTTAAAATATTTGCTCCTTTTATATATAAAGAGGTACTTTAATGGTCTACAATAATTTTATCCTTTTGTATCATTGCCTGGAATGTATTTTGTCTTAAAACAGCACTGTGAGGCAGAGGAAGTACTTTTCTCCTCACTCACCAAAGGAAAAAGAGAACAAACATCCATGGTGCATTTCAGGTGTCATCCGATGTCTTGACTTTAGCCTAGACTTTCCAAATTATTTAAATGCAAGTGTACACCATGGCATGAAATCTAGGAGTTGACTTGCTCTGAGTTTAAGTGTCAGCACTGTAAGAATCTCCACCTGAACCAAGTGTCTAAACTGTTACTATAGTCAATGGAGAGCTAGTCAGCACAGGCAGGGAACTCGGAGGGCTTTTAGTTGACCAAATGTACTTCCTTTAGGATGAGATAAATTCTCCTCTGCATGTGTTTGACCACACTGGCTTGTTGATTTAACTGAACTGTAGACACCTGTTTATATGCAGACATTTCTACTGTAGACATCTAAAGTTCATTCAAGCTCAACCCTGCTCCATGTAAACTGTAGAACAGATTGGGGGGAAAAGTACAACTAGGCTAGGCTTTAATGCAACCCCATGTGCGGCCAGATATGCTGGCATCACTGTGTCCTGGTTGAATCCATCATGATATTTAGCAACAGCATTTTTCAGTGCATCGTGTGGCCTCTCACTACAAGAAAGACATTGTGTTGCTGAAGCGTGTCCAGAGAAGGGCAACAAAGCTGGTGAGGGGTCTGTCTTACAAGGAGCGGCTGAGGGAACTGGGGTTGTTCAGCGTGGAGAAAAGGAAGCTGAGGGGAGACCTTATCACCCTCTACAACTACCTTAAAGGAGGCTGTAGTGAGGTGGGGGTCAGTCTCTTCTCCCAGTTAACGGGCAATAGGACAAGGGGAAATGGTCTGAAGTTGCGCCAGGGCAGGTTTAGGTTAGA
>NW_009260675.1:551324-559828 GCF_000687185.1 Egretta garzetta
TAGGGCCATGGTTTAGTGGTGGGATGGCAGTGTTAGGTTAATGGTTGGACTTGATGATCTTAAATGTCTTTTCCAACCTAAATGATTCTATGATTCTATGATTGAGAACAGACACATCAGCCATTGAGTCTGTGGCTACTGTGAGAGTTGCAGTGGCCCTACATCACATGTCGCACAGACGTGGGGTTTGCAGGCAGCTGGAGCTCAGGCTGCCTTATCTTTTGAACAAGGTGATTGCAGGCCAAGTACTGAGCTGGGCAGACAAAAGAATGAAACTCTCTCAGCAAGTATTCCCCCTGTTACCCCACTCACTGCCCTATGGGATAATAAAGATGTAAACAGTGTGATTCAGACCAGCTCCCATGAGAGGCAGACCCTAAACTCCTTTGGGATTTTGTCTCCACATGAATTATTACGGGTTCTGTAGGAAGTCTTTGAGGCAAAACGTAAACAAACTCTGGCATCTCAAATATTAGGCTAGTGTTTTGACACCTAGATCATTCATGTTGAACTGTCCCACAATTATTTTTTATTTTACTTCAGAAATTTAATATACTAACATGAGACTAAGAGACAAAACTTGAACTGGCTGTTAACAGGAATCATTCTGAATGCTGCCATTTTGTTAAGGAGCACCAATCTCGATTTGTCACAAAAAGAAAATACTGAGTGAGGGAGAGGGAAGAGAGAAAAAATTATTATCAGTTCCTGTTTAATTTCTACTGGAAAAAAACCTTTTATATTGTGTCTAAACAGAAGACTATTAGAATATACCTGAAACTTTAGAAGAGATTAAGAAAGGTAGAATTACTGATTTGTTCTTAGTGATGTTGGTACCTTTTCCTGTTTATCTGATCAATTTTGGAAGTGTATTTTCACTGGGCTTGAATACATTATGCATTTCTGGTTCCTTCATCTCAGAAAGGGTATAGTGGAATTAGAAAAGGTACAGAGGAGGATGACAGGGCTGATCCAAGGTGTGGAAGGGCTTGTGAAAATAGATTAGGGCACTTCAGCTTGCATAACAGATGACTGGGTAATAAACATTAAAAAAACCCATGCATGACAACAATAATTTTGTACTTATCTTCTCATGACACAAGAACTAGGTGACAGCAGATGACATTACCCAATAGCAAGTTCAAAACAACAATCAACGTGCACCTTTTCACAAGGTGTATAATTTATCTGTGGAAATCATCATCACAGGCTGATACAGAGACCAAAAGTTTAGATTCAAAAAATGATTCAAGAAGGATTAAGAAAGTGTAGAGAGAAATAATGGAAGAAAAATCTATTAAGACCTCCTAAACAAAAAGATCTGAGGTAAAAGATTAAGAGGTAGGAAGTACAGGGTAGGAGTCCTGCCATATGTTTGCTGTGTAAACCATGGACAGTGTTTGCACCAAGGACATTGCTTGAGTTTAAATTGAGTATAAAATTGCATCTTTTTTTGACATTTCCAGGAGCATATAATTAGAGGAGACAAACAGGTGTTTGATGTTCTTTATGCCTGTGAGTAAAGGTGCTAAATTTGCTCAATCTGAGAAGAAAATGTTGTGATATACTGGTTGTAGCACAGGTAGACAGAAAGCAGGTACACCTCTGACTTAGGTCAAGAGGGGCATGAAAATCTGACTGTGAATGGAACTTAGGAATTCAGTGCAGTAGAGGATGCCATGGGTGGTTTGTGAAAAGTTCTATATTATATCACGTAAGGCAGATGTAAAAAAGTTTAATGCTCATAGCCTTAAAATGTGCAGCAATGTGGAGAGAGGTTTTGCAAGTGACTTGTGTTATTTTATGTGATCTGTGTTCCCTAATGTTGCACAGTGCCTTAGGTGCCTTCCCTTCTCTACTGCTAAGGGTCTCCTATTGGCCCTTCTGGACCCTGCCTTTCCCTCCCAGCTGCGTGCTCCTACCCCCAGGCTGCCCCACGGCCTCCATCCTTTTCCCTTGGTGCCTCCACACTGTTCTCATACTGTTATTCCCATGGCCTCACCCCAGCAAACCCACTGCTGTGGTGGTGGCAGGTTCTCCTGGGGAGGAACCGGCACTGGCCAAGACTGACCCCTTCATGCCCCCATCTCCCACCCCTCCTTTGTAGCATCTGGCTGACCCAAGGGGACCCATGATTGACTGCACAAAGCTTACCAACCGGTCATCACGCAGCACTCAGTGTGCGCCCTAATCAGTGCTGACAACATCAAAGGCAGAAACAACCGACAGGGCCCAGAGCAAGTCCTGAGGTCACCTGGAGCATTACTGCAGGGAAAGCAGGATGGTGGGCGGTACCAGCTGTCAAGGGGAGGTTGCTCACTGGAAGATCTGCCATCCCTTCTTTTCTCAGCCGGCCACTGGGAACTATTTTTCTCCCTCTCCTCCACTCTCCCCTTCCCCAAAATTAACATTCAACGTGAGAGCTAATGTATGCCACCAGCTGCAAATAATTGACTCTGCTAATAACACTTTGTGCACGTGAACCTGTCTCAGCATCCTCTGTGCAAGAAACTTAATCATTGTCAGTTTAAGGGCATTTTAGGTTAACATTCTTAACAGTCTTTAGATTTGTCTTTGGTGAATACATTTAATGATATATTGATGCCCTAATTATTGACAGGGAAAAGTATTGCTTTTAAACCTCTCATCATACCTATTTTGCATTCCTACTCTCACAATTAAGTCTAACTGTCTTCTGATTTTTGTACAGGAGGATATATTTTCTTCACTCAGCACTAGGAACATGGAGTTCCTTGTCTTCTGCTATGGAAGAAAGAGAGAAAGAGATGTAAAAAATATTATTATTTCCTGGGTTGCTTGCTTGGCTAGGATTAGAAGACCAAATCCATCATATTTGCCCTGGCATTGCCTCGGAAGAAGCTAAATCCCAGAGAGGTATAAACCTAAGGGTAAGTACAGGTTAAATCAATTTTCAAAGCAATTTTCATGCTGTCAGCAATGATTTTTCTATTTACTTAGAAGTCAATAGATATTTAGATCTCTGGAGATTGAATTTAAAATCAGTTTCACATGATGGAAGCTCTATAATATACATAACAGGGTATTGCTATAGTCTTGGACCAAGGCATCTTGATTTTATCTGCTATATTATTCACTAACCTTTTTTTTATGGAGAGCATTTATATTGTTGCTATAGGAATATATAAGTTGGGCCATTGTAAAGGCTGAAACCAGTCACGTTTTAGGTGGATATACTTATTTTCCTAATATTTGAAAAGGATTATATTTGAAAAGCTATGATAGGTAATAGAGTAGGAAATAATCACATCTATTGTTATGTAATGTGCAATTAGTTTTGTATCTAATATCCAATATATTTCTTCATTAAAGTCAGGTCAGTCCTGTGCTACCAAATATAAACTGGCATTTGAGAGAGTGGTGGTTTTTTTAAGGACATATAAACATGATTATTTGCAATATTGTTTTTAACAAGATAAAAAGATTGAATTCGTCATCCATGAGGGAAAGCTGGTATTATTTTTCTTTTATTAGATATATTTTTTAAAACTAGTCATCCATTTAAAAGACTTGAAATCCAACACAATGGCAAGTGCAACAAAATTAACTAATTTCAATAATTTTACTTGAATTCAGTAAAATTATTTAAGTTTTTACCCTGTCCATTACAGCTGATACGCAACTGCCTAGCATGAATAATATTCTATAGACATCTGTGGCAGTTAAGAAAATCTAGGAATTATGAAAGCTATGCCAAAACGGTGAAACTAATGGAGCCTGCTAATTCATTTTATATCATAATGCAATGACAAGTGACAATTTGACCATGCATTTTAACTGAGTACTCATTTTTACTTGTAATTTCATATGAATAGCCATTCAAGTGTTTAAAGGAGAGTACTATATAGAGCAGTTTGCCCTGCTGTAACTATATTTTAAGGAGACTTTTTTATCTTGCATTTTAACTCATGCTAAATGTCAGGCTATTACATGATGTTTTAGCTGACGTTTGCCACATTAGCCTTTTTCCTAATATACATCTTGTTTTCCTGTGTATCATGAAGATATATGTTCCGTATCACTGAGCTACATGCAATCATACAGACTTATGATCTAGATATTTGTATGCCACATACATAAAAGTTGCTTTACAGGTCAAACAGCTTCAAGTTATTGCCCTGATTTAAGGCATTCTACTAATGATACAATTCTGCCCAAGTTAGTGCTCCTTCCTGACATCCCAGGGCAACTTTTATTTCTTTGCACTGAGAAAGTCTGGAGTGGTACTAGCTGTAATCAAGTCATAGAATCATAGAATCATAGAATCATTTAGGCTGGAAAAGGCCCTTAAGATCATTGAGTCCAACCGTTAACCTAACCCTGCTATCCCACCACTAAACCATGTCCCTAAGCACCTCGTCTACTCATCTTTTAAATACAAGTTACTGAAATCTTGATTGAAAGTGGAATATAAATAATGTTAGAGTTACAATACCATACCTGGTTTATAGACATCATGTCAAAGAAGCATCTCAACTGTCCCTTGCAATGCCTTTGTGTGAAGGTGATTAGGAAATCATAAATGTAATATAGTAGAAGGAGTAAATTAAATGTTCAAGGCATAGCTCTGCTTAGAATTATTTAATACGTACTACTAGTGACAGCCACCACTAACATAACAGGTGAATCTTGATATTATTTTAATATTAACATGATATGGTTCTCTTTTCCCCTCTTACACATTTCCCTGTTGAATAAATATGAATATTTATGAATAAATCTGATTAATGTAATTTGAGCACTCAGCTAGCACTTTGCAGGATCAGAAGTCCTTTGCAAGAAAAGTTGTCTTTCCGTGGCAACAGGGCCAAAAAGGGGTTCCCCTCCTTGCTAGAACCTTTTGGCACAACAGTTAGGATAGTAACAATTATGATCACCTTCATTTGACTTCAATAAATTCAGTGACATGCATTCAATTTGGTGATACTGAACTATTGAACTATTAGCACTACAAAATAATCCTGTATATTGAATCTGTAGATTTTCTTTGAAATACAGATACTTTGCTGCTGGTTTATTGGCAGGAGTTCCCCTCCTTGCTAGAACCTTTTGGCACAACAGTTAGGATAGTAACAATTATGATCACCTTCATTTGACTTCAATAAATTCAGTGACATGCATTCAATTTGGTGATACTGAACTGTTGAACTATTAGCACTACAAAATAATCCTGTATATTGAATCTGTAGATTTTCTTCTTTGAAATACAGATACTTTGCTGCTGGTTTATTGGCAATTAGATCCAATATAAAGAATTGAATCTCAAGATATTGTGAAGGACTAACTGGACAGGAATTGCATAAGTGACTAAATCTAGTTTTTCAAAGTCCAAATTAACTCCTTGGATTGATCTGCATTTGGCAAAAATTTTTATCATGGGAGTATGGTTTTAGAGGAGAAAAACACTGTTTCACCTTGTTCCTGGTACGTAGTGGAGAATGGTCCAGAAAACTACCATATGCTGCATTTTTTTTCCTTTTGACACCTTTTCCACACTGGGAACTTCTTAAAGACATGCAGTCATGCAGATTAGCTATTGTGCATAGTTGGTAGTTCTGAACTGCGTTCCTGGGTAGAAGAGCAACAGGTAGGCTTATAGCTCTTGCAAAAGTGCAGTCTCTCCATGGGGTTCCACAGACTCCTGTGGAAACTGAGAGCTAGAACCTCCTGTTCTTACCTGCAGTACTGCTATCCCTTCAGAAAATGGTATAAAGTATTTAATCTGGGGAAACTCCTGTAGGTACTGGCGCCCATGACAGAGTTTTTCTTTAGTGGAAGGAAAAGAACAATGTGGTTCTTTGGGGAATTTCCACCTTGTCTTACAAGTCATCTGTGCTGGGTTGATAACTAGTTTCACCACATTAAATACGGTCATTCAGAAAAAGTAACTGTACTGGTTTAAGGTAAGTTAACCCAGATGCATTACAATATTAAAATATTCCAAATGTAAGAATTGTTGTTACTTATATTTTTACATTTAAGGACAGAAAAATAAAATCTCTTCTAGGTCATCATATAGAAACATGTTAGACATTACAATTTTCTTCTAGATTTTAATCATAAAATACAGTTATTCTAACTGATAGGCTTTGTTCTGTGTATTTTCAGAATGAGGCAAGTATTTCTGTGTAACGTCACTGGCCTAGAGTAGTGTGGAGGGGAAGCTGTGTGGCCAGGGCAGGAAGGAATATATATTTTGGAAGAGGATTTAACATTTCTTCTTCCAAAATATACAAAATAGATATAAGTTCTTTCAAAATCCTATCATCATAGCCATGGGAAGACGTTCAGAATTAATTTAATGCAAAATCTTTCTTATTAGTTTCAGGCTTGTAGCAGCTGGAGCAGGACATTTTCATTTTATATGAGCAATTGTCATTCTAAATGAATGGAATGTGGATCGGTGTTTCCATATTAAGAGATGGTTCTGCCACAGCTCGTCTTTTCCATCAATAATAGATACCTGTCACCTCTGGGAGTTAAGAAATCCTAGCTGGTCCTGACTTTGCATGTGTTTCAAAATGAGACTTAAGCAAAGGTTCTTCTGTTGGCAGTCTGAACCATTATTTGACTTTACTCAGTTTGCAGATGCAAGCAGGGCATGTTGTAAACACACAAGCGTTTTTAAAATGTACTTTATTAATTCTGTAAGTTAGAGATCATCTGCTCATCATCTGTCAGAGGCAGATTTATTGGGATAGGCTAAAGGACTTCTAAGTCCTCACAGCCTACCCCATTAGCACTGCCAGCCTTCAGCAAAACAAATCTGCACAACAATGTTTCTCCCATGACAGTTAAAGCCTATCCATAACAATGCCTTGATTTACTCAAGACACTTTTAGTTTTCTCCCTGTCTTTCAAGACACAAAGAATGACTATAGTTTATCGGCTAAGCAATTTGTAGTAATCCCAGAAATACACTGTCTTAAATTTGGTTGACATTGTGTGATGCTGCTTTCATAATGCTGGGGCGGTGGGGGTATCTTTCTGACTGCTCTCAAGTTGCTTGTTTTCTAAAGAATTCCCAGGAAACACAAGCACACATACAATTGAGAATCAGTTTTGCAAGCATTTTCACTGTCCTTGGAGTAACCACGGGGTTGTTCTACCACTGTCTAGTCCCTCATCGGTACTGTCAGGGAGCAGCAAGGGTCACCGTTCAAGGGTGATAACACGGCTGGCAGGGTAGGGGTCTCACCAGCCAGGGCCCCATTCCACTGCCCCCAAACTAGGGACGTTGGTCAGGAAATCAGCCCACAGATCAGGGCCAGGTCTGGTGAGGATAACCAGGGTCAGACACAGCCCACAGTCCAGGATGACAAGGCAGAAAGTTTGTGGGTCAGGGTCCAGACTGACAGAGTCTATGACCAGGCGCAGACATGACTGTGACAGAGCTGGAGACAGGCACAGCTATAACATAATTCAGGCTAAGACTGAAGGCCCAACCCTGAGAGGCCATTGCCCCATGAGCATTGGGGTGTGGGTGGAGGCACCAGGTGAGGCCAGTAAGGGTCATTAAGGCCTATTAGTGCACTCTGGGCACTGACACAGTATTCTACAGAAGAGAAACTTCTGTAGGGGCCAGAATGGAAGTGGAGACTCCAAGACACAAGTGTATCTTCAGAGATGTTCCTTACAGGAGGACTAGGTCACAGCAGAATTTCAATCAAACAGAACGATCCATATCCATCCTTTGCATAAGTGAGAAAAACTATGCTGAAGTCCATGGAGTTGCATCAGGATTAAATGTAGACTGTGAAACAAAATGAGGTAGAGTCCCAGCCCCATAAAAAGTTAAAATAGACTTGTGTGATATGTACCTAGCATCTTTATGGCAGCAAGCTGTACATTCCCAGGAAAATGGCCAAGGACTTTATAAGGGCAGCTCTCAACTATGCAAAACAGATGAGAACCTAGCAGTACCTAAACTTGCTCATCTTGTGTCTGAGTCATCAAAACTTGTCTGTCAGTGACCTCTAATGAAAGGTCTTTTAACTCCTTGCCCTTGTTCTTCACTACTTTTCCTATTAGTGAAACGGAACAAGTATATATAAATCATTGAAATAACACATATCCAGAAAAATGTATTCCTATTTTTACAGGGATGATCTGACAAAAGAATTCCTTTCTGAGCTTTTATCTGCAATGATATTGTTATCCGTCAGCTTTTTTTGCTCTTTCTTATATGTGCACACAACTTCTCTTCAGAACATGAGTATTTCAGATCTTAAAATAACATTTCACTGACTTTATTCAGCAATGCAGTCTGAAAATTCACATGAGAAGTACATTTCTGCTGATGTTGAATGCCAAGATATTTACACTGTGGGATAGCTAGCATGTCAAAAGAAAGGTTTGGGAAAGGCAAAAGGCTGCTGTTGTGCCTTTAGATTTCTGAAAAACTAAATTATATTTAATCTATCCACCATTTTTATATACTAATGTGTGTAAAAGGTTAACACTAC
>NW_009260675.1:559881-574562 GCF_000687185.1 Egretta garzetta
ACATATTCTCCAGCTGCTTTGCAGATCTCAAGACTTAACACAAGGACACGGTATGTTACAAAAGGGAACTAAAATGTGCCTCTCCTTCCTGCCGGCTTCTCCAATTGGAAGCCAGGGAGGTTTTTCAGCCAGAAAGTCTTTGCCTGCAGGGGAATGTAAGATTATTAATCTGGTTTGTCATGAAAAGCCTATGGGAAAACATGTCTTTGCTAAAAGTTCTGAAAATGGTAATGGATTATCATAGCTGTTCATTTAAATTTGTTTTGTCCTGATCACGTCATGAACAACAGAATGTTGCAGCAGAAACATATGCATGGCAGATTGTCCAGATATATAGCAGGCTTGCTGAATGCAAAGGAAGTTTGCTGTCAGAGTCCTTGGCCCTACCAACAGTTTGAGATATAACCACCGCTTAGCCTGTGGGAAGCATGAGTCTTGCTGCAGAAGCTGACTGTGATAATGCCTGTGCTGTCCAGATACATCTTCCTGTGATCTCTACTGAGATGCATGTAGCTGTTTCTCAATGCATACAATGCATGCAATGCATACTCTGCCTTGCACAATTCTGTTAGCATGGAGCTAAGCCTGGCCTGATTGCTACAGAGACTTCACTGGCCAGAATTCCTGGCAAGAATTTTAAGGAAGGCTTTGCTTGCAATTAGCTGATAGAAAGATATAATCAGTGATTACTTGCAGGAGAGAGCACAGTAATCCTTTGTCAAACTGCAACGGGAAAAGAGGATGGCATTTATGAAGAGAAACTAAGTATTGTGATTGTTCTTTATTCACAAATTTTTTAAAAATTAAAGCCAGATACAAATGCTGCTGTTAGTGGTGTTGCCCTTGACTTTTTTTCAGTTAGCATTAAACTATGTCTTTTAGGAAATGTATAGAAAATACAGTTGTTTGTTACAGATTTCATTTTGTACATCGCTGCTGAAAGACTGATTCGCTCTCTCCTAATAGGCAATTTATTAGTAAAGACTCATGGTATGGAAATAATTGCTTCTGGATGCATCATTTTTTAAAAGTACTTGGGAAACCAGATATCACAGAGAGTTAGATAACAAGTATACACCGGGGCGTCTCTGTGGTATGGTCTGGGCTGTGTCAGAAGCACGTGCCCACGCTCTGCAGCTCTGAGTTCAGATACCATTGAATGTGGGCTGGTTATGGTAAGACAGCTAAATAGTTTTCACCCCTATCTGTCTGTTCCACTTCTTTCCTGAAAGCTTGTATTTCCATGATAAGGGGAGGTACAGAGCCTAAAAGTGCCTTTAAAATTGCATGGGCTGAAGGTGGAGAAGGTGGCTGAGGTGTCTGTACTCCTCTGTGAAATGTGTGCCGCTGGACAAAAGGGAGGAAGCAACTGAAAACCAAGTTCTGCAGAGCCTTCGTTTCCCCTCTGGTACAGGCCAGATAGATCCTAGCTGTTGGATACCGGTGAGGAGAATGCAACTGCGAATGACAGTGGGAGTGTTTTTATTTCATCTATGTTTGAAATAGGAGAACAGGATAGACTGCTGAAAGCAACTCTAGCAATGCAATATCCAGTATCGGGAGAACAAAATCCTTTTGTTTCCTGACCTCGGCCTCATCAAACAAACCAAGAGAAAAGTGTTATTGAGCTGGAGGAATCTGTTTACTGGAAAGAATACTGGGGCTGTACGATGGCATCGTACAAAACTAAAGATGCTGGAACAGAACAGACCTATTCTGGAAAAGAGAAGCAGCAATGAAGCACAGATGACAGCAAAGTCAATGGAAAATGAACTTGCATGAACTACAAAGTAAACCTCGTCAATAATTTTGATTCCTTTATTTAGCTGACAGCTGTACCTAAAATTGATCTCAGTTATACTGACGTAAGATGTTTTAAGGACTGTTTAATTGACATGTGCATTTAATTCTGTGTGAAACGTCCCAGTTAAATATGCTTGTGCCTTCAAAAATGCATGATGTGGTTGAGTGAATAATGGTGAAAAATATCTATCCAAAATTAATGTTAATTTTCTGTATTGCAGAGCTAATGAAGCTGTTTCTTAGTGCTTTCCTGCAATGAGTTCTGGAAGCTCCTGATGATCTTACTGTAATATCAAAGTCTTTTTTTAGTATCTGTGCCTTGTTTTCCCTACCAAACAGGCTTCAGTATATGAATATTCTTATACACTGTATCTTGATGTCCATTCTTTGGTATATGCAATTAATCATCTGAGCTACATACTCTGCCTCTTGACTGGATGATAAACTTTCAAAATAGGAAGAACAGAGTGTATTATAAACAATGCATTTTCACATTAGGTTTGTGTATTAATATTCTTGTTTGTATTAAGCGTTATGATTTTTCTGGTATTTGAGACCACTTTTGAATACTTAAAGATCAATGTAAGTAACAACAACCAACTGAATCATCTGCTTTTATTCAAACTCACGTCTATTATTAGTAAAAATATAAACATATTAATTTAAGTATGATCCTACACATTTTATTCCAATATATTATCCAGTAGTATTATTATTATATACTTTTCCACAATTTTATTCATGTTTCTAAGAGATACGTACAAAAAGACATAAGACAAAAAGAAATTTTTGAATAGTAGCCCAAAAGGTATAAAATACACTTCTGTTTTATATCTTTACCTTTAGTGAAAACAAATTGCTATAAATTACAAGATGGAACCCATCATCTGAAAGCAATGATACAGTTTGACTTTTCATAGCCCCATTTCATCCTGTGAGTGAGCTCCACACACCAATAAATTACCAACTTCAACAAACCAGGTGCAATAAATCTTAGGACCCTTCCTCACACCTGCAGAAAAGAGTGAGGTAAGCAGATGAATCTTGCAGAACGTCCTGAAGGTCATCATCTCAACCTCAGGCTCTTGTGCATCAGGGCAGTAAAAGCAGGCATCCCGCATACCTCGTCTTATTCACCCTAATGTGACATTGTGCCTTTTTGATTTGACCTATTTCCTTTGGCATGCCTGACAGTGTCATGTCCTCTCATGTACTTGGGGAATTTGTCGATCCAGGAGAAAAAAAAATGGTCGGTTATCTGCAGATCCCCAAAGGCCTGGGACATGATGCGCTGATAGACTCAAGGGCTCAACCCAGTCTAAGCAGCATGTCATTTTATCAGGCATCTAAGGAAACAGATGTAGGAGGTGTACAGTTTTGTATTTTCTATAGTTAGATCTGTCTTCTGCAAACCCTTTACTAGTGTCTGATACTGAACATCCTCTTGATATTTAAATTCTGAATGTTCTTGTCTCCCCTGACCAGCACTGATACCACAAGCTGACATCTCAGACACCTGCTGAAACAGCACTGACAATTCGGTGGATTCTGAACAAATCTCAATCCTTCAAATTTTGTTTTTGTGCTTTTTCTCTTATTACAACCTGTTCTCCTCCCCCACTGCTACAGAGTCCTGTTATTCTGGATTATACGTGGCAAAAGATCAGACTGGCAGATGGGACTGCTCCATATTTAATGCCTTCGGGGAGAAGAAGAACACAAGGGCATGCAGAGCACATGTGTGGTCCAGCAGCAGTCTGTCAAGTCAAACCCTCAGAAACATGGGAGGCTAGTGCCCCAAGAATGAGAGTCACACAGGCGAAACAGCTCAGAGACCCGCAGTCCTGGTGCAGGAAAGCTCACTGATCTCTTATGAATCTGTGAAGCATTCAATCTGATATTCTGTAAATCAGAGACTTTCCTCAGAAGGCTGGAGGAGATTTGGAAGAGAAGGCATGTGAAGAGGACATCACCAACACCTCCCTGTTTCTCCCATGCCGGAGGGTGATACAGTGGACGGGCACTAACAGTACATAAACTAGGTGACAGCTATATTGAATCTTTGAAGTTGTACTTCAGTGTGATCTCTGTACCCATTTACAGAGATGCTGGGAGTAACACACTTTGTATAATGACCTGCTTTATTATGTTCACATAACCCTTGTCCCCAGGTGTTACTGCATTGTTTAGTGATCAGCACAAAAATCTGTCTTTTGCCTTTAAAGCAGTGATGTGGCTGGTGAGACAGGGTCATGCAGAACCCTGAGCAAGCTGTAGAGGTGGAAGACCCTTTCCCCTTCCAATATACTGTTCTCCTACTGTCGAAGCAGTCTCACTGTATACAGAACTTTTCCCGCTCTTCAGCCTGCTCTGCCTGGCTGAATTCACTTGCTGGGAGAAAAAGGGACATAGCTTCTGAGCCAGGCATGAGGGGATGACACATATTCCTCCCTTAGCTGAACAAGAGTAGAAAGGAAAGAAAGGCATCCGTCTGCTGCACCCCGCATTATTTTTTTTTAATGGCTGAGAAGATTAAGTGCAAACCTGCAGAGCTAAGGTGCTGCTGGGGTGTTTGCCTGAGGAGAAGCGGAAAAGCTTTGGGAAGAGGCCGTGCCCTGGGGTGTGCGCAGGGAGGTCAGTGCGGTGTCTGGACAAGTCCAAACTGTCTCTAGAGTACATACAAGCAGCAGCAGTCTCAGACAGTGGGCAGAAACCAGGAACACACGGTGAATGGTTAGTGCATCCTGTAACAGCAAAGCAAAATGGAGCAGCCCTCTTCTTCCAAGTGCATTTAAAAAATAATTTAAAAAAATCATGCAGGCCCTTTATTAACTAGACGGTATGTGCTCTCCTTTTCATCTTGCTGATCTGCAACAGCTACTTGAGGTAACTGATAACGAAGCCACCAGCAGGGCAGTACCACTAAGGCAGTGCCCCTGCATTTGGCAGGGGATCCCGGTGGCCGCAGGCACAGGTTGCCTGAGTGAGCACGGTTTGCTTTTTAAGAACTTGCTAAATTGTCTTTGCCTTCTGTAGTGCCACCTGGCGCCGGTTCCTTGAATGGGAATGAATTTCAAACTATTTTTTTCCAAGGCCCTCTGATCTTTCACATGTAGATCTTCTGAAGGCGCAAAAGATCAGCCCTGCCTGGCATTTTGCGTAGATGCAAGCATCATGTCCCTCTGCGACTGCAGACACAAAACCAGTGAGCTCCAGCATTTGGGGGAAAAGCACATGGCCCTGCTAACTGAAGCTCTCCTCCTTTCCACCGGCCAGGTAACTTCAGCTGGCTATTCCAAATAAACCTGCTTTTACATTCTTATGCCATGTTCCTTATAACAATACTAATATTAACACTACCCATTTCTCCGTTTCACACTGATAAGCAGCAGCAGGTTTGTGACACAGCTTACCCATAAGCTACCACATCAGAGAGAAGGTCTCTGTGCGATCAGACCTGAGCTCTGGTCTGGTATAGTGTTGTTCTGTTTCCTACAGCAGGAGGATATTAGATTCAGATCCTGGTGCTTGTTTTACCAAATGTCATGTCTCCGTGTTCGTGTTTTACTTGTCCCATTTCTCTCTCTGCTCCAGTACTCATGTTCTCAGGTTGCAGTTGTTCAGCCACATCTTCTGAAGCCAGCCTGGAGGGAAATATAATCCAGAGAGCTCACCAGGACAGATCTCTCCCAACAGTCTATAACTTGTTCTTATCATGCAGCCAAATGGCCTCATATGTTTTTATTACATTGTAGAAGACCAATTTGCTTTTAGATACCAGAAATCCAGAGCTTGCTGATTATTTGCTCTTTCCATCATTTCCAGCTGAGAGTTTTAGTTTTAAAAATGTTAGCTTTCTCTGGACGACCTTGCCCGATTCCAAACAATGATTAATTCATCTTTAAAATGTAATAGGTGATTAACATGAGAGAAAATTTATGATAAGCAGATGCACACAGTATATTAGCTGAAACAGCACTTACTAACATAGATAGTTCCCTTATTACATTAATTTTTTTGAACAGCTCCCCCAGAACTTCTTTCTGTAAGTCTCTGCCTGAAGACACGTGGAGTCTGTCATCTGGAATTACAGCTACATTGACATACAAGACCCAGAGCCAGTTCTCACAAGCATAAGCCTCCAAGTTCCCAACTTTATGCTGGAACAAGCCCTGGGCACCCAGTAGCCCCCTCCCTGTGCCCTGCTTTCCATGTAGGAGTAGGCAAGGTGCAGAGCCCAGGGGTGAGTGATGCTGCGCTCCTGGGCAACCAGCACCACCTGGTCCACCGGCAGTAAGCTCTGTAGATGTGCATATAGATGTAAGCTCTATGATGTGCTGCAGCACGTGTCGATGGATGAGCACAGGTCAGGTGGTAATGCTGCCGTACAACATGAGGAAACACATCTTTTTTCATACTTACCTAACCTTTTAAAGAGTCAACAGCAGTGCTACACAGATAATAGGCATGGGCTAGATAAATGCAGTGGTGGTGCTGTATTGCCTTTCTTGAAGAATTGCTACTGCTCCCTATGACATAGGGCCTCACATGGTAACAGCAAATGGAAATTGAGAACGCTGAGCCAAAGCTGAATGCGTGGCAGTACTCCTGCCTCACGTACTCAGGGCAGCCTATAATTACACAGCTACAGACTTTCTTTTTTTCCCAGCAGCTTCAGATACTGTGAAGTCCTCCCACAATAAACATGACTACTTCTCCCTGAGGCAAACATAACTAGGCACCTGGAGTCCTAAGGTGCCCATAACTGAATGCAGATGCCTCACATTATATTAGACAGTTCAGGAAAATTTCTGATTTTCAGCTGATTTTTCAAGCATTAGCTCACGTAAGGTCTGTTGTTGAAATTCTCCATTCAGTAAAATAGACTGTGTTGGAATTACTCAGCGTAATGTTTGCTTTTTAACTGTTTGATACACAGTTCTGTCTGGTTTCTGTTGTGTTTCTGTTCAGCAGAGGAAGTGACTGGGAAATAAAAACAACCTGCACAGTGTCCTGGACTGGACTCTGCTCTGTTTGATTATTTGATCACATATTTAGTTGTCTCATAGTGTCTGTACAAGGCAGGACAATAATCCTTGCTATTCAGTTCTGTATGAAATCAGAAACAACTGAAGGCAAATCTCATTTCTTCAAATTACCAGCGAGTCATTTTGGAGAAAAGATATTCCCAAACAAGATTATTAGAAGATATATTTTACAGAAAGATGATGCCACTGTTATTATACTCTCTCTCTCTCATAAAGCAATAATGATAACTGTAATCATAATCCAGTGAATTCCAATCTTCATGAGAAAAACTACTCTTTCTAAATTGTTTGGAATATAGCGTTCACTGCTTTTTTCATATACTGAGGAGAAGAAGGGTTTTCTGGCTTTTAAAATGCTTTTGGCATTAGGAAGAGAATAATGACTATCTTCCTTCAGGTTTAGGAAACCTGAACAATCTGTTCGTAATGAATGTATGCTGCTGGTGTGCCTTCTAGAGATGTGCTGAGTACATATCCCCGTCTTTAAATAGAAAGCAGTCAAAGGATAATTGCAGCGTTTAAAAACACTGAAAGCATTCTAAGTAGGAAGGAAAGATGGTTCTGTGGTTAAAGTATAAGAAAAAGAGAAGATCTGGGTTATATTCCTGGGCTGGGCAGATATTTCCTTCATAACCTTGGGCAAAATGCTTCATCTGTGCCTGTCCACATTTTATTCTGTGTCCACATCTTATTCTGTATAAAATGGGGATTCTAACCCTTTTCTGCCTCAGAGAATAATAAAAATGTTTGCGCAGGGCTGGACATCCTGAGGTGGAAGGTGTTATCTGACTGTTACTATAAATGGAAACACGGGATATGCCTACGTAGGCTCTCAGTTAAGAGGTGATCTAATTACACAGGGGAAACCAAAGGACTAGAGTTAACAAACCTCATTCTCAAAGGCTCCAGTTACTACCTGATTGTATCTCGTGTGTATTTATGTCTGTCTCTGGGAGCCTGACTCTCCTAGAATATGCTTTTAAATGCCTGAGATTTTCAGGAGGGAGGATTTGTTGAGATTAGTTTCTAATCCACCAGCTATTATATTTAAGAAACCTTTGAACAGTGTAACACAAAAGAAGTTACCTGCAGAAAAACTACCCTGCCACAGGACCAGGAAATGTTCCTGCAGTTAGGAACTAAAGGTGGCTCCCCTACTAAATCACACACTTAAGAATCGGCAAATCTTTGTAGCTCCAGTTGCTGCTCTTTTGGTCCATAGCATCTCTGCTGCTACCAGATCAACAGTGGTAATAATAAGCTGTACTTTGAAATTCCAGAGCATCCTCTAGTCTGAGCATCTGGCAGCACATAACGTAGGCTTGGATTCACAAAGACACTTACAAGCCTAAAACCCACCAATGTTTTAACAGCCATGGGGATGGGTATTCCTACATCCCTTTGTAAATTCAAGCCTTAAAAGTCACTTTGGTAGGCCAATTTATTGTACCTCTTAACTTAATAGGATATGGTAGCTTTTTAACAAAATGATTCAATACTTTAATGCAGGAAGCAGGGAAAAATACCCTATTCAATGATTTAGATACATGGGATATTAATCATCAGGCTAGAATGTGGCAGGCAGGAACAGTAGGAATTGTTCTTGTTCTCTTAAGAAGGCTACAGATTGGAGTTTGTTTACGTGTTTCCTTGCAAATATATAATCATATACACAGACTCCTCCTCATACTGTGAATGAAGTCAGTAATCTTCAAGAACTGTAATGGAAAAAAACTCAGGCTGGTATGAAGCGGACTTTAGGAGACAGATGATCAGCGTCGTTAATACAATGTTTCACTGAAGTGAATAGCAATTTTTTTTCCAATATTTGTAGGAAGATGAAGCTCAAGATTTGTATTCTGCAGGGGATACTGTTACCTTGACAGTCATTTTTGTCTGAAAGTATGGTACCTCCTGTTACAAAGTGACTAATTGCTATACTCAAAAAACCCCTGCAGGAAAGAAAATGAAAATGCTTTCCTCTATTTTAAAAATTGTTTACCCTATGCATTTAACACAGCTAGAAATATAGCTAGTTTCATCATTTTCTTGACTAGTTTGTTGGAAAGAAAAAAACGAGTATCAGAAAAGCTCTCCAAACACCAAGAGGAGAGCAGAAAAATCAACAAACCTTCAGACTGACCCCTTAAAGAGTACACCGTCAGAGAACTGCCTAAATACAGCTAGTTCAAATACAATCAAAGGATGACATTTGCTCATCAGTTTATGAGTATTTTCAACATTTAAAACTACAGCATGGGAAGAATTGGTTCCTCCTTTGCCACCTGATTGCTGTTTCTTCTCCCCTGTGATAAAAGGAAAAACCCAAACCTTGACCTTGAGGCTTTCAGCTCACACAGATGTGAGAGTTGCTATTGACATAGAAATATGCACCTGGGGAAATGAGTAAACAGAGTGAGGTTAATAAAATGCAAAATAATAATAACAAAAGTCGCTAACCTTATTGCTTTATAGTGAAATTAGCTAAAGATTACCTTGTCATTCTTGCTTGCACAGTACTGCAATACTTTGTAGAGCTTTGTTATTGACTTATGCTATATTTAATGAATTACTTTTGCCTCATGATATTATCACATTTTTAGAAATAATCTCCTTACAAATACATCAGTACATCTTTTTTGATTGGATTGCTACATACCATTTTTGTACTCAGTGTCCTATTTTGATAGTTTCCTCCCCCTCCTTTGTCTAGGGCTGAGAAAGATCAAAAGCCCTTGCTCTAAAACACTGAAGCCAGATGTGTTCAGAACTGCTATTGAAAAGCTGATGTTGTATACAAAATGAAACATATATTTGGAACTATTAACTCGGTTTTATTACAGAGCTTCATTCTCCAGGCTCCCTTCCAAAATTATTGCTCTGCTTTTTAAAGTGAAATAGTTGTCACAAAGTGGCTTCAACTTTCAAAAATATTTTGACAGCATTTGGGGTAGAATCACGTTCTGATAGAAGATGACTTGATGTGATTTCTTTATGGCAGTTCCATATATGTACCATGACTGTGATACTCCAGGCAGCACAGGAACTTAGAAAACACCAGGTAGTTTCACGGAACTTGTTGGAACACCTGTTTGCTGGCTGCAGCTGTACTATTGATTAGAAAGATATATAATGCTGTCTACCCCTGTGTAATCAATAACATTTAATATTGAGTGGGCTTCAATGTATATGGGTCTGTATATCTTTGTGTCGGAAAGGAATTCTGTTTATGGCTAAGAAGAGGCACCACCAGAAGACAGGCCTCTGTTCTGAGAAGCGAAACATTAGTACTACTCCCAGTTTATAGGATAGCTAGAATTATTCATCTAAAATTTTTATTTTACTGCAGATACTGAAAAAAGAATCCAAAATAAAAAATGAAAATGTCTTTAAATTTGCCCTTCTATAGCATACTGTGTTCAGTTTTGGGCCCCTCACTACAAGAAAGACCTGTTGCTGGAACATGTCCAGAGAAGGGCAACGAAGCTGGTGAGGAGTCTGGAGCACAAGTCATACAAGGAGCGGCTGAGGGAGCTGGGGTTGTTCAGCCTGGAGAAGAGGAGGCTGAGGGGAGACCTTATCACCCTTTACAGCTGCCTGACAGGAGGCTGTAGTGAGGTGGGGGTTGGCCTCTTCTCCCTGGTAACGGGCGATAGGACGAGGGGAAATGGCCTCAAGTTGCGCCGGGGGAAGTTTAGGCTAGACATTAGGAAAAATTTCTTCACCCAAAGGGTGAAGCATTGGAACAGGCTGCCCAGGGAAGTGGTTAAGTCCCCATCCCTGGAGGTATTTAAAAGCTGGGCAGACGAGGTGCTTAGGGCCATGGTTTAGTGGTGGGATGGCAGTGTTAGGTTAATGGTTGGACTCGATGATCTTAAAGGTCTTTTCCAACCTAAATGATTCTATGATTTCAATCCACAGATTTCTTTTTTGATATACATGTCAAGCCAATGGACTTTTGGTAGGTATATGGCATTGTGGAACACACTTCGGGCTCCTCAATCAACACAAGAACAGCTTAAGTGAAGAGTTCTGAAAATGGAGTGGTGGTGGTAAAATTGTGAAAGTCACGAGTAGGCTGCGACACAGAACTAACACACTTGGAGGGTTTGGATCAAACTCTCTTCTTCATTTGAGGTCTACTTGTGCACAGGGAACACATCTATCTGAAATCAAGTCGCAACACTTCATCCTAAAACATATGGCCTTTCAAAAGTTGGATCTGAGGGCACCTTTAATAACCTTTTAATACTGCAGACTCAGCATAGCCAGGGTCTAGGCCATTACAGGGTTGCCTGTGTGGAAAATATATGATCAGGTACAGAAGCCAAATGGTGCTGGAGCCAGAAGAGTCCCAGCTGCTGCTCCCCCAGGGCTGCCATGTGCTACGCGAGGCACAGGAAGTATCCTCCACTGCCTCCAGCCACTGTAATTCTTGACATTGGTTATATGATACAAAAAAAGTTTGTCTGGCCCGGTGAAATGCTGGAGGTGTCATCATGATGCTCTACTGATTTTGGTGTGTCCCACCGACAGCTAGAGCTACCTAAGGTATTGTAAACATAACCATTAAGGAGTTGAGAAAACCAGAGCAATTAACCCTCAGGTTTTTTAGAAGGGTAAGAATTTTTTCTTAGCATTATTGCTTAGATTTAGAAAGCTTAAGACCAAAAGGGACTACAATGCCCTTCAGTGCAACCTTGTGCACAACATACACACAACTCAGTAGCTTCTGTGTCAAGTTTATCTCTGGTCACTAGGCCTGTAGCAGAAGGCTGATTTAAAGTGTTTGAGATATGGAGAAAGTGCCATGCTCTTAAATGTATCTCTCTAGTGATTGAATATCCTTGTTGAATTAAACACATAATTTTTTTTAGCCTCATTTTGGCAAGCTTCAGCTTCCATCTCCCACTGGATCTCATTGTACATTCTTCTGTTACAAAGCTATTTACTGTCAGAAATGTGTTCTTTATGTAGCAAGCCTCTTTAAGCTTCTATAGACAAACTGAAATCCTTGTAAGTCACTGCCATACCTTTAAGAGCATGCATTATACTATGCTAACTGATGGATTTTCGGTACTACGAAAAATCTGAAGGGCAATTACTTTTTTTTTTTTATTGTCCAATGCCTAGAGGCCAAGCAGCAAGGTGAACTAAGCTTACAGCAATACAGTAAGAAAAAATAGTTGATATTTTTTCTTTCTTGCTTTTCAAAAATGAATCAAATTAAGATATGATTCTTTGTGTCCATAAAAATGCTGGGTGACATCTTAAGCTGATTTAAGCTATCATAGCTGTACTGGAATTGGTAAAGCCACAATAATTCGCATACATAGCAATTTGACTTACCAGAATTAGCATTTCTAAACAGGATTGCAGGACTAATTCGTCTCACTAAGAAAAAAGCAAGGAGATCTGTGAGCAGTAGAACTAACGAAAGTTAATTTCCTCCATTCCCCAGCAACTTGCATCCTTCCTGCCTCTTTCTGACCACTTTCACATTATATCCAGAGCTCTCTCTCCCTTACACCTTCACTTCCTGCATCATCCATCTGTCAGACTGGGCAAGAAGTAGCTGGTACTGTAGCTGGTTCAGAGCTAGGTGTACGTACCTCGCTGTCCAGGGTGTGCCACACCAACCAGCTGGTTTGCTGACAGCAAACACAACAGGGAGAACTAAGTTCTCCTTACCTTTCTTTTCAAGGGGGCACTAACTTGGACCTTAGTACTCTCAGACACTGAATTCCATAAAATTTTTATGAAGTTAATATCCTTAAGAATTCTATCCCTCTACTACATTTGTTTAAGACTGGTGAAGAGATCCAACAGTTGTGAGGAGGCACTGACACACAGAATAACTGCCGAAGCCTCATTTCCTTAGGAAAAAAAGAGGCTAGAAATGAAAGAATACTTTCCCAGTAATGTAACAGAATGGTCGGCTATTCCAGTACTTCAGAAGCATAAAGTAGGATGTGGTTTTGCTGAAGTTGAAAAGCTCAGATTAGTAATTGTACTTTTGCTTGCAGGCACACACGAGCGAGCCCATTTTAATGGCATGTTCTTATTGTACTGCTCCATAACGTGTGCTGACTTCAGAACTGCGATGCAATTGCCATAGGTAGAACAACCAGCATGACCAGAAGGAATTAGTAATATCCACTTAAAAGCAGTAACAGGATATTTGTGAGTGACTGGAGTCCCTTGGAATTTAAAGATTCTATAAAGCAATGCCACTTTGTGATAGGATCGTCACAGTTTTTTTCTCCCACGTGAGCAAACGTATTTGCTGCTTGATAGATTAACACCTTCCGTGATGGAATCTAAATATGACATGTCCGTCAGCAGCAGTGAGTCACCGGCTCTTTGCAGGATAACAACTGCATTTGCTTCAGATGGAGAATGGAAGAGAGATTCTTCTGCCGCTCAGTGCAAAAATAAGTCACACCATCTTTGAAGTTTTTCCTTCAGGATTATTAGAGGTGCAGATTACACCCCCCTAATATTCACAAGCAATAAAGTTCTGATAGCTTTATTAATTTTGGGTTCCGCTTTACTGCTCAAAAGAGTCTCAAGAAAGCACCACTAGGATTTGAAGATTTATAACCTCCTGAAGGGAGGTTGTAGTGAGGTGGGTGTTGGTCTCTTCTCCCAAGTAACAAATGACAGGATGAGAAGAAATGGCCTCAAGTTGCACCAGGGGAGGTTTAGATCAGATATTTGGAAAAATTTCTTC
Source organism: Egretta garzetta (assembly GCF_000687185.1). Classification (NCBI taxonomy): domain Eukaryota; kingdom Metazoa; phylum Chordata; class Aves; order Pelecaniformes; family Ardeidae; genus Egretta; species Egretta garzetta. The sequence goes on from NW_009260675.1 coordinate 573,466, forward strand.
ACTGAAAGGGTTATCAGGCATTGGAACAGGCTTCCCAGGGAAGTGGTTGAGTCCCCACCCCTGGAGGTATTTAAAAGTGGGGTAGATGAGGTGCTTAGAGACATGGTTTAGTAGTGGACAGGTATGATTGGACTGAATGATCTTAAAGGTCTTTTCCAAGCAAATGATTCTATGATTTTATTATTATATGTATGGGAGTGGTAAGACTATGATGGTCCTACTACAATATCGCAAGTAACAAAACCCCATATGTCCGCAATGAATTTCAGTTCTTGGCTTGCCATCACGATTAGTTGCTACCAGTAATGCTAGGGAGGAGCCATCGTTTACACCTATAATGTTCCCATAACGAAAGGCCTGCGTGTATGTGTCTGTAGAAGGCATACGCACAAAATCGTGGCTACACGGAGATAATGAAGCCAACAAGGGCTGCCAGAAAGAAGTGTGTTGCACAGCAAGAACGCATTTATTTACAGCCAGCGGGGCACCAGGCCCACCTGGCTGCTGCAGCGTTTCAAAGCACCTCTTGTGGGGCAGAGCAGAGGCGGGTTAGACAGAGAGCTCCAGCAGCACAGGGAGAACAATTATTCCTGAATTATATATTTTGGGCCGGACCCAGCATGAATTTATGGAATAGAAGAAATGGCAGACAGACATCCTGGAAAGTCAGCATCTGTCTTAGGGGGTGACAGGCCTGAGGAGCAGGTCACCGAGACCTCGGCAGGGGATCGGGGCCCAGCCACAAGGCGGGGGGTGGCGCGGCGAGGGTGTGGGTCGAAGATCTGCCCACGTTTTTCCAGAGCGGCACTGATCCGTAACCACTTTGTGTGGAACGGTTACCGACGTGCCTCGGCTCCCCACCGCAGTGAATTACAGCAAGCGCAGGTGCCCCACGGCTGCGCCTCACTTGTTCTTCTCCAGCGAGGAGATGGAGCCCCATCTCCCCGGGTTTTTGAGGGAGAGGGGAGAGGCCGTTTTCCGCAAGCAGAAAGCTCTTGCGGAACAAGAATTTTCTATTTCCATTTTGGGGGATTTGGGGGACATTTCTGGGCAGGGATGGCAGGCCCCGCAGCGGTGGCCCAAGCCTGGACACCACC
>NW_009260675.1:575345-616673 GCF_000687185.1 Egretta garzetta
CTGGGGAGCCCCGTGGCGGGAGGTGGGCTTGGGCAGCCTTCGCGTCCCCCTCCCCCAGAGCGCTTCGCTGGCTCCTCTCCTCTTGTGGGGAGCGGGGGCACCGCTCCCCGGGTGTTTGGGGCAAAAGGTGGCTCATGTACACGTTCAGGAATCTCTGCCTTCCTCCGGTGTCGGCTCAAGTTGAGCCACTGACATCTGCTAGGTCCTCTACAGGTCCTCTGCGTCTCGATGCTGCTGTGATCCTCCAGCAAGGGAGTGAATCTCTTTGCCTGTTTGCATAAGTTTCTATCTGTTGCAGTCGAGGCAAAGACTCTGTTTTTAGTAAGCAGTTGGAGGGTGGAAAGGAAGAGGTGTATCTGCTAAGTCTGCTTTTTAAGTTGCTCTGTTTATAAGCATTGCTCACCAGACAAATTCATGCCACAGCTTTTGTTGTATCTCTTTTCCCGTATGGGAGATGGCTTTCTTCCTTAGTAGTCGTAGCGATGAAGTCTTTTATGTGTTCTTTTCTCCCTCCATGCAGCTCTCTTCTGACAAGTCGTTCCTGGTTACCATTAGGTATTTCTGTGACAGTAACTAATAATTTTGAGTATTGACCTCTCGTGAAGAATTGGTTTCAAACCGATTAAAACATGGCCTATAAGTGAGTTACTGCTGTCCTAGAAGTCTAGAAAATGAGTGAAAAGGTGCAAATATACTTGTGTGTGTCTTTCTCTCAAACTTCTTGTTTCCACCTGTTGGAGACAGCACCTCGTGGTCTCACACACCATCCTTGTCTTTAAATTGGAAAGGTACAGGTTAGGTGGATGAGGAACTGGCTGGATGGCCACATCCAAAGAGTTGCAGTCAACATTTCAATGTCAAAATGGGGATCAGTAACAAGTGGCGTGCCTTAGGGGTCTGTATTGTCTGATGCTGGTGTCAGTATCTTTGTTAGTGCCGTAGACAGTGGGATTGAGTACACCCGCAGCAAGTTTGCAGATGGCACCGAGCTGAGCGATGCAGCTGATGCACTTGAGGGAAGGGATGCCGTCCAGAGGGACCTTGACAGGCTTGAGGAGTGGGCCCATGTGAACTTCATGAAGTTCAGCAAGGGCAAGTGTAAGGTCCTGCGCCTGGGTCAGGGCAGTCCCTGATATCAGTACTGGCTGGGGGATGAAAGGATTGAGAGCAGCCCTGTGGAGAAGGACTTGGAGGTACTGGTAGATGAAAAATTGGACATGAGCCCAGCCCTGTCCTGGGCTGCATCAAAAGAAGTGTGACCAGCAGGTAGAGGGAGGTGATTCTCCCACTCTATTCCACTCTTGGGACCCCACCTGGAGCACTGCATCCAGCTCTGGGGCCCCCAGTACAAGAAAGACTGTTGGAGCAGGTCCAGAGGAGGGCTATGAAAATTACCAGAGGGCTGGAGCACCTCCCCTGTGAAGAAAGGCCGAGAGAGTTGGGGTTGTTCAGCCGCAGAAGAGAAGGCTGCGGAGAGACTTTATTGTGTCCTTTCAATATATAAAGAGGGCTTATAAGAAAGATGGAGAGAGACTTTTTACCAAGACCTGAAGTGACAGGATGAGGGGCAACTGTTTTAAACTGAAAGAGGGTAGGTTTAGATTGGACAGAAGGAAAAAAAGTGTTTGCAGTGACAGTGGCAAGACACTGGAACAGGTTGCCCAGGGAAGTTGTGAATGCCCCATCATTGGAAGTGTTCAAGGTCAGGTTGGATGGGGCTTTGAGCAACCTGATCTAGTGAAAGATGCCCCTGCCCAAGGTTAGGGGGGTTGGACTAGATGATCTTTGAAGGTCCCTTCCAACCCAAACTGTTTGGTGATTCATCTGAGAAACTTGGAAGAGTTGGGAAGAAGTTGGAATCCCCGTGTCTTCACTGAAATACTGAGTAGGGACCCCTTCACAGAGACATGCTTAAAGCTGTTGATTGCTGTGGGTTTTGTTTTGTTTTTCCAAAATCCTTTCCTTCTCCATTGCCTGTTTAAGTTTTCTGCAAAGCCATAAATTTCCCATTTCCCAAACTGTCAACATGTAGTAGTTCTGTGATATGAGGTTTTTATCAGGATGCGGCAGGTTTCTACTCATCTCCTACCTCCCCTAAATCAATGTTTGTTTGCTTCCAAATGTTTAAATACCTACTGTGTTTTTATGTAACTACATGTTTCTTTTAGCAACTGGTTTAATTGTGTATTAAAGGGTATTTCACATCAGCATACAATTCTAAGGTGCTATTATCCCTCTGCTTTTAAAGTTGTTTCTCGCTTTTAACATTTGGAGGTTTTTTTTCTAATACAATTAGTACATGTTCTTATTTAAGAACACTTTAAAATTTTCAATACCAGAAATCTCAAATTATTGTACTAGGTCTGCTCCCAAAAAGAAAAAAAAAAAAAAAAAAGGAGAGGAGAAAAAAAAAAAAAGGAAAAAAAAAATTTTCTTTGCTTTATTTGAGTAGCAGAGGGCTCTGCTTTCTTCATGACTCTTTTTCATAGATTTGAAATGAGATGTGGTCTAAACTTAATCTAAGCTTGTTTCTTGGTATTGAGTATTGTATCTAGGTCCTGTGACACTTATAAAACTTAAATAGAATAGAAACAGAAAACTGCGTTATCAGTCATGGTAGGGGTATGAGGAGAGGTGGCTCACTACTGCTGACTTTGGACCTAGCTGTCTTTTTGAAATCATAGTTTCTATAAATCTCCCTCTCTTCTGACTGGAGTAATAAGTTTATTTGTAAGCAGTACATGTACAAAACATGGAAGAGAACTTTTTGTGAAAAAATAAGTGTTCAGTGTATTGCTGTACATTGGGAGTCTACTCTTGTAACCAAAACTGTGTGTGTCTGAGACTAATGAAAGGGCAAATGTTGCCCAAAATCATTATAAGCTGCTGCATGCAACCTGTAGTCCTCCATGGCTGTTCGCTTGTGGGTTATCTGGGGAGTTCTTTGAAATAACAGCTTTAAAAAATTAGTGTGGGTTGTCTGCCACATTTATCACCACCCATATTTTTATGCGTGCAACAGAGAGGAAGCCCATCCTTACCCTGCTCTATATTTTTGTGTTATGAGGAATGCTAGCACTAAACTGTTCTTTCTAACATAAGACTTCTCTTGAAACAGTCAGCTGTGTGTTAGTTTGTCATCAACTCGGCTATTGATATAAAGCTCATAGAGAAAGATAAATCAAAAAGTCTTTGTGGAAGAAATCCCAGTCATGAAGGGTGTGTATGGCATCCTCTGTGTTGAGGTGTGTTGCATGAAGCCCTAGGTGACAGGGAAATCACCAGGCAAGTTATTTAGCATCGCACTGTTTTTCAGCCTTTAATTTCCTTTCAGCATGTCCAGGATAAGTTTGAAGTAAGGTATTTGTGTGTTTAGTGATCTACATGCAGCTTCCCCTCTCCTTGTGTACTGATGAAGTTAGGCTGCTTTGTATATACATGGTCTCTTTTTTGAAGAAGACTTTACAAGTAGTATCAGTTTAGTTTTTGAGAAGTGATTTATAATGTTAAATTATTTCCACAGAAAAAAGGGGGAAAAAAATCTTAGATCCTCGTAGATTTTTAAATTCATTGGAGAAATTTCTGGTAAAAATTAGTAACAAGAAGCTGAAGCTAGTTGCAAACAGCCACCTTTAACCATTTGTATAGTTATCCTACTGTGAACTTCTTGAAATCCTAGCTTTTGATACCTTCCTGGAATAAGTGCTCTAGTGAAATATAAGGTACGGAAGTAAACAGGTGAAATGTAACAGGTAAATAATAGAAAGCAGTTGAGATTCCATGATCTAATGGTTCTTCCTGCCCGTATGTTCCCTGAGTTTGTGCTTCAGAAGGTTTGATCTACTTGTCTGTGTTCCTTCTCAGCACTTGTGTTGTATTATGTTTGTGAGGAAGCTATGGCTCCAGAAGGAGCTGAAGGATCCCATTCATGTAATGTCTGTGTCATAATAGCATGCTTGGAGCTCACGTGGGGTGAGTGGTCTTACTCTGCATCCATGTTTATGGGTTCTGCAATCCCATGCCTGAAGTCCTTCATAAGCCTGATGGAGCCTGTTGGCTGCTGGGGGTTCTTTCGCTTCTGCCTGTGATGGCCTTAGAAGGCCTCTGCCTTCCCCACTTATTAAAGATTTATGTTGAAGTGAATTTGTGCTGTGACGGAACATGACTGCAGAGGCCTCAATAGAGGAGGTATCCTCTCCCTCTTCCCGCTTTTTTGAGACCAGCTGCTAAGTAGATGGCTTCTTAGTTTCTAAAATCAGTCAGCTGCATAGGCCTAGTTACTGTTTTTCTGCAAACAGCTCTGCTTCTCAGAAATTTGTTTCAGGTCTGCTGAGTTACGTGGAAGAACTCTTTTTAAAATAAATAATTTAAAAAAGTATCTCAACTTTTTTTTTTTTTTTAGTAGAACTAAGGTTCGAAAGCTCTCTTCCTGTGCTTTAGCCAGTTCTCAACTACTTAAAGCTAGCTTCCCATGGCTTAAAGCTAGCTTCCTATGGTGCTGTGCCTCTGCAGTCCTCCACTGCGGCCATCACTGACCTCTTTCTTCCTCATGTCCTCGCAGTGTCTAAGAACTAGTGTACTAATTTTGCATTATAAATCTTTCTGTGTTTATCCAGGCTATCCACCTCACTTTACACAAATACCTGATATTGCAGAGAGCTTGCCTGCCTATGCAGTAATTTATATGATTTTTTTTTCCACCCTTATTTGTGGATTCCAGCAGTTATACGGGGTTGCATGCCTTTCTTTTGACAGTGAATTTAATCCTTCTGACAAAAAGATGCTTGTTCTTAACTGTCTTTGGCAAACCTCTTGGAAATTTTAGTCAGAGGCTTTGTAGACTGCCGTACAAGCTTGTCAACTATAAGCAGTCTTAGTGCCTCCAATGGAATCAAATAGTATTGCTGAAATATTCAAGCTACTTCTATTTGATTTTTGAATCCTAAAAAGATTTTTCTGTGCCAAAGTGCTTCTGGAGGCGCCCATGCTCTAGAAAGTAGTATTCAGTCTTCAGAGAGCAGTTTGCTACCTGAAGTCTGTAATGTGGCCTTAATTTAATATCTGTGGGGATTTTGGTGGGGGTTTTGTTATTGTGTGTTTGGTTGTTTTTTTAATTTATATTTTTTAAGCTCTGAACTATAGGAGTAGATCTTAAATTTTCATGGTGAGGGGAAAGCTTACAGTTCATTCAAAAAGATGGTATGGAGGGTTTTTTATCTATACTAGTAACAAGCAAATGCAAGTTGACAGGTTAGGGAAAAATTCACAGTGAGGGGAAAGTTCTGAGAAAATTGTGTGACCAAGTTGCTGGTAGTCCAGTGGGTCAGTCCTCAAATAAATCAGTTTACTGACAATACAGCAAGAGCCAGCACTATTAACAGAATTAAAGAATAGTTATGTTTCCCGTGCAGTGCTTAAAAGTTTGTAGACACCTTTTAAGTAAGGAAAGTCGTGGGAGCGTATGTAGTTTGGGTTTTATTTTGTGGGTTTGTTGGTTTTTTTTCCTTTATAGAAGAGGACTGTGGAGAGTGGAAGGATGGTTAATTAAGAATAAACTTAAAATGCTTCACATAAAAACTTGCATGAACAGAATATTTTTATGTTTACATTTTATAATTTGTTTTTACTATTATTTTCCCTTCTGAAAGAAAGGAACTTAGAGAAGTTTAAGGTAGTTGACTAAAGCAGAAGACTGATACAAAATTAATTTTGTTTCAGGAATACTTCATAACTGGGCTGGTCCTAAAATTACACTTCTCGATACAATGTTTTCTAGAGGAACAAGCAGTTTTGCTTACAAGGTGTGTAGATTCTCTTAAAAAACAAAATCATAACACTAATGGCATTCTAGACTACTATTTTAGTTTATCAGTAGATGACATCATATTAATGCAAATGCTTTTTTCCCCTCCCACTGATAATTCATGCCGATGTAGAACTTTTGATATAGTTAAAATAGAGAAGATAGAGCAGCATTATTGTCTTGACAAGCGCAGTGTCTGCTCACTGCATGTGCGAGAAGGTTCTCAAGTTTTACAGCTTTTCTTGCAGGCTTAATTTTGCAATGTAGCACATTAGGTGTTTAGCAAACACTTTGTGACCGGGAAGAAGTTTGGTTGGTTTGTTTGTTTGTTTTTTTTTTCTTTAGCACGTGTTAGATGGCAGCATCTGTATCTGAGTAGTTTGCAGCAATAGCTGTTAGCCCATCCATGCCACACATAGAGCATTGACCACAGTTAAGAGTGTAATTGTTTTTTACAATAATTTTGCATCTGCATTTAAGCAAAACTGTTGTCTGGGGTGACAGACAACTGACTGGAAGAAGAGATAGTGGAAACAGTTTGCTAATCGCTGAAGGCTTTCAAGAAAGTAAGTGATTACTGTTTGGTTTAGATACTCTTTCTTTAGAATTGTCCTATAGTTTAGAAATCAAGTTTACAGACAAATTGAAATAACCAGATGTTGTCTTTCCAGGAAACAAGGTTTCTCACAATCATGATGCATTAATGTTTGGAAACATGGTTTCAGGTGGTACTTAGGTTTTTCAGGATGCTTTTTTTTATTTTTCCTCTAGAAACTTCAGTAGATCCATAGCTAGCATGTTGAAAGAAATGCATAAGACTGCAAAGTGAATTTCAGTTCACTTCCTAAAATCATAAGTAATGTCAGAAACTTCTTTTTAGCAAAACACGTGCTGAATTTCGGCATTTCCTCTGAAATACTGTCGTCTTGGAAGTATATTGGCCAATTGTCTCTTAAACTTTTCCTTTAAACTTTATCTTTTGTCCTATTTCTCCTTGCTTTCTTTACAACCAGATCCTTCCTGGGCATTGCTTCTATATTTTTTGCATGTGCTACACTTGTATTTTCCGCAGCTTTAAAATGCTGTTTTCTGCCTTTTGAAGTAGTTCAGTTTTAATACTGCATTGTTTGCAGGCAAGTTTGAATGGCTGGGTGGACTATAGATCTTTGAATGATCGGTAGATTGCTGTGCTCAAAGGAGAGAGTTTAAAAAATTTTTCATTGTTATTTTTTTTTGGTGATTCGCAAGTGCTGTTTCTTTGTTCAGCTGTATGGCTGCTTACCAGTATCATTAATTGTGTATGCATGTGTGTATTACTTAAAGGACATAGTGTGAGGGGGAGTGGCTGTCTTTATCTGCGTTCACTACTCCGCTCAGGCTCTGGAAACATGTTCAGTGTTATTTTCTCCCCTTACCTCCCAAAAGAGCTGCATCAATTTCATGCATCGGATATGTTGAGCTTGCTGTTACATAATAGATTCATGCCATAATCACTTTTTGATGAAGGACATACACATACATAGATATATAGCTGTGTATTTTAAGCCCATCTGCTGTCGTAATGGCTGCTCTTTGAGGAGGGAAGCAATTGAATATGTCTATTCATAACAAACTATGTGAATCTTTATTTTACTGACAGATATCCATATTAAGTTATGTTTAATCGCTTAGGTACTGAAGTTATTTTACAGACTTTTAAGAAATAATCTGCTGAAGAAAATCCCACAGCAGGGAATTTTCTTTGTAAAAGAAAAGCTGGACTTGATATGAATAAAACATGAAAACCTGAGTAAAATGTAATACAAAAACAGCCTTGGTATGATGCTGTTGAATTTCCAGGGCAAATCTGTATGTGTAAAGAGCAGGTAACTTTGTTCTATATTGTTAGTAGTGTAACAGGTTTACTAATTGGATTTTTTTGATGGAATTGTAGTCTTTCAACTAGAGATTTATCTCGGATGCCTTGTTAGGGTAGTATGAAAGAGACTATACTAAGTTTCTGTGCTTTAACTAGTCTTGTTATGGTTGGTGATGAAATAGAAAGTTATTATAGAAGGTTATATATCTTTCTTAAAACTTCCCCATTACAGGAAAAAAACCCCTGCTACTTACTATTAATAAAGTATCTGTTGAGTTTTTTCTTAGATTGGGGACTTACGTTTAAATCTTCAAGGTTTCTGTCCAGAAACTTTCACATGTGTTTCTTTGTCTCCTAGTCTTGCCATCAATATTCCCTTATACCACAGAACTTGAAGCATAGGTTGCCTTTTAAAAGCTCAAGTGTCAGAGGCAGATTGGAAAACACAAAAATAGCAAAGTCCATGATTTTCTTCTATTATATTGAGGTAAACCCCTATTCCAACATCATCAACCAAAAAAAGCCCACCCAAACTTGTTGCAATGGGTAGCTGGCTTTCTGAGTCAATTCTTCTGGAGAAATGAAAATCCAGAGAGTCTCTAGAGACATTGTACACATCTTTGCTGGATTTTGTAAATATCTCATCAGGTGACTAAAAACAGTAAAGCCACTTGATTTCTCATTGTGTCGATCTTGGTTCACTTGAAGTGAATCTAAGCCCCCAAAACCACAGGGAACAACAGAGAGGAAACACAGCACTTGAATATTTTTGAAATACTGATATGAAGCATTTTGTTCAGAAACCAAAGAATTTTTTAAAAGTGAATAAACACTGTAAATAGAGCATTACTTACATGGAAAAACTGTGTGTTGTCATTTAGTATAAATAAATAAAATGTAATGCTCTGATTTTTAATTTTTTCTCCAAGTATTAAGCTTACTGATAATCACAGTATAAATCATAGCATATGCTGAAAAGGTAGCGGAAGCAGCTGCATGAATAATGCTCAATTGTACAGATGAATTTTTGTTTTAAATCAACTACATATTTTCTCATTCAACACTCTTATTAAGATAAACATACTGCAAGATCCTACATGTATAGGAAACAAGTTCATTTAGTAAAGTTAAATAAGTCTTTATTTCCTGTGGATTTGTGTTGCAAATGTTCTCTTCAGTAAACCCCCTGCATTCCCCAGCTGCAATACTGCCAGCTTGTACTTTCATTCCCTGTAGCTCTCTTCAGAAATTCCTCTTCCCTCATCCTCCAGGTCTCTGTTCCTTCAGCTGCGGTCTGGGCAGGATGCAGTCAGTACCTGATGTTGGTAATTCTGTGCAGGCAGACAGGAGGGAATAATTAACCGCTGAGCTTTTGCTTGCAATCTTTCCCTCAGGGAGAGTTGTTTGGATGCTTGTTCTACCAGTCCCCAGTTTCTGTGAAAGCTGTTTAACTTGATATCCCTGAGACCTCTATCAAATTTGGTTTTTAAAAAAAAAAAAAAAAAAATAAATAAAATTAAAGGGCAATCCCTAAGGGGCAGGGTGGTGTATATGGACATAGAAGTTGATTCCAGAACATAATTTTACTTAGAAAACCAGGGTAATGCATCTATTGAGTGAGGAGGAACTGGGGAGAAGTTCTTGTGACTTTGTGGTTGGGGTGTGTGTGTGTCTGTGTGTGTGTTGTTTTTGTTTTGGTCTTTAAGACCATGTCTATTTATGGGGTTTTTTTTCTAATTGCTTCTTTCTTTTTATATTTTTCTATAACTTGTATTGAACTAGTTTACTGGAGATCCATTCTGTCCTGCTTTTTAGTAGATAGTCAGTGAGGGAGTTCATTATTTAATCTAGATACATGTCATAACTGATAAAGTACTTTGGTATCAACTCCTGATCCTTCTCCTGACTTCAGTTCATCCAAGATGCTTGACCTGGAACTCTTGTAGCAATTTTATTTTTAATTTGTAGCCTGTGTTAAGTCACTATAGCAACATGCCAAAAATATGTAAGAATGACTAGAAAAATCTAGCTCTTGCCTAACTGCTGCTAGGTACACAGTCTAGGAATTCATGAACAACAAAATTCTTACTGTTGTTTGGGATAACTTGGTGCCAATATTTGATTTTAATTGGCCTTGCAGAATACTTTTTGGAAATCTTGAGTTGTTCTGTAATGACATGCATTATACTGAAAAATTAGTCAGAAACACTTCCTTATGCTTACTTTTCCCACCTGGTTCATCAGTTAACTTTAAGCTATCGATAGCTGAACTGTTAAATTACTTTATATGTGTATTTTTCAAGTCCTTATTGCAAATGACAGGTTGCTTAGTCTAACAGTAGAACTATTCTTTCTGGGAGGCATGTAAGTCGTGCAGATTTGTGACCTTATAGTAGTCTGGATATTGACATTTTCTTCCCTGAAAGTAGACCGATACCCTTGCTCCTTTTGTAGTCCAATATTGTCAAATACTGTTAAATATTAATGATTCTGTCTGAGCAGACTTTTTTCCTGATTGTGTGAAGTACTGCTTTGTGTGAACTGGTTAATGTTCACTGGTCTACAGTTGTATTCTAGTGGATTAGAACCAGTGGGTGGCATTTATATCACAAGACAGTCAAAAATGGGCATTCAAAAAGAATGCAGCACATTCTGATTTCAAATTTCTCCTTTCCATAAATTTCTGGAGATTTTCCTGCATTTAATCAATAATTGACTCCTAGTGTTTCCCAGGGGTTTTTGTTTGTTTGTTTTATTGTCAATATTAGTTAGAGGTGATTCAACACTTAAAATATCTCTGCTTCTAGTGAACCTTTACCCTATTCCATTTTTGTGTTCCTTTTGTACATATTTGTCCAGGCCAGCATCCTTTCTTCTTCCTTGGCTGAACCAGTGCTGCATTACTCTACAATTTTCTCTGAAAGTTGACTGCTTAACTGACTAGCTAAAACACATGAGCAGTCTGATGCATCTGCATACAAAATTGTTATATACAAACCAGACTTAATACGCAGAATTGCTTAGATGATTTTTCTTTCCTGAAGTCAGGAAGTATAAGGATTCAAGTAGCTGATACCATGCATTTACACTTACTTTGTCTACGTATCTTTACCCTCCTGTTATTGCAGTTATTCCCCGAGAAGAGTAAAAATTTATCCGACATTTTGTAAGGGCATTTGACATGTCCGTAGGGTTGTAATTTGATTGATTTTTCAGGTCAATAAATGGGAATGTGACTATGCTGTAGAGGCATTCATACTGAACTGGCCCTATCTCAGTGTTACTGGACTATTAATATTCCTAAAAAGAAGAGATTCTTGCACTAAACCAATACTGTTCAGCAACAATATTAAAAACGGAATTATTGCACGATGAAGGAACAGTGGAGGAAAGTCACTGACTTGTGACCTCTCCAGTATATTATGCATTGGAATACAATGCCAATATTGCTGAGCTAGCTTTGAACCTAAGTGGTGAAACCATGTAAACTGGTTTAAAAACAAAAAACCTACACACAAACTGGTAAAATTGCTGTTGTGGGTATCTGAGTAAAGCTCCCCAGGGAGGATAATCCAGTTTGATGCCTGGTGAACATGGCTATATTGTTCCTATGTGTGAGCTGAATTGTGTGATTTAGCAGAATAAACCCCCTATAAACCAGGAGGAAGCAGTTAGCAACCTGTTGTGCCACCTGGGCACTCACAAGTCTATGGGGCTGGATGGGATCCACCCGAGAGCACTGAGGGAGCTGGTGGAGAAGCTTGCCAAGCCACTCTCCATCATTTATCAGCAGTCCTGGTTAATAGGGGAGGTCCCTTGCCAATGTGACGCATTCAGCAAGGGTTCACAAAAGGCAGGTCCTGCTTGACCAACCTGATCTCCTTCTATGACCCAAGGCCATGAATGTTGTCTACGTGGACTTTAGTAAAGCCTTTGACACTGTCTCCCAACAGTATTCTCCTGGAGAAACTGGCTGCTCATGGCCTCGATGGGCATACTCTTCGCTAGGTAAAAAGTGTCTGAATGGCCAAGCCCAGAGAGTTATGGTGAATCGAATTAAATCCAGTTGGTGACTGGTCACAAGCGGTGTTCCCCAGGGCTCAGTTCTGAGGTCAGTCTTGCTTAACATCTTTATCAATGATCTGGACAAGGGGATCGAGTGCACCCTCCGTAAGTTTTTCAGATGACACGAGTGTTGATCTGCTTGAGGGGAGGAGAGCTCTGCAGGTGGATCTGGACAGTCTGGATCAATGGGCCGAGGCCAATTATATGAGGTTTAACAAGGCCAAGTGCCGGGTCCTGCACTTGGGTCACAACATGCAACGCTACAGGCTTGGGGAAGAGTGGCTGGGGAGCTGCCTGGTGAAAAGAACCTGGGGATGTCGGTCAACAGCTGACTGAATATGTGCTAGCAGTGTGCCCAGGTGGCCAAGAAGGCCAACAGCATCCTGGCTTGAACCAGGAATAGTGTGGCCAGCAGGAGTGGGGGAGTGATCATGTCCCTGTGCTCGGCACTGGTGAGGCCGCACCTCGAATGCTGTGCTCAGTTTTGAAACCCTTGGTTCAAGAATGACATTGAGGGGCTGGAACATGTCCGGAGAAGGGCAGCAAAGCTGGTGAGGGGTCTGGAGCACAAGTCTGAGGAGCGGCTGAGGGAAGGGGGTCATTTGGCTGGAGAGGAGGAGGCTGAGGGGAGACCTTATCGCCCTCTACAGCTACCTGAAAGGAGGTTGTAGTGAGGTGGGTGCTGGTCTCTTGTCCCAAGTAACAAGTGATAGGACAAGAGGAAATGGCCCCAAGTTGCACCAGGGGAGGTTTAGATTGGACATTAGGAAAACTTTGTTTACTGAAAGAGCGGTCAAACATTGGAACAGGCTGTCCAGAAAGGTGGTGGAGTTGCCATCCCTGGATGTGTTCAAAAAAACGTGTAGATGTGGCACTTCAGGACATGATTTAGTAGGCATGGTGGTGTTGGGTTGATGGTTGGACTTGATCTTAAAGGTGTTTTCCAACCTTAATGATTCTATTACTTTGTGCCAAGCCATGCAGCATTTCAGTCTGTGGAGGAGGGCAGAACCAGCTGAAATGTGCTAATGCTCTCTAATAAGCAGGTAAGCCTACGCATCTCTTCTGTCAGCACAGAATAGGAAAGGCTTATTCACAAATCTAAGTGCAATTATTTTGCGGAGTGTACACAGGTGAGTATGTTTGACCATACTATCAATGCTATACTTCACAGGTAAATGGAATTTACTGCCCTCTGATTTAGAACTGTGTCTAAGGATATATAATAATGTATAACATCATCTGATCTAAGCCAGCTGCATTTATGCCAGATTCAGCCATAGCAATGCAATCTCATGTCTAACATTTATCTATTTATTTATTTGTTTAAATAGAACTTTAACACTCAACTGAGAGAGTTTTCCTTTTTTCTTTCAGCTGATGCAGCCCAGCAGTTTCAGTATGCAGTGAGAGTTATTGGAAGCAACTTTGCTCCCACTGTTGAACGGGATGAATTTCTTGTAGCGGAGAAAATCAAGAAAGAACGTAAGTGCATCTTTGTTTCTTTCTTAGAAATAGGGTAGGAAGTTCTTCAAGAAGTTATCTGATCAGTTTATTCTTCTGAAAATGGGACAACTCTGCCTCACAGATAATTATCTAATCTGTTATTAATGCTCACCCCCTGAAAATCTCATGATGGAAATTCCATTAATTCCCCAGTTAGTATTCCTGAGTGGCTATTTGTATTCAAGGCTCAGATTTTTCTGAATGCTTAGCTTAGACTTCCCTTGCTGCCATTTACTTTGTATATTAGCCACCATGAAAATAAAAAATAATTAATATTTCACTCCTTTCACTTTAGTAGTACTCAGACTTTATGAATTCATAGTTCTTTGTAGAAGACCGATATTTTTGTGATGTGCACTTTAGAAATATTACACTTTGGCACAATTAACTTCATGAGCACCTGTGTGAAACCTGCTGAATGAGCATCCTGGGAATTGATGGAATTGTCTGTGACTTACCTGTTATTTCTTGCCTTCAGTTTCTCTACAAGTTTATCTGCAACCTCCTTCTCAAAACCAAAACATTAGACTGTGGCAGTGTCAGTTATGTTGCAGTTACATTCCATTGTGCTCTATGCTGCTCTGAGTCAAGTGTTCCACTGTGTGAATCCCACGGGAATGTGATGCATTCTTGAAAAGCCAAATACTTCTTTCAGCAGGTTGTGCTGTACAGTAGAACGTCCAGAAACAATTACTTGAAGTATGCTAATTAAATTAAAACTTCATATTTGACCTTTGAATATTTAGTCAGGAAGATTGAATTAGGGTAGCTGAATTCAACAGTTGTGACTGTTTTAAAGTGCATGTGTCTTGCTGATGCAGAGCTTCCATGACTTGCTGATAGGGAAATATGCCCATCAGAATTTCTCTCCAAAACACTGTATTCTACAGTATACACTTTCTGCATGAGTTTTTCTGTGCTTTGGCTAGATCTAGCCAGCACAGCATATATTCTTTGGGCCTACCGCCAGGAGTTTTGAAGAAGGCTGTCTCCCTCATCTTCCTTTTCCCCAACTTCAGCTTGTAGGCTGATGTTAGTGGTCATGTAACAAGTAACTGGATATAGCCTTCTAACTTTATATTTATATTGGAGTTACCATGCAGGAGGTGACTTATTTGGCAAAATGTACTTGACAGTGGCTTTTGATGCTAATTGACATTTCTAACATTTAACAGCGTTTTTTTTATTATTACTGTTTCTTCAGATGTTTTTGTTTTTACCTTTTTTTTTTAGTGTCTCTTTCTGATGTAACATGGCTTCTCTGAAGACATCTTAAAGCTTGAAGATACTTTTACTCTGACCAAAGACTTCTATTATATAACTGGCAGTGATTGACGCTGTTATTTTTCTTAATATATAAAAGTTGTGCGACCTTAGAATTCTGTTTGATCAAGTGGTATTACTACTTTTGTTTCTTGCTGTTATTGCCTAAAATAGGAACCATTGCCCTTAGTTTTCTGAAGGGCTTTTTAGCATTCTTTAACACCTAACTGCTTTCAATTATGTTTTAATTCCCTAAACCTACATAATGGCAGACTAGACTTTAGAAGGACACTTATTTAGAAGGTGTGTATTTTTATTACTCTAAGGAAAACAGGTACTTACATTGCATCCCTTCTGATGCAAGAATTTTCAGGGCTCTAATGCAGATAATGTGAAAACAGGCAAAATTGAGTAAAGACAGTTAAGCATCGTTATGCTTTCTTGGGTACATCTTCCAATTTACCACAAATACATGATTTCACACATGACTTATACTTTCAGTTTTTTAATCTATATTTCTTTTTTTTAATAGTTGTGAGACAAAGAAGGGAAGCAGATGCTGCTTTGTTTTCAGAACTCTACAGAAAACTCAGTTCACAGGTAGTGTAATAAATGTATAAAGAGTAAAGAAACTGAAAGCACACATATGCATCCTTCTGATGTTTTAGAGTTGTTTTGGAGAGTACTTGGGTCATTAACAGTATTTTTACTGAGAGGATGGTTAAATACTGGAACAGATTGCCCAGAAAAGTTGTGGAGTCTCCATCCTTGGGAGACAGTCAAAACCTGACTGAACACAGTCACAGGCAGCCTGCTGTAGATGATGCTGCTTTGAGCACAGAGGTTGGACTAGAATGATCTTGAGGTGCCTTCCAACCTCAATCATTTTGTAATTTTTGTGAAAAAGTTTACAAGTTACTACTTTTTTTTTTAAAAAAAGAAAAGATCCGTTTGCTATTATTTAGAAATTAATTTGGATTTAATTGTAAGTCAGAAGAGAATAAAGGATCCATGTTTAGTTTGAGTCCAGTTACAGGAAGAGGCATGAAGGAAGGAACTCTGTAAAAATAGACGTGTTCATTTTTTTATATGTAAAAGTGAATTTTCTTCTTGTCATTTATTTTACAGCAATGCCTTGCAAGTATATTGATTTTATTAATCTAGGGTTTTAAACAGTCCTTATGCTTCTGAATTTTTAAGTGCTCTAGGTCTTTCATATTGAAGCTTAAGGGTTTGCTGACTTTGATTCCACCAGTGTTAATCAAAGAATACTGCATGTTGATATTCTGACAAAAGATGTTAGTGAGTTAGAAAGTCCATGATGCAGGAAGACTGATCAGGAGACGGGGAAAGATGTGAGGATAGAAGTTTAGCTGAGCTAGGTGAAAAATGACTTCTGCTAATCTGTTCTGGATTCTCCATAAAATCAAGTATTTAGCAAGGTAGAATATGGTGGGCAGTAATAAAGTAAGATGCCCTGTTGTCATTTGCATGTACCTGATTTTTGACAACAAAAATTAGTTAATGTAAAAGATGTTTTCTGTATAACAGAAAATTTGTCCTTATTTTTGCCCTTTGTACTTAGGATGAATGTTTTTCTCTGTTCTTCTGCTTTTTATTCATTAATTTACATATTGATCATGGCTGAGTTTTACAGGATAATACTAAGATTTTAAGATTACAAAAAAGTGATTCTTTAGAGAGTATGACTAGTCAGAACTCGGTTCTGCCCCTCCCCTCATCCATACTTACTCACCAGTTTGTTAGCGCTTGAAGCTAAAGTTACTGTGTAACTCTTCCTGTTTTCCTTGTCCTGTGGGTTTGTGTATTATTTGTGTTGGTTTGTACAGTGAAGCAAGTGTCACTGGTTTGCAGACACCTGTTTCGATGACCTCAGCCATTGGTTTCAGCCTCTTCTTCCGTGTATCACACTATGTGATCTTGCTCTTTTAATACAGATTCTTTGTAATGTGTTTCTGTAGCTTATGTACTATGTTGCCATATCATTGCATTTGGCAAGCAGTATAGCTGCAGAGCATGATTTCTGTAAACTTTGAAACAAAATGCTTTGTCTCTGTTCATACCAATCTGATTATTCTGAATGTAACACAAGCTTGTATCACCTATCTCTTCACATTTTGCTGCCTGCTCAAATGTTTGAGGTTCTTTTAACCTTTTTTTTTTTTTCTGTTCTAGTATCTCGTGTACATGAAATGGTATCATCTGAATACTGCCTTCTTTAAAAATCACTACCAATTATTATTCAATGTGCTGTTAGGTTTATTGCTAATGGTGGACAATAATTTCTTTTTCCCGTGAGCTTAGGGAAAGGCACAGAAGGAATATGCGTTTTCTGAATCAATGAGGCTTCTTCTTTCTCCAGCAATTCTCTTGAAAGCAACCAGGAGAAAGAAAAAACCTTGCGTGAATCTGTTTTAACTTTGTTTCATCCATTACTCTAAAGAGAAAAGGAGGTCAGTGTTTATTTTAATGGCAGCTTGCCAGCTGAGCAAACCATGCTTCTTGAGGCACTTAAAGTTATTCTATCCTAGCAAGTAGAAGAAGCAGTGATGTTGCTGCTCCTTCACCAGCTGTTAATGAGTTGCTGGCTTAGTTATTTGCAGCAAATGCAATACCTCTACTTTTTGCTTATTGTTGCAATCAAAACAGAAGATAATAGACTTCTGCTCTACATAATGTAGAATGTTTCCTTCTACTCTTACATAACAATATAGAGCTTTGGTAGGTTTGGTTAGTGGGCTCCGTCCTGAAGAAAGAAAGGTTCTATGGCCAAAATTCTTATACCGTATAACGTACACAAAATGCATACTTTGCAGAGAAACAGGAAAAAGCAAAAAAGGTGAGAATGAAAATGTGTTTAAAAGAGAATTTCAAAGTGACCTTGAAAGTGGTTTTTGCAAGACTGATAGCACTGAATTACACTGCTTCATAAGAGATGGAATCTTTGTTGAATCTTGGTATGACTAAAATTTCCTCTCTATTCAACATTGCTTAGTATTACAGACCATAGCCTGGTCAGTATTATGAGGCAACTTGTGTGAGTTTCTTTGACATACTCTGCTCCTTGATATCCATTATAAGCTTCTATGTCCCTGATAATTCAGGTGCAAGCATTAGCGTCACAGAACTGTGGAGTAACATATATGTATCTAAAATAAAACGTTTTAATATTTGCCATAATTCTTCTCTTCAGAGTGTTCTTTTTGTAGCTTGGCCTTTAGCATTATTCTGTCTTCTGCTGGTAAGCTTTCTGCTGAGATCTAAAGCTGCTGAGAGTGTTATTCTAACAGTCTGTATGTATCTGCCTATTTGCCTGTCTGAAGATACTTTCTTGCATATTCCTCAAGTTTCATGTTAACAGTGTCTGTCTTAAGCTGTGAAAAGTTTGGTAACTCTCTTTATGGCATTTAAAGTAACAGAAATTGAAACCCTCAAACTTTTGAAGACTCCCTGTGAAGGGGAAAGAGGAGAAAAGACAGTTCTTTACTTAAAATTGTACCAAGGGTTTTCCTTCATCTTTAGGTTAGAATAGCATCTGCATCTGAGATATTTTAAATGGCGAGAGTGTGGGGGAATGCTGGTAAAAGTTCAACTCTGTATAAAGCTCTTTCTTAAATTGAGTGTACTTGCTGATCTTGGAGCAGGTGAGAGTTCATGATTTGAACATAGTGGAGAAAGTTCATAATATTAGCAATACAGAGGCTGCACTGCAGTTTCTCAGTTTACTCAAGAGCATGGCTTTGAGTTGGTCTTATTTGTTGGAAAATTGATTTATATGTGTACATGTTAGTAGGCTGGATAATTAAAAAAAAATCTATTGTTATCAGGAGTTGAAACAAGCTCATTCCTGTTTGTCTTCGCTTTTTTTAAAGGGCATTTTGAAAAACAAATGGTCAATACTCTACCTCCTGCTTAGCCTTAGTGAAGATCCACGTAAGCAGTCTAACAAGGTAGGTGAGGAGACCTTTGTTGCTCCTGAGAAACCGTAAACGTGTGTCACTTATTCTAGATGTCTTTAAGAATCACTATCCAGACTTAACCAACACTTCAGCTTGTGTTTGTGGTGTTTATGTATGAGGCTGAAAGGACAAACACACTTCACACAAGTATCTGCAATTTTTTTTTCTGTATTTTTTTTTTATACTAAATAAATGTAAAAATATGATCTATCCAACATTTGTAGCTGAAGTTGTGACTTTATTAGATGGGTGATTTTTTCTTTTGTTTGCTTTCTGCTTGGTGGTGTAATGTCTGCAGATGTGCTAATGAGTTTGAAATGGAGTAGGGAGAGCAAAATACCTACTTTGGCTGCAGTTCTGCTAGCACCAAAGTGCTTTTTGCAGCTATTGTTCATGACCATTCACAGGCAAAAGTAAGCTATATTGCTCAAAGTACTTTTGCTCACTGTAAGGGACTTGCTTTTTTGTCATTATAATCGTAACAACAAATTTTTCTTTGCATAAACATGGCCTTCAGTTATTTTTTGTGTTCTTGAGTATTACACTTCTGTTAACTAAAGACATGACTTAAAGCAGCTGACAAATCTTTTCTTTTTATTCCTCCCTGTTCAAATCCTCTCCTTTTCAGGTATCAAATTATGCCACACTTTTTGCTCAAGCATTGCCACGGGATGCTCACTCAACCCCTTATTACTATGCCAGGCCTCAAAGCCTTCCGTTGAACTACCAAGACCGCAGCGCTCAGTCTGCCCAGAGTTCTGGCAGTATGGGGAGCAGTGGGATTAGCAGCATCAGCCTGTATGCCCTGAATGGGCCAACGCCAACTCCGCAGTCACTCCTTCCAGGGTAAATTAAACTGTTTATTTTACAAATAGATTTGGGGAAGACTAGAGATAATCTGCTCTTCCCTCCCTTGCCGCCACTCTTTTTCCCCATTCCCCCACCCTTCCCATTAGTATGCCCTTGGGAATTCCACTGTAGGTGCATCAAAACTGAGTTCCTTAGTTGAACAGTTCACATATTGAGTGCTGTCATATGGCCATATGAAGCCATAAATAGCTGGCCAAGTGTATGCATTCTTAAACTTAATCTTAGCTATCTGTTGAACAGCTGATATTTCACTGGATCCACTCCTTTGGATTCTAGTGCCAAGTCCTTTTCCAGATTTCTCAGTTCTCTGAAACACTTTAAAATAGTCTTTATCTTTCTTCTGTAAACACTTTGGATTTAGAGTCCTCACTCAAGTTCCTTTTACTAAGTATTCCTCAGCAGTGTCAAATTAGTAGATTTAAGATTATCTGTTTTCAAGTGGGTGACCTTTCTTGCATGGTCTGACTTACTTTTAAGCATGCTTACAGCAGGTTGGCTGTTATACTAGAGCAGTCTTGAATCTTGAGTGGACAGTTTTTCTTCTGGAAAAAAAGAAAAGCCAACCAAAAAACAAAACCGCAAAGAAAAAAATCCCAAACCAACCAAACCGAAGAGTTGATTAAAAAAAATTACATACTGAAAAAAAAAGTGAAACACCTACTGTTCAGAAGTGGCTTAATTGTCTTTTCATACCAAGATGAATCTACATTTGGAAGTGAAACATTCAAATACCAAATAGTTCAGATTTCTGGTGAGTAAAAGCTGGCTATTGTAAGACATAAGATGATTACCCAGTTATTGACTTTGTTAAATAAGCCAACACAGACAGTTACATGTTCAAAATCTGAGCTCTTCTTGTGCCATTGGATACCATGTTGTATCACCTCTGCAGCTCTACAAAGTCTGATAGAGATGCACTGCAAAGAGCCTGTGTTCTATGGAGGGAAAATGAACATGTTCATAGTCTGCGAGAGGGAATGGTTCAATGGTCGTTCTGTAATATAACTGGAAATGCATTGCTTCATAGAAGTTGAGCATGGAAAAGTGAACAGAATGTTATGAAACTTGTAAAAGTGGGGACTGTACTTATTTGCATAGCTGTTTCAGCCTTAAATCAAAAAGCCTGGAAATAAAGCCTTCGTCCAAAAGCAATGGGAACATCACTTTTCAAGGAACTGTGATTAATGTCAGAAAAACTCAAGAGAATATAAGAAAAGGAAAAAAAATCATCTTAAGGGATGCAGAAATGAACCTATTATTTTGTCCTAACAAAAGCTTCATGGGTTATGATTTGACCAAGTTCCTAATATAAGGCTAATTAATGGAATTTTTTATTAATTTCTTTCCTTTATCATAATTGGAAAAAGAGAAAGACACCATATTCTTGTCTCTTAATTGTCCTCCCCACCCCCAACAGTCGTGAAACAAACACAGAATCAGAATAGATGCATTTTCAGGAAGTACCACAGCTTATTTTGAGTTGAAGACTTTTGAAGTTGAAGATACAGTGTATTTGAAATGATTTACAGAGTTCATGTTATGGAACTAATAACCAGTGCTGACACAACTGGATTTTATTGTTATCACTATGCTTTATGGTACAAGTAGTTTCTTGACTTCATCAGTACTAGGTTTGTATGGTGTATCTTGCATGCACAAGTAGAGGATATCTTTAAGCTGGGAACATTGTGGGGTGACTGTGCCCCACAACTGAGTGAGGAGATGACAGACCAGGTTAGTAAGCCAAAGGTGTTTGGGGTGATGTAAGTAAGCAAGAGGGTGATGTGGTCAAGGGAGACCTTGAAACTAACAGAGCAGGGCAGAAGGGACTCCACACAAGTGTCTGCACACAAATGAGGAATGTGGAGAGAAGAGCCTTACAAGGGAAGTTCTACCTTTTCTGGGACATCAGCACAACTTTGCTGGAGTGCCTACAGTCTAACACATGCAGCATGGGGAACAGGCAGGAGGACTTAAGAGGTCTGTGTGCAGTACTAGGGCTATGATCTCATTGTGATCACAAGAACATGGTGGGATAGTTCATACCACTGCTGTGTTGCAGAGATTGGATACAAGCTCTTTGGAAAGTACAGGCTAGGATGGCAAGGAGAGGAAATTGCTCTTTACATGAGAGCGCAGCAAGAACATATGGAACTTTGCCTAGGGACAGATGAGGTGCCAGCTAAAACTTTGAGTTAGAACTAAAGGGCAGACCAACATGGGTGATGCTGTAGTGGGCATCTGCTGTAGAATGCCTTATCAGGAAGAAGTAGATGAGGTCTTTAGACAAGTGGAAGAAGACTTACACTTGCAGGCCCTGGCGTTCATGGGGGGCTTTAATCATCACAGTATCTGATGGAGGGGGAGTGCTGCAGGGCCGAGGCAATCCAGAGGTTTCTAAAATGCACTGATGGTAACTTTCTGACACAGGTGATTGAAGACATGATGAGGAGAGGTGTTTTGTTGGACTTGACTGTTTTACAGACAAGGAAGAACTGATTGGGAAGGCAAAGGCTGGGGGAAGACTTGGCTGCAGTGATCGTGACATGGTGCAGTTCAGGATCCTGAAAGGAGGAAGCAGGCCAAAAAGCAGGATCCTATCCCTGGCCTTCAGGAGAGGAGACTTGGGCTCTTTTGGGATCTTCTTGGAAGAATCCCATGAGAGAATCCCCTGGAGAAAAGATGGATTCAGGAGAGAATAGAATAGTTCAGTTTGAAGGGACCTACAATGATCATCTAGTCCAACTGCCTGACCTGAGAGCTGGTTGATATTCAAGGATCACCTCCTTCAAGTTCAGGAATGGTCCACCTTGACAAGCAGGAATTCAAGCAAAGGTGGCAGGAGGCCTGCATGGATGAAAAAGTTGCTCCTGACAAAACTCAGATGTTAAAAAAGTGTACAAAAGATGGAAGCAGGGGAAGGTGCAGAGGGGCATCCAGGGCACGGGGAAAGCCCAAGTTCACCTAGAGTTGAATCTCTCAAGGGACGTGAAGGGCAACAAGAAAGAATTCTACAAGTACATAAGCAGTAAAGGAAGGCTAGGGAAAACATGGGCCTGCTGCTCAAGGAGCAGGGGCTGTAGTGACAGATGATGTGGAAAAGGCCAAGGTACTCGGTGCTTTCTTTGCCTTGGTCTGTGCTGGTAAGACCAGCCCAGGACCCTGACACCCTTGGGAAAATCTTCATTGCTCCCAATTTACCCCTGGCAGAGTATGATTAGGGCCCGTGGGACCGGATGGGATGCATCCACAAGTGCTAAGGGAGCTGGCTGGTGTCATTGTGAGGCCATTCTTGGTAATGTTTGAAACGTGGCAATTGGAGGAGGTTCTTGGGGACTGGAAGAAATCAAATGTTGCTACTTTGTTCAAGAAGAAGGATCCAGGGAATTACAAGCTGGTTAGCTCACTCACCTCAACACAGGTGATAGTGGACCATCTAATTGTGGAAAGCATTTCCAGACACATGAAGGACAAGAAGGGGACTAGGTGTAGTCAGCACAGACTTAAAGGGAAGACATGCTTGACCTATCTTACAGCTTTCTATGGTAAGATGACTTACTTGGTGGACAAGGGGAGAGCAGTGAATGTTGTTTATTTCAACTTAGATTTTTGAGACTGTCTATCTGTAACATCCTTATTGACAAACTTAATAAAATATGGACTGGATAAGGTGACAGCAGCATGGACTGAAAACTGACCTGCTAGACTGAAAGGATTATGATCAATGACACAAAGTCCAGTTAGAGCCTGGTCACTAATGGTGTAGCCCAGGAGCTGGATCCTATACACCTTCATCCCACCTTATGGGAGAGAGTGCACCCTCAGCAGTTTTGCAGATGATACAAAACTGGGAGGAGTGGTTGATAAAGCCAGTGGGTGATACAGCTGCTGTTCATAGGGACCTCAATAGGCTCCAGAAATGTGCTGACAGGAACCTCCTGAAGTTCAAGAAAGTCCTGGACCTGGGGAGGAGTAACCCCATGCACCAGTACCTACTGGGGGCTGACTGGCTGCAAAGCAGCTTTGCAGAAAGGGCCCTGTGGTTCCTGGTAGATGCCAAGTTGAACATGACTGTGCAATATGTAGTAAGGAAGGCCAACAGCCTCCTGAGCTGCATTAGGAAGAGCATCACCAGGAGGTTGAGGGAGGTAATCCTTCCTCTCTCTGCTCCAGTACTGGTAAGAACACAGCTGAAATGCTGAGTCCAGTTATGGTACAAAAAAAGGCATGGACAGACTGAAGAGAGTCTGGAGAAGGAGCCACAAACTAATTAAGGGGACTGGAGCATCTGACATGACGGGAGGCTGAGAGAGCTGGGACTGTTCAGCTTGGAGAAGAAAAGTCTCAGGGGATCTTACCCATGTGATTATACTGACCAGGGGAGTGGGGAAGACTGGGCCAGACTTCTCTCTGTAGTGAATCACAGAATCGTAAGGGTTGGAAGGGACCTCAGGAGATCATCTAGTCCAACCCGCCTGCTAAAGCAGGCTCACCTAGAGCATGCTACACAGGACTTCATCCAGGCGGGCTTTGAATATCTCCAGAGAAGGAGACTCCACAACCTCCCTGGGCAGCCTGTTCCAGTGCTCTGCCACCCTCAGAGTGAAGAAGTTCTTCCTCATATTCAACTGAAACCTCTCGTGTTTCAGTTTGCATCCATTGCCCCTAGTCCTGTCGCTGGACACCACTGCAAACAGACTGCTTCCGTCCTCTTGACTTCCGCCCTTAAGATATTTGTATGTGTTGATGAGATCCCCTCTCAGTCTTCTCTTCTTCAGGCTGAACAAGCCCAACTCTCTCAGCCTTTCCTCGTAGGGGAGATGCTCCAGTCCCTTTATCATCCTAGTAGCTCTCCTCTGGACTCTTTCCAGGAGTTCTTCGTCTTTCTTGAACTGGGGAGCCCAGAACTGGACACAGTACTCCAGGTGGGGTCTCACCAGGGCAGAGTAGAGGGGGAGGAGAACCTCCCTCGACCTGCTGGCCACACTCCTCTTAATACACCCCAGGATACCATTGGCCTTCTTGGCAACAAGGGCACATTGCTGGCTCATGGTCAGCTTATTGTCCACCAGGACTCCCAGGTCCCTCTCAGCAGAGGTGGCATTGCTCAAGGAACAACGTCAGGGCCGATCCTGTTCAGCATCAGCATCATCAGTTACCAGCACAAGGGGCGGAAGGCACGTCAGCAAGTCGGCGGGTAATGGTAACCCAGAGGGGGGGGAAGCAGTTCACGGCCTTGATGGCAGGATTAGTCTTCAGAGGTACCCTGGATGAGACAGAGGAACGGGCCAAGAGGAACCTCCTGAAGTTCAGCAAACACAAAGACACTGTCCTGTCCCTGAGCTGGAATAGCCCCCAAGCATCAAGATGGGGTTGTGGACCCACTGGTTGGAGCAGCTTTGCTGAAGTCAAGGTAGACAACATCCACTGCTCTCCCCTCATCTACCCAGCCGGTCATGCCATCATAGAAGGCTATCAGATTGGTCAGGCATGATTTCCCCTTGGTGAATCCGTGCTGGGTACTCCTGATGATCTTTTTGTCGTCCACTTGCTTGGAGAGGACACTCAGAATGAGTTGTTCCATCACCTTTCCAGGGACAGAGGTGAGACTAACCGGCCTGTAGTTCCCTGGGTCCTCCTTCTTGCCCTTTTTGAAGACTGGAGTGACATTGGCTATCTTCCAGTCATCAGGCACCTCTCCTGTTCTCCACGACCTTTCATAGATGATGGAGAGTGGCTCCGCAATGACGTCTGACAGTTCCTTCAGCACTCGCGGGTGCATTCCATCGGGGCCCAGGAAAAGGACAAGAGATAATCCCAGTTAAACGTAAGGGAAAAAACTTCTTTTGCAGTGAGGTGCGGCGTGTGTTTAGGGGCAGAGGAGGTGTTGTGAAACACTGGAAGGGGATGCTCAGAGAGGTTGTGTGGTCTCCGTGCTTGAAAATATTCTAAACATGACTGGACAATGTACCAGGCAACCTTCTCTAGGTGACCCTGCTTTGAGCAGGAGGGCTGGAGGAGGTGATCTCAGAGAGGTCCCTTCCAACATCAACCATTATATAATCCTAATATAGTACAGAAAGGTACGTCAGTGAGGTTATTTTGTATGCCCGCTTGCTTAAAAATATCAGCAGAACCTACCCTGTTCCTGACATATTCTTGGTCTGACCTGTTCAGACTATTCAATTTTATAGCAGTTTCACTGCTCTCTCTTTCCTCCTGTAGTCTGTGAGCTGGGCCACCCAAATTAGATCTTTCGGTGCGCTTCATTCCTCCTGAACTTCTCTTTATACATGTTTCCCTTTGTTTCTAGAGTACATTCTTGAAGTCTAACAGCCTAAATTCAGTGGTTTATTCTAGTTGAGGTGTTACAAATGCGAAGCACAACAGAGCTGCTCTGTCTTGTGGGCTGTGTTCTTGTTCACTAGCTGCAATCATACAAACACACTGTGACCATCCCGTGAACTATGATGTGGCGGTTGAGAGATGAAAGGCATTCCTTGACTTTTTTTACACGGACATTTATGTTGCAATCTTGTTCCATCTTTCTCTGCAGCTTTGCTTTCACAGCTTTGGGAAATTCATTTATTTTTTTTAAAATATGTGTATACTTCCAAATGTCTACATTCAGTTGTGGGAGGGGGGAGGAATGGTCAGCAGCAAAAATCCTTTGCAAGTATTTTCAACTTTAATTTTCATCATCATGGTACAGAAATAATCAGAAGAGTTAAGTTCTAACCTTAATATTTTTCACCTTTAAGACTATTTTTGTGATAATTGACAAGTTTGAGAGGGAGAGAAATCGGAGCTTGTCTAGATGCTCCCTCCTCATTCACATCTTCAGGCACTTGATACAAACTTATCCTAAACAGTAGAGTAGCAGGAAAGTGAATTTTCTCCTCTTCCTCTACTTTCCTTTACTACTTTGGCATGTAACTGCAGTTTCAAGTAATAACAAAACTTCTAAATATTTTTTGTTTATGATGACTGTTATTTATTATTATTATTATAGTTGGCTTCACTTTTAATCCATTTCAGCATATCTACACAGTTCAGTGTGAACAGTCACTCTTTGATATGAAACCATATTTGTCAAATTTGTACCTCCTTTCTCTTCTACAGTTTTTGTGTTTTGTTTTGTTTTTTTTAAAAAGTGCAGGCTTACAGGAAGCAATAAATTGCTTGTATGTTCTGCACCCTTTTTTAAGGTTCCTTTATTAAAACTAAAAACCACAAACAAAACATCCACAAAAAACAAACTCAAGCTTGGGGCATATTTCAAAATTTGCATGCCCCAAACCAGTTGATGGGTATAGAATCAAAGTTTTTAAAAATGTTTCTTCCTTTTGTCCTTCTAGACAATCCTATCAAGCTCCAGGTGTTGGAGATTGCCTCCGTCAGCAGTTAGGGTCACGTCTTGCATGGACTCTAACGGCAAGCCAGCCTTCTTTACAAAGCACTACCTCAAAAGGCTTTTCAAATGCTGTCTCCCGTGGTGTGCCAAGGTCAAGGCGAGAAGGGGATACAAGTGGTGAGCAAAGATGCATTTGTTAAAGATAACGTTTTACAGTTGTTATCTATATCCTCCATTATTTTTTAATGACTTTGAAATAGTTTCATAGCATGCAAATTTTGTAGCAATTTTTTGAGGAGTGTTTTGCTAGAATGTACTCCACGGAATGATAGAAGCAAATATGTGAGGTTAGCATATATGTCCATAATCTCTTTGGATGGTTGTTAATTTCTTTTTGCAGTGATTGGTTTGATAATGTGTTCTGGTCTTCTTAAAAGACTGACTTCATTGCAGTGTTTGTCAGAATCAAGTGATTGTGGTTTGTGAGTAGTGATCACATTTTTGATGATCAGAAGATGCTACTGCTTTGAGAAAGTCAATGAATAGAACATGTTGAAATACTCATCGATTTGTGATTCTGTCTTTTAAAACTTGGAAATGTGCACTGGAATATAGAGCTTTTAAAACTATTTTTTTTTCCTTTAAATTAGCACTGTTAACAGTGGTTGTATTTAGAGCAATTGACAAAATATTGTCAATAAAATAAAAAATCAATAAATATTACTGATTTATTTCCTTGATTAAGCATCTGTAAACTTAAAACTGATACCTAGGGGATCTGTTCTGAAATTACATGAGCGTAACTAAGCAGAAATTCTTTAACAGATGATCTCAGTGGCAATTGTGTAAGTTTCAACCCGTGCTACTTTTACTGTAAAAGTGGGAGTCTTTTCTGAATAAGAGAGCTAATGGCAGATGTTGTCATCCAACAATGCTGTTACTCTCTGCAAAGATAGGTGAGATTTTTTTTTTATGTTTGTTTTTTTTTTAATAACTCCTATATAAAGAAGCATGGATAGTTAGAATCTAAAACATTGTCTCTCTGCCAGCCCCTGCGTCTTTGAGTAACAGTGCACAAAGCAACAGCTTATAGACCAGAGTTGTACTGGTATATCTGAGGCCACCATTTGGCATTTAGTATCTAATTAACAATACTGTTAATGTGCAAGAGTGTGTGTGTGTATAATATATTTATAAGTATATATTATTTTATAGACATGATAGATTTAATATACATAAACATAGGGAAAAAACCCATAAAATCTAGCACTGTTTCTTATTTTTGTTGTACTAATTGCTGAGAAGAGCAGTACAAACTTGTTTCAGCCAGCCAGCAGCTGTGACTCTTGTTTGTTATGTGGGATGGGTATAAGGACTGACAGTTGTCTTAAATGTCGTCACTGGTTGATGTAGAAATAGGGCTGCATTCAGAATATAGAAGACTATTGTCAAGAAGAAATATTTCTATTAATATGAAATTCTTCTCACTAATTAAAAGGTGTTTTTTCTCTTCTGAAGTTGGATGCTGTTAATTGGAGTTTTCTTATTACTACACTTGCACAGACAGTATAATCAGGAGCATTGTGTGGCTGATAGTAATGCCTGTTGTATTATTTACCAATTAAAGAAATGTGCACTTGAATCTTCTACCATTTCACTAAGAGCTCCTAAAAGTGACTAGCTACTCTTGTGCACATCTTTTATTTTGAGGGGAGTCTGAGTTTTAAACAGCATCTTGAGGTGATGGCTACTTTTGCCAAAATAATGATAGAAATTTTTTTTGTTGCATTTGTTCTGGGAAAGTGGATTGTTCCCCAACAGTCTGCCCAAGGGAGACTGATGCGAGTAAGAGTGCTGTCAAATTGGGAGAAGGAGCTTGTAGCATCTCAATTTCTGGATAGTCGTTGTTGAAATTGTTTCGTCCTTGATATCTTAAATGAAGTTGCAAAAGCAGATGGTGCTGTTTTGTTATTATGATGCTTGCCTCAGAACTTGCACTGGTGATTGAATCAGAAAAGATAACAAGTTTAAAGACTGGCTGAAGTATTGATTAAAATATAACATGCCCTGTGTGATACAAGCTGACCTGCTCTGAGACAATCCCAGGTATCAGTAGAGGCAGGTAAAGGGAATTCTTGGCTTTACTGTCAAGGTGGTTAATAGGACTTTACAGGTTATAAACACAGGCTTTCTCTTTTCTTTCCTTGCCTAGGCTTCTAAATAGCTTTTTTGAAGTTGTAATCAAAACTAATTGTCCCAACAAATCTAAGTCCTGGTTGTTTGTTTGTTTTTTTTTCTTTATAGGCTCTGTTGAAATAACCGAAGCAAACCTTGTAAGAGATGTTTTGTATGTCTTCCAGGGAATAGATGGCAAAAACATCAAAATGTGCAATTCTGAAAATTGCTATAAAGTGGAGGGAAAGGTACTGTATGGTGGCTTGTATTTCATATGTGAGCAGAGAGGTATGTAGGGGAAAATAGCCATGAAAAATATGTTAAAAAAAAGTTAGAATATTATCACAGGTCTTTACTCCCCTCCCAGCTTTTTTTTTTTTTTTTTTTTTTTTTTTGTAGTACAACGGAGTAGTTTCAACAGTAATATTTTAAAATTGGTTGGGTAGATTAGGTCCTAGAAAGAAACTGTAGCATTTCATAAGATGTGAATAGACTCCCAGCTATTAAGTGAGTACAAAGATTCTTAAGTTATGGCTTAATTTGAGCATTTTGTAATTATATTCCCTCCCCAGCGTATAAGAATGAATATAAAGTAGATGCAGGCTTTTGACCACATTATTACCGGATTAAATTTAGCAGCCTGAGATGTGGAATGGATGCTAGCCACTTGATGTTGTGGGCTTGATTACAACTTACAAGTGATCGGCTGGGATTGTGCAGATCACCCAAGAACAGACTGGTGATAGAACTGAAGAGAGTGCTTTCAACTCCTGTTGATACAAAATCCAGCTGACGCGAATTTGAAGGAAGGTGTCAAATAGGGGGCAGAGGAACAGGAGAGAAGCCTGAGACAGAGAAGATCTGGCTTTAAGGTGTTGAGAAGTTAAACATATTTGCAATGTGGAAAAAAACCAAGGGTGAGATTGGGTCAGGTGAGCAAAGAACAAAAAAATGGCGCTAGTTGCTTTAGTATCTTCTCTTTATTCAGTATTTAGACAGTACTGCATCACAATTCAGTTTCAGCTCACTAATTGGCTTTCATGTTCTTGTTCAAATGGAAAGACAGTGCTTCTGATTTTCACTTGTATTGAGAACTTTATACTATGACAATATGACATAGTCCTAAAATGGTGGGGAATTGATTTGGGGCCATTTCCTGTGCCGAGAGCACAGTAGACTTACCTTAATGTTGAAGATAACTGAACTAATTTCCTTTTCTCCTCCATAATAATAGCAAAAAGTGAGATGGATAATTGTTCCCGCTGTAACTTTACAATGACGTTTAGGGCTGCTTAGTGGAGGAAAAAAATGAAAAACTTAAATCTTGATAAATCAGTTAAATCTTGTTAATAAACAGATTCTTAAAGATGTCATCTTCTGCGCCTGTCAATGCTGCAAAATTTGTAATTCCTCAACACCTGCACTGACTTAATCTAACATACATAGAACATAATTATATATGGCAAAGGAAAGGGAGCATAATAGATTTTTCTAGAGGAACGTGGAGAAAACTTTCTGAGTGATTGCAAAACTGGCACTATGGGTTTCACTAGTTTTCTGTGTAGTTTTCATATCAAATAGGCTAGTTCAAGGTGGAAAACTGTTTTAGTTTGAATTCCTAATTCTGTTAATACAGGGAGTTTGATTATTCATATGGTTTGTGGTCAATAAAGCTTTTTCCCCCAAGAACTTTGTTTCTGTAGCTTTTTTTGTGAAGTCGGTTGTTTTCCATCCTTCTTCCTTATCGGCACTTGTACTGAGCTGCTGGACCCAGTGAAGATGAATTTATTTGACTGGCTAGAGCTGCAGGTGGAGCTTTTTCTGATGAACAAGGAGGACCAAGATCATACCTCCTTTAGCTCTGTTAACTGCATTTTAGGCAAAAAAAAGGTGGTCAAAGCATGTAGTTTTCTCTCAACCGCACAAAGAAAATGTAATTGTACGCAGTCTGTTTTTTCCAGAAAGAAACACAATTTCCAAGCTGTTATGCTTGCCTGAATGTTTTCTAATGTCAATGTTAATATTAGGTCTGTTGGTGACATTTAGCACTGTATAAACTAGCAGCTTCTGATTTGATCTAAGAGATACAAATGTAATAACATTAAGCCAATTTTGCTTGTTCCTCATTTGATTCCAGCGGATGTGTATTGAACTTAATGCTTGCCAAGCACTCTGTAGTTGTAGAATTCTAAATAGTTCCTATGTTATTTCTTTGTATCTTGATCTGCCTGTATATCTAAGCAAGAGGGCCAGGGACTGAACTCGGGTCTTACAACCAAGTGCTGCTGCCTGGGTCAAGCCCACACTGCTGTGGCTAACAGGCTCTTGTAGCTGATTTTTATCTTAGAGAATGCCTGTACTGCTAACTAAAAGGCTTAATGAGTGAGCTTGATCTCTAGTGCTTTAGTGATCCATTCAGCTTGTTAGTGCACTTTCTTGCTTTGGTTTGGACTCTTCCAGATGGCTCTCCAAGTTAAAATTGTCTCTAGAGGTGGGATAGGTCCAATTGCTGTAGGCAAAAGTCAATCTCTGCCTCTTGGCGTAATGGGTCAGTCATATTGCTTGTTTTTATTTATCCAATCAAATTTTGAAAATTTTGTGATGGCGTTCTTGGGTAATGTGACAAAATGTGGTAGAAGCAAATCTCAAGTAAGAACAAGAGGAACAGTGTCTTACATGTTGGTAATTAAAGGAAGAAATGTGCTGACTCAGATGAAAATAGTAGTAGTAGTTTTACAGGGTCTTGGAACTAAGGCAGGCTTGCAGGCTGAAGTGAGATATCTTGAATAAGAAAAGTAGAAACAGACTAGAAGATGTCAGGGGAGCACATGATTAAATAGCTTATAAAAGCTGTTACTGGTGGATCAGACTTAAATTTGGATTATGTAAGTTTTGGTTCCTGATACTTAGTGTGGCATTGGGTCATTTGTCTTCTATTAAAGGTTTGTCTCACATGTAGTAACTAATTATTTTCTCTAGGTTTCTTCATTAGTTTCAGTCATTGACTCCTCTTCTAGAGCTCTATTATTTTCAATCTTGCTGATTATCAGGATAAGATGAAGTGTGATTCTACATTATAAAACTCGGATTTCTTCCTCTTTTCTGAAGACTTTTTTGTTACTGCCATAATTGCCTAATGTAAAAAGAGTGTATGAATTACATTAAGATTTCCAAAACAGAAGGTCACAAAGTTGCCAGTAGTTTGTTGCTACTGCCTTTTCAACGCTTATGTGTATAAATGTAATGCTAATTACATGGTTGTTTGCTTTTTTGGCACTATCTCTGCTATAGAATGTAAAATTATTGTTTCCTGAACTGGCTTGTTTTATGAGAAAGAGAGGCTTTTGTGAAGAAACAAGTATTGGCATGGTAGATTTGACTTAAAATTACAAGTTATTGTTTCTGTTAACTTTGCAGGTGAGCTTGTCCAAATCTCTCAGAGATACTACAAGTAGGCTTGCAGAGTTGGGATGGCTACATAATAAAATAAGAAAATACACAGACCAGAGGAGTTTGGATCGTGCTTTTGGACTTGTGGGACAGGTAGGTCAGCTAAAACACTGATTTTGCTACAGTATTTTGCTCTTGTTTCCCTCAGAAACTACTGGGTAAAATGCAGTACTAGAAGGAATTGTAAACTTTGGAGCCTGGATCATTCATCCTTTGATTTACTCATTTTATGGACTGCCGCTTTTAGTATGGGTCATAGTCTGAAGGCAAGGGAAAGGCTTTTGGTCTTGCTGGTTGTAAGAAGGAGTTGCCCCTGTCATTTGTAATGGGAAAGTCTCATGCATAGGTTACTCTTCCTAATCTTGTTTTTTTTAAAATTCTATTTTTTTAAGTGCTCATGCATGTTTATAAACAAAAACATGGCTTAAATGGGATGGTGGCATCCCTGAGCTAATTAATCACCAATTCAGTTGTTAGGGTGATCTATGCAGGGACACTCTTGTCGGCTAATGTTGATGTTCGTGTGTTAATACTGCACTAACTTATACAAAATGCAAATACCCCATTATCTTCTGCCCTTTCTTTTGAATACAGCATCAAAAGAATGTCAATTTTTGTTTTTATAGGTTTCATCATCATGATTTGTAGTCTACAGTAACTTCACAGCTGCTGTAATACCCAAAACCACATTTACTGCTAAGGCATTCCCGTTTCCTCTCACTTGCTCCCTCTGTAAAACTGGATATTATCCCTTCTGAGTCGACAGAAATGTTATCCTTGCCTCTAGCCATAACATCCTACCTAATCTGCCAAGAAATTGAAGTGCTTCTCCCTTCAATCTAATTTTTCTTAAGAGGTCAGTAGAGACACGGTAGTGCTTCCTACTTTTGTAATGTTTTATTCTGTTCCCTTCTGTCTCTTATTCCTAGTAACCCTTTTAGTTACATATAAATAGTTATTTTTCCAGTGATCCAATGCTGATTTCCATGGTTTATATGGTAGTGCTACTGTATATGCATTTTCTTAAGACTCTCCCCTTTATCTGGCTGAAGTTTCTTATTCTTTATCTAGCAGCTTTCTGCTTATGCTTATTTGTACTGTCTCTGGCTTTAATCTTCAGGTTTACAGTGAGGGGAGAACTTTAATTCTTCAGTGAATTTAAATGTGCAATGTCTTAGCTACCATATGCAGGTTTCAGATCCTGTGCAGAAGGCTGTGCAGTTAGCTAGCTGAATCTGCATAGCTCTAATACTGTTAATTTTGCTTGAGGCAAGCACTTAATATATATTCTAGGACATGAGTGTACAAATAAAAACATATATTATACTCTTGCTGTCAGTATCTGAGTATGTACATTGCTCTTCATGGCTTTTACAGCTGAAAATTTCAGGTGCTGCACACTGCGTTAAGAATTTAGCATAAGAATATATTGTGGATTCTAAAGCATCTTTTGCTTAATATTTTAAAAGAATGCTTGCATAAGCCCCTGTTTAAACCACATGTAGGATAAGATGCCTGTCATCTCTTTTATATAATTCTGGTGACTGTTTTTACCACACAAAATGTCAGGTATTGACACTTACTAGGAGTAGAGATATAACAATATACTGCACTTCAACGTTATATTCTTATACCTTTGCTGTTTAGTATCTTAAGTTCTACTTTGTCGTCAGAAAGCAAAAAGAATAATCAGCAATGAGATATAACTTGCCTCATATTTTGACATTTTGCCCATTTAGAACCACTTGAGGTAGTGGGCATCTTAATTTTTTTCTCTTGAACAAGCATTCGGTTTCCTTCCTGAATTCTCTTTTGCTGTAGACCAAATCAGAATTCTAGGATAATGTCCAGTTTTCCATAACAGTTTGGGAAACAAAAATCTGTAGTTTGCAATGCAGGAATTGGCACTGGA
Source organism: Egretta garzetta (assembly GCF_000687185.1). Lineage (NCBI taxonomy): Eukaryota > Metazoa > Chordata > Aves > Pelecaniformes > Ardeidae > Egretta > Egretta garzetta. Next base: position 609,582 of record NW_009260675.1, read on the forward strand.
TGTAAATTTTAACTTCTAAAGCTTCTCTGAAAAGTTGATGGCCAGTTAGATCCTAAATACTTTGGCTACTAAAGTCAGTGCTTACTGTTCTCACTTCTTGAGTAGATGTATAGTGCCTTTGAATGTTTTCTTGGAGGCTCAACTCTGCCCTCTATCTTGGCAAGCACTACTTTAATAGGTTCAAAAAATATACTGAAGAAGCAAGTGAGAAGAAATGAAAAGTGGTGTTACACATAAAGGGATTTCTTTTTGCCTTTCAGTATCCTCTGGAATAAAATGAATTTCAAATTTCTTTCCAATTTATAATGTTGAATTGAAGAAAGGAACCCTCTTTCCTTATAAAGGATACAATGGCAAGATTAAAGACTTTTTTTTTTTTTTTTTTTTTTTTCCCCCCTAGGCTTCTTAGCCTCTTAGCAGGTATGCCTCTTAGCAGAAAGAAGATTTATTTTCTCCTTGTGCTGGTAGTAATGATTTCTCCCTTGTATATACTCTAGTGAATAAATATTTTACTTTAAGCTCTTGGGTTCTTTTTGTGTGAGGTTTTCCTTATTTTTCCCAAATTACTTTGACTGTAATGATTTTAAGAGGGGTTGAGGGGAAAGTCCTGGGGAATTTCCTACTAAAAAAAAAAAAAAAAAATCCATTAAACTAGATATCAAAATAATTAGCCTAGAATTGGTTAAGAAATCAGTTCTGAAGAATTTGTGTGTGTGCGCACAGAAGTACTTTTCAAAAAACCAACCAAATAAAATATTTTAAACCCCCCCAAAAGTGCTTAGAGTCCAAAATTTTCAACTCATTCCAAAATTAGTGAGCCATATTTAAAATTCTGTTTTAGAAAATGTGTTGCAGGAATTTTTTTTTTATTCTGTATGTTAGGTTAAGAACATTACAAAACCAAAGCAAAACCCCAGGACCCCAAACGGTGGAAAACTATCTGTTACTAAACAAGTGTTCTTTCCGGAATTGTTTTTAAAATCTACCTGTATTTATTTATTTTTCAACAACCCTAAGTAGGTGTACTTAGAATTGTTTTACAAAGAGGAATCTTTGCTTTAGTTCAGGCCTATTAAGAATCTGTAAAATGTGCAGAATTTAGGATATACTTAGTGTTACTCATTTCTTCCATGTCAAGTGAAGAATCGTGTATGACTGTCCTTTGATAAAAGGCCAAAAATTTAGAGTAATTGATCCAGCAGCACTTACTGAGAGTGTTCTTTTATGAGCATTGTGCTTTCTTGTTCATGTCATACAGTCTATACTGTAAATGTAATGATGGTTGCCTAACTTCTGTGTTCTGTTACTAGAGACGTTCCTGAAATTGAAACTCTGTTACTTTACTGAATACTGTATTTTACATAATTATTAAGGAAAATTTCTTCTGGGTCTTGTTATGATTTGCACATCCCTGTGGTAATTATTAATGTTTTTCTTGAGATGCTTTATCTATTTGGAGAGTTAACGCTTGTCATAGTTTAATTTGTTTGATAGAATTAAGGCTGCAAGAAACAGTCACTTGACAATGTGCAATTCTTGGAAAAGGTCTGTGCATCTCTTAGGGAAGCACTTACACACTGGCCTGTTTTCTGAGTTGGCTTTTGTGCTGAAACTTGTAGCTTGACATTAGGAAATTTGTAACTACCTTCACAGTTTGTTGATAGGATAAAAGTTATTCTAGTTACAACCAGAAAGACTTTTCCTGGTATTTTTTTTGTTTTTTTAATCTCCTCTTTCTCTTCTAGAGTTTTTGTGCAGCCTTACATCAGGAACTTAAAGAATACTACCGACTTCTGTCTGTTTTACATTCTCAGGTAAGTTAAGTGTTTTTTATTTAACTTTCTTATTTTGCTGTCTCTTATCTGAATGTCTTCTAAAAGGTCTACCTAGGTATCCCTTTAGAAAGGGAAGGATGTACAGCAGTTTCTGTTGCCAGTGGACACAATTCTCTGTAACTTGTACATTTCTTACTCCTTGGATGTATATACCAATGAATATATTTCTCTTAGAAATTCACTGTTATTTGATGTATTATGTAAGCAAAGAACATAATGTGTATTTCTAAGCCTCTGTGCTTTTTTGCATCATTTTTGTGAGTTTCATCTTGCATAATATATTTATCCTTCAAATCCCAAGCAGCATGACAAACCTTTGAAGGGAGAAAAAAAAATATTTCTGTATTTCAAGCAATGCATGATTCAGCAACTAGTAACAACAGTTTCAATGTTTTGTTCTGTGCAAGGCAGTTTGTGCCTTTTCCTTGTCCCTTCCATTGTATTGAGAGAGGAAGATGTTTCGGTGTTTTATTCTTTTTCTGTGACGTATAGACCAGCTCAGTGCTGATGATACTGCAGTTTGTTCACAAATATTTATACGTATGCGCACCTAGTTGCTAGCTGCAAAATAAAAATTGGATTTTTGTTTTCTTCTGCTTACTTTTTTTTTTTAATCTGGGACTTTCAAGGAGCTCGTTATTTATAATTGAGAAAAAATTATTCTGAGAATTGACCTAAGGTTAAATTAAAATACCATTTAAAATTCCAATTCAAAAAAATCTGTAGTTTAATTAATAAGCTTCTGTAAATGTTTTCAAAGCATCTATTCCTTTTGACTCACTTGCAGTTCTTTAACATTTCTGATTTTTTGGAATGCCTGTCATAGATAATTTTTGCTTGTTTTTCCTGCTACCATCCAGTTACTCTTTTTGTAATGACTTACTGCTCTGTCCAAAATATGTTTGCTGTCTTGGTTTGCTGGAGCTTTGATTTATTTTAACTTCTAAAACTTCTTGACCATGAGAATATTTATGACTTTGAAATGCAGCTTCCCCTACCTTTCCTGCTCCACTAAACCTTTCAAAGGAAGAAATGAGTCTGGTGGGAGGGGAAGCACGTAAGGGGAAAAGGCAAGGAAGGTTCTGGCATCACTTATTTTCGAACTTCGTTTGCCTTTATTGTGGGTTGACCCTGGCCAGCAGCCGAATGCCCACCCAGCCTCTTGCTCACCCCTGTCTCTTGGGGAATAGGGAGAAAATGGAAGAAAGGCAAAAAGACAAGTCAATCAAGTTAGTGACAGTTTAATAGGCAAAGCAAAAGCTGTGCATGCAAGCAAAAGAAAAGTGAAGAATTCATTCACTACTTCCCATCAGCAGGCAGATGTCTGGCTACTTCCTGGCAAGCAGAGCCCCAGCCACGTAGCACTTCCTTGGGAAGACAAGCTACATCACCACAAATGTCCACCCTTCCTTTTCATTTCCTTCATTTTCTTCTTGAGAAAGACTTTTTGTCCTCTCTTATGTTTGGAAATGGTTTTGAGGATTAGTTGGTCTGTCAGCATCTCAGGGAATGAGGTGACTCTATGGTCTGTGGTTCGACAGATCGTCCTTCTTGAAGAGAGGAATGACATTTACTTTCTCCTGGTCATCAGGAACCTCCTTCGATCACTACAATGTTGCAAAGATAATTGAGAGTGGCCTTGGAGTGACATTGGCCAGCTCCCTCAGCACTTGTGGGTGCATCCCATCAGGTCTCATAGACTTGGGTATATCCAGTTTGTTTAATGTTTTCTAACCTGATCCCTCTCTGCTCTGAGTAAGTCTCCCTTGTTCTAGACTTTCCCTCTGATCCCAGGTGGCATCTGGTATTCCTGAAAACAGAACCAAGGCACAGAAGGCATTGAGTACCTCAGCCTTTTCCACTTTTCCTCTCAACATTTTCCCAGCATCATTCAGTGGCTGGACCCATATTTTTCCTTGTCTTCCTTTTGCTACTTTTCTTCTTGCTCTTCATGTTCCTTGCCAGATTAATTTCCATTGTTAAGAGTTCATGAGTGTATTGAGCATGTTAATTAATTGCATTCTGGTAGGGAACAGTCAATACAGTGTCTGTTATGTAAAGTTTTGCCACACTAGCGGACTGGAGTTTCTGGGGATGTCCCTCAGCACCTGACTGAAAGGGATCCCAGAGGACTTTCAAGAAGTCCCTGGCAAGATTCTTTCACAATGGCTGTTAAAGGAAGGAGACCGAACAGTAAAGGAGAGATTCTTTTGTGACTTGAAGGCTGGGAAGCACAAGGTCACATTGCAGGATGGAGAAGGGTCAGTAGTGTGTAGCAAAGACAGGTGCTGGCACTGATAGTAGTTGATGTTGATGAGAAGGTCAGCCAAGTGAAATCTCCCAGTCTGTCAATGAAAGCTTGCTAATATTGGTACTCTGGATGTTTGGTCCGTGGCAAGGAGCAGCATGAAACGGAGTGTGCGGGAAAACTGGTGCTGGGGAGCCCCAGTGTGGGAAGTACAAGGTTTTTTATCTGGAGAGAGGCTAATCTAATGCATGCTTCCTCGATGCCAAACTTGGCGTCAGCATGCCCAATTTGGGAAAAAACTTGGTGTCCTTGCAGGTGGTTGTCTGCACTGCTGGACTTGGTGTAGATTTGGGTGCCAGGGAGATGGGGACTGAGAACAAGGCAGCAGGTGTCAGTGTGACACTGGAGCACTGTGTGCAGTTCTGATGGCAACCTCTCAGACATTGGGGAGGTACACAGTAAGGAGGGAGATAGTCAGCTAAAATCATCATGAGCATGGGACAATTGCTGTGTAGGGAGAGGGGATAGGGACTGATTCTCTTGAGGCTGAAGAGGAAAAGGTGCAGGGGGGCTGTGGTTGAGGCTTCCAAACTAATGAAGGGTAAGCAAAACACAAAGTTGTGGGATTTGGTGAATGGCTACCAGAGGAAAGGAGGGACTCTGTAAAATTAGCAGGAGGTTGGTATACAACAGAGAACAGTGGCCAACTTGCAAAATTTTTTTCCCTAGGATGTCATGGCAAAAGGCTGTACCAACAGGCTGAAAAAGGGATTACACAAATTCATGGTAGGCAGATCTGTAAACTGCTATTAGAAGGGCTGAGCAAGGATGCATCCTCTGACATCCTGAATGCTGCAACTGGTCTGCAAGGAGCCTACAGGGGACAGACTGCAGAGAGGAGTCAGCTTTGCATGCTCTTCTTGTACAGCACTTCCTTATTGAGATTGAGCAGTAGTGCATCTAGTCAGGGTTCTCACAGAGGATGGCATTTCTTATGTTCATAATTGATGGAGCAGAAATCTTTAAGAAAGAAGTCGGCATTCTCAAGACTTGTGCCAGATTATCCCAGAGGTGAGCTTGGTGACTTGTTAATTTTATTTTAAAAAGTGATGGGAAAAAAATCTCCTTTTTCGAAAGACACTTTCTTTACAAAACTGTACATTTTGGTTGCTTGAAAACATGTAGAAAGTTGTGTCTTGGAATTGAGCGCATGCTGCATTCTTCTATTCAGGAGATCATACAGGCTGCCAGTTTAGGAGTTGTTAGCTGCAGTTCCTGTTAGCAGTTCAGGCATAGTAGTACATAACATAACAATACATAACTGTCTTTCTCTCTATAACTTTATATTGTATCTTCAGACTTCCCCCAAACATGTTTCCACCTGTGAAAAAGTCATCCTGAGTGTGCTATTCCGTAAGCTTTTCGGGTCTTTTACTTGCAGACTGTTTTCTTGTTTTCAGCCCCTTCAAAAATGTGCTTCCATGATGAAGATGTAAGTGTATCATCTCTTCCCTGAAGACAAAGGGTGGTTCTTGCTTATATATCTCTTACCGTTGCCAATGTCCATCTTTTTCCAAGATGAGTTTAAAAAACAAACAAGCAAAAATGTATCCAGAAGCATCCAGAAGTTCAAGAATTTAACTGGCTTTAAGGCTGAGCTTAATGTGGATGGCACTAGTCTTAAGTTTAACTGATTCACTGTGTTTGGCAAAAAAATACACTAGCTGTGGAAGCATGGAGCAGATTGGTTGTGGCATACAGGAAGAAACAGAGCATCTTTTCTAATAGTTTGTCAGCTTAGGCTGCTCCAGGAACTTGCTTCTGTATTCTTAGGTTCCATTCTTGTCCTGCTTATCCCATCCATGCTTGTGTGAGACGTGCATTTGCATCTCAGATGCAAATATTTGGCTTTCTTTTTCCATGGTGTTAGAAGTTTCATGGTAGTCACATTGTGACAGATTTTTCTTACACATTTTAATGTCTTTTTCAGTGGTAGCAATTAGTTAATCTCTCTATATACCTAGCTTAAGTTCTGATGGCTTCTGGAGGAACATATTGAACAGTATTTGTCCCATGTTGAACTAAAATAGGCTGGCTGTGCAGTAGAAATTTTACCTCCTAGACCCTTCCTTTCCTTTAGATTATTTTCTTTACTCTTTTCTGAGCATAAATTTGGCCACTATTTGCTGTCTTTCAGGATCTCTGCTCTCTTTTCCTTTGCTCTTCTCTCCTTTTGCAGCTAACCATCTATCACTTTGCTTTCTTTAACTTTCTTGGCCTTTGTGCTCTGTCTGCCATGTTACACTTCTACTTGTCTCTGTCCTTCCACCTGCGCTTGATTCTCTATTTCCACTTGTGTGGCTCTTGGGTTTTGACCCAATGATTTAATGAGAGAACATATAATACTGGGTATTTCAAATGTATTAATAAAAAGCTAACTTCACAACAAAAACTATGAAACATAAGTTCTTCTTCAGTTTTGCCAGTCCTTGATATGTCTTTCTCTTTCCAATTTGATCAGTTGCAATTGGAAGATGATCAGGGCGTGAATTTGGGACTTGAGAGCAGTTTAACACTTCGCCGTCTTCTAGTCTGGACATATGATCCTAAAATAAGGCTAAAGACCCTCGCTGCACTTGTTGATCACTGTCAAGGTCTGTTTAACATGAATTTAATATTTATGGGGAAGTTATGTAACTTTGAGTGGTTGTGCATGCCAAAGGTGGATATCAATAATATTACTGTTGTGTTTTTTTAGAAAGTTGTAAGTACCTAATCCAGAGGATTCTCTCTCTTTTAGTTTAAGCAAAAACCTGACAAATTATAGTGCTGTTCTGATGCACTTGCACTGTTTGGTTTTTTTTTAAAAAAACTAGGACATGCTTGAGGAATCCTTCAAATTTTAAGCATGCACTTCTCATGCTGTTTTCAATTTCTAAATTTCAGTCATCTTTCAGAGAATGTTACACTCTGAAAAAACCCCACTAATATGCTATGAAACGGTTGGCT
>NW_009260675.1:616688-635177 GCF_000687185.1 Egretta garzetta
TGCAACTTATCTGCAGATTCATGTGAAACAATGAAACTTTACAAATCTGCAGATAGTGTGTGGCTATGTTGGCAATCCACAAGAAAATACTGAGGAGTGGTGTTGGAGTTGACCAAAACTTTGGCCAGTAACTGATCCATAGGCTATGCTTTGTAAGGATACGTCAGCTTTGCTGTCTTTGAAAATAAATGGAGATTGTGGCCCTGTGGAAATAGCATCTTAACCAAAAAAGCTTACAACATCTGTTTCACCTTGATTATCTGAACTGGTAACTATTTTGAAGAAAAAGGGGACTTTACTTTTAAGACATTCATGAAAACTTTGAATGTTACAGCCTGAGCTGCAAGGAACCTGTAAGCTGTGCAGCATAACAGCAAAACAAGTACTAGTTCTATTTTTCTTTTAAACTTTTTTTTTTTGACAGCCTCTTAACTTTCAATTGCAAGAAGACAGCAGATACTGCCTGAAGGAGCTATGCGGGGAACTATAACCAAGAAGCAGGAAAGATGTGTTTGTGTGTATGCATGCACACAGAACATCTCAGAGAGAGTCAAGTACAGGAGAGAAGGAAAACATACTAATGTTCCTTTGTGTGTGATTTCAATGCCTTGAAATTTGCATTCCTCCAAGCTACCGTAAAGTAGACAGTATACAGTGTCAGAGAACTGTGCTTAATGCTTCAGTGAGATTAATGATTCATGCCTTAAAATCTAGGAATTCCCTGTCAAAATTTCAAAATGTATTTTTGCTACATTGTAGAATTGCTGTTCAGCAAGCTCTGAGTAACGTATGACTAGCTAAAATCAATGGCTGCAGAATTTAAGTCTGGTGTATATATTATTCTTCATATATTTGTGTTCCTCTCCCCTATGGTCTTACAGGGAGAAAAGGTGGTGAACTAGCCTCAGCAGTTCATGCCTATACTAAAACAGGAGACCCCTACATGAGATCTCTAGTTCAGCACATTCTTGGCCTAGTATCCCATCCTGTACTGAATTTCCTTTATCGCTGGATTTATGATGGAGAGCTGGAGGATACATACCATGAGGTAATGTATGTGATACAGTAAATATTTTCTCTGTTCATTTGAGAAGTAGATTGTGTGTGAGTAATATATAAGAGAACAACATGAAATGTGACTCTCTTAATGGATTCAGTCAGTGTGTTGTCTGGAGGTTGCAATGATGCAGTACCTTATCTTCAATGAATTATATCCTGGGTCTGTTTAGTAGAGGCAGAATGGTGGACTAACAGTAGATACAAAGTCATCTCTCTATCTTTTCTTGCTTAGTGTAACAATAGTAATGTATGCAGAGTTCTTTGTGACTGTTTAGAATGGAAGCCTTGTATTTGGAATAAAGTTCAGAGTATTCTACTCTGACTACTTAACGTTTATCCTCAGCTTCATAAATAACTTTGGTTTGTCAGATTTGGTCTAAGATGTTTAGGGTTCCAGAATTGCTCTAGAAACTCTACAGAGTTATTTGTTCTAATTTCTGTAACAGCAAGTTCTAGTAACTGTCCTGTTTCTTCTTAGTAATGTTTTTATGCCTTTTTAAGCTCTAGCAACTCCTTTTGCTGTCTCCAATCAGTATAGTCTTAAAGTGACTTTTTTTTTTTGTTCCAAGAAGCCAAAGAATCATTTTTAACGATGAATTGAGCATTTCTGAGTCATATGTCAGTAACTTTACTTGAGTGTGAAATATGCTGCCTGATTTCTGAAACTGTCCATCTGGGTCAAAATTAAAATCTGTACAAATACCACCCACATCATTAAGGTCAGCATTAGGAGAGTTGTGTGAAATATCAATGAATCTTTGTGGCTAGAAGCATAAAATAATATTTTTCTTTTTTTTTTTTTTTTTCAGCTACTCCTCAGACATGTGAGGTGTTGTCTTTTTTGGTTTTTATATAATTTATTAGCTTTCAACGCTTTGTTCAAAAACTTAAATGAGCACTTTAAGAGTGTTCTTAATACTGAAAAGTGCTGTTGGATGTGGTATACTGAAAGCTACAATTTTAGTACCATAGACACAGTTTTTGAACAAAGACAATTGGCCATTCTTGGTGGAAATGGTATTTGGAGGCAGTGAAAAAAGTTCTTGTCCAAAAAATGGATATTTTGTTTGACAGGATGAGGACAGAATCCATCCACAAGTCATTTTAACAAAACTAATCATGTAGTCTTAGTTTCTTACAAATGGAAGTATTCTCTTCCAAGGAGTTGAGAGACCTTAGCATTTGATCACCAATTCAATTGCAGAATTTCTTGGGTTTGGTTTTTTGTTTTTTTTTTTTTTTTCCCCTGCAATTCTGCATCTGTTAAAATAGAAGGAAATCCAAAGGGGCCTGAGTAAAAATACAACCAGTTAAAGGCATATTATACTTACATTCTGAACTTTATCTCCTACCTTAACTGTATAACTAATTGCCAGAAAATGCTATATGCTTCTGTGTTTCATAGTGGATGTTTTACAGATAGTACGCTTTACTGTGAGGTAGTCAAAGTTTTGTAACATACAGAGATTAAATTATGTGTGCTGTTCTTTAACTTTTTTTCTTCAGAGTTCATGTTGGTCAACATATAATTTACATATCAATTGCCAGGACAACTTTGCATGTTAGCTATGAAAAAAAAATATTTTTTGTGTTTTTAGTTAAAACAACACCAATATAAAAGAGTATTTTTACAGTTGTCTGAATACGGAAATGAAACACCAAAGGAGAGAGTTTACATTCACCTTTGTTGTTTTTTTTTTTTAATATTTATTTTGATCTACAGTTTTTTGTAGCTTCAGATCCCACAGTTAAAACTGATCGGCTGTGGCATGACAAATACACTTTGAGGAAATCAATGATCCCTTCTTTTATTACAATGGAGCAATCAAAAAAGGTATGAATTCGAAAGTTAATCTCTTGATGATTTTTTTTGCCCTATGCTGCTGTTTATTTAGATTTCCATTAAGAAAATGGAGTCCAAACTAAGCAATAAATATGTCTTAAGAATTTTAGAATAGTTTGCTGAGGAAGAGTATAAGACTTTCTCCTTTCCATTCTCTAACTGATAAACTTTGTTTAAGGAGATCTCAAGAGGGGAAAAGAACTTTGTATTTAAAACATTTTTGTATTAGCATTGACGTTCTGGATTGCTGTGGCCGGGATTGTGAAGCTAAGAGCACAGAAAAATAACAAAATAGCCTGTCGTGGCTAGTGGGTGGTGGTTGTGGGTGGGTTTTTTGTTTGGTGGTTGTTTTCTTTTTTTCTTGTATGCAAAACACTTTTAAAACAAAAAAAATTTTTTTTTTTTTTTTTTTTTTCAGGTCCTCCTAATAGGAAAATCCATAAACTTCTTGCATCAAGTTTGTCATGATCAAACTCCATCCACAAAGATGATTGCTGTGGCAAAATCTGCAGAGTCTTCAAAAGATGGTAGAGTATCAGTATTAGTCAGCTTCTTCCCTTTGAACTGAGCCAGCTGTTGAACGTTAAACAAAAACTTAACTGTCAGAATTCCTTCAGGTTATTTCTTTTTACTTAGAAGAAATTTCAGTTTTAATGAATGAGAATTTACATACCATTTGCAGTTGTTCTTTGGTGGCATAACTTTGCAAGGAAGTTAACATTGTTATGATGAAAGATAGCAAATAATAAACATCTAAAATGAGAGTTTCTGTGTAGGTCCTGAGCAAAGAAGGTAAGGTAATGCATGGGATGTTGCTACATCTGGGAGAAAGAACAACTTGCTTTCTTCTGGTGAAGGTGATATTTTACTGCTATGACTTCTTTTTATAACTCGTTTAGTATACCGAAGAGAGTCTAACTGTTAAGATGTGTAGATCACCAGGATAATTTCTCTAATGCTATTTTGTACATAGTTGCTAGAAGTATAATGATACTCTACTGGTATGTCCAGCTTTTGCCAAGAGAAGAATTATCTAGACATTTGGTTTTCTGTCAAGTTCTTTACTTAGTTTTCTAATAACATCTGTCTTGGTGCTTTTTGCCATCATCTACAATATCTTTTCTGTTATTTCTGTACTCAAATATGACTTTTTTATATATAACTTTGAAGCTTGGTTTTGTGGGACTGTCTTTTTTTTTTTTTTTTTTTTTTCCTCCAGATTAACGTTGGATTCGTTTTTATATTAACTCTTCACAGCATAGACTTTTAGCATGAGTACCTCCATGGAAGATGTTCTAATAATAAAATCCCATTCATGTCTGCAAGAATATTTCATCTAATAATGTGATTTTTGTACCATGCACAGTGCTTGCTTAGTCAAAGATGCACTGAGAGTGCAGAGAGGGGCCAGGGTTAAGTGAATAAGGGCTGTAAATGCATTGGAACCATCATCTTGCCAGCTACTCCTGAAAAAGGCAAAAGCATTCTTTGGCTACACTACTTGCACCACTTTACACAGTGTTTATGGCCATGCTTTTCCAGTATTTTTTTTAATTTGCACTTGTTTCTCTCTCGTTGATTGAATGGAAGATCTGCACAAGTACATGCTCCCTGTTATGTATGGGATGAGAGCTTCAAAGCAAGTATGCTATATTAAGTGCTGAAAATACCTGTTTCAGACAGAAGTGTAGTTTTAGAAATGAATGTTATCCACTCTATCTGCAGTGTGCTGAAGGCATGCTGAGCTTATGGTCTGTAGCCTAAATACCTCATAGTATTGCACTACCTTAATTCTGCACAAGACTGCATTTGTATTTAGGGCATTTTACCCATTCAATCCAGAAAGAACATTCTGTGTCAGTGATGTTGGAAGTGCATCCTGTCTTCCTTGTTTGTGCCATCTGACAATATCCCGAGAGTCCCTTCAGATAATTACTTATAAGAAAATGATAGAAAGCTATGGTGCCAGCCTGAATTCTGGATGCTTCTTCTCATTTTAAATCTGAACGTTTCATGGGTTTGGCTGTATTTTTTTATTTCTTTAATTTGCTTTGGGATCTTAACTCTCATGTTTTCCCAGTTTCCTTTTGATGCTGAAGTAGTCACGATGTAAAAAAACCCTGTCTGAACATGTATTAAAACAGGCAGTCAGAGATGAAGGACAGTAAGAAAGGCAGAGAAAGCAATCCCAGTTCCAACCTCTAGCTGTCTTGGGAACTTCTGAACCAGGAATGACATGAGACTACTACGTTAAATAGCAACTCATGGACATTGTCAGTGCTTTTCGCCAGACACTTTATTGGCCCATTTCTGGGTTTTCACAGTGTCCTGAGATAATTTTACACAGCTTTAAAAACTTGTGCCTAGGCCTCTTGTTTGTTGATGTAAGCAACCTTTTTAGTAGTTTTGCCTGTCAAACAGGGATGGTGCATTGCCTGTGCTGGTGTGCACATATACAGAGATGGTGCATTACAGCTACACATGTAAACTTGAATTTTCCCACCTCAGAGATGAAGGGCTGTGGCCAGGTCACTTACCTCAAGGCAGGATGCAGTACTAAGGAGAGGGGAAAAGCTTTTTGTCTGCTTAGGATAACAAGAAGTTGAGACTGGCCCAAGTGTCTGAAGCCATTGGTACTGCCTTACACATGCTCACCCCTACTTGAGTGGAGGCAGGACCAGCATGTGTGACTTGGTAGGCTTGCCATAGGCAAACTAGGCAATTGCCTGCTGCTTCTTGACTTTGTCTGCGCCTTGAGCCAGTCTAAGCCCAACCTCTGTGTCCAATTGCTGAAGGTATTAGCTCATAATTCTCTTTGGGTTGGCTTGTGCCCTCTTTTGCTTTGCCCGCTAAGCTCACAGCATCTTGTGGAAAGACATTTGCAGGAACAGATCATTGAGGTGTTGTAACTTACTGTGTTCTGTCTGTGAAACTCCTCTTTTAGCTGTTTTCCCCCTTCTGGAAGTTCTTCCTTCTTCCTCTAAAGCCACCAGTGAAGCCATGTGGCAGATCAGATGGCTGGTACCACTATGCATGCAAGCAGCCATGCTTGAACCCATCTTTTGAAGACAGCAGTTAAGGGGAACAGGATCTGCTGACGGGGAAAGACTAGATGGAAGTCAGAATTGATTGGATGTTCTCACTGCACTGTCGCTCTGTACCAGTGAGACAAATGCATTGGGAGCACTGCCGCGTGCTTCTTTACCTGAGCAATGCAAGAATTGCTTTGTCAGATCACACCAGATCTCTGCCTTGACCAGAGTGAGCAGAGACCTTGGTGAGGTGTCTCACCTGGTTTGCTGTCAGTGACTGGAAAGAGCACTTTGAGGATTCCTTACTACAGGCTGTATTAATTCTTACATCTCCTAAGCTTGACGCATGTTATTTGACTAAGGAGTGTGCTCCTAGCGTAGCGATTTTGAGCACAGCAATGTATTATACAAGTGTCATCTCTTTGACATCTCTGCATATGCTTGCACTTTTGGTGTCTTATAGAGAGCTTCACAGGTTACTGAATGAGAGTTTGGAAACCTCAGGGAATGTCATTGAACCAGGCATTGTGAGGTTTCCCTCATTAAAGAGTGACTTCTTTATTGGAACCACCATTTAAAAGCATTTTATTAATTGAGGCTGAGTCTCAACAATATGAAACTTGGTTTTCATTTTTACTGTCTGCGGTACAGGTTGAAACTAACCCTGGAGCAGACAGTGCACTGTCTTACACAAATTGGTACCTGGATCTTAATTTTTTACATTTAAAGCAATAGTTACGTAATTAAAAATTGTTGAAAGTGGGACTATATCCTTTAATGCTGAGGAAGGTCTGAATCTTACGATAGTTGGCAGTCCGGTATTTGGAGTTTAGCTTCGTGGTCCCCGAAGAGGCCACACTTCTTGCTGTCTCGTAACAGCCTTATTGCAGTACCTTTCTTAATAAGCTTGTAGTTTTAGAAAAGAGTGAAATGTGCTTCCTATTAAAGAGCGGTATCCTACTTTTTGCCCTCAAGTTGCCATGCATTAACAGTGGAGAAGAACACATCAGGTTGCTGGCTGACCCCCAGATAATTGCAGGCATATTCCCTCCTCTCTCATTCTGACTTTTATGTGGGAATTTTTTTCTGTTGAATGTTCTGATTTTTTTATTTCTTTTTTTTTGTCCCCCATCCTTAAAAGTGACTTCTGACTTAGATCCCCCCAAATAAAGCTTTTCCCTAACTCTGAGCTTTTACATTTCCTTCAAATTATTTGATTCTGTAAATTACAGTATTTCAGCAAGCTAAAAAAATTATTTTGTGTATAAAAGTGGTGAAATAATATGACCTCTTATACAAACGCACAAGCTGGGCACAGATTAAAAGTAATAATGTTGAAGTATAGGCTGCTTTAGACTTGCTTTCACTTTGGCTATGCCAAATATGTAATACAGTAGATTGGAATACATGGCAATTTCTCTTCCAAAGAGAAATTTCAATTCCAAAGCTTGTTTGCCTCAGTTTGGGGAAAATACAAATTTAATTTTAACTCTCTTCTTGGTTTTGTTTTTTTTTTTTTTTTTTTAGCTGCTGATTTGTTCACAGATTTGGAAAATGCATTTCAAGAGAAAATTGATGCAGCTTATTTTGAGACCAGCAAATACCTGCTGGACGTTCTCAATAAGAAGTACAATTTGCTGGAACACATGCAGGCCATGAGGCGCTACTTACTACTTGGTCAAGGAGACTTTATCAGGCATTTAATGGACTTGCTCAAGTAAGAGAGTAGGAAGGGTAATTATGTTGAATTTCTGATGCTTGTAAATGTGTGTCATCAGCACAGAAACTGTTTTGCTTTCAGAAGAGGACCCTTTAAGTATCCTATTATTCAAAGGTTTAATTGAATAACTTTTAAATTCTATTTTGGGTATAATTTCTGAGGCTTAAAATTTGTTCTTCCTTTTTGGTAGGAAGTATATACAGTACATGATGTCTTGAAAAGTTGCACTAATATAGACACCTTTGCATTTGACCCTGTGACAGCCTCATGGATGTTAGCACTTCTCTAGCTCCTGACAGCAAGTTTAAGCAGAAAAGTTCTGTTGCTCTTGATGCCACTAGTTAGCATTTCTATTTTGGAGGTGTTTGGTCCAAAACATTGTGTCAAAACCCCTCAATATGTTTTAAAACATTTACCTGATGCTTCACCAGCCTCTGTTTTGAGCTCTCAGATCCACCCACAAGTATCAGTTTTGGTTCTTAAAGTGTATTAGCAAGCTCACTGCTTTTACATGCTGATGCTACTGATGAAACTTAAGTCTACCAGACACATCCTTTACAAAGCTTTGTTTTTGTCTAGAAGGCAGGCTTTGTAACAGAGCTTCCACTAACTTGTTTGTGAATCAAAATCAATATTGTCTGGTGATGATTTGTACATGACCATGCGTTTTTAAGTGAAAATTAATGTGAAGCAGAATAAAGTTGGTTTGTGGAGTGAGTATTGCATTTGTAGGAGAAGTAGTGAGGGGCTTTCCAGGACTGATGTGAGGGAGAGGAGTAGTGCAAGGTCCTTGCTACTTGCATGCTGCAACTCTTTGGAAAGTTTGTTACATATAGGGGGTGGGTTTGTGTGCTTCTGCTAGCACGTATAAGCCTGTGACATGGCTATCAGTAAGTTTCTCAAAACTGAAATGAAATTATTGGTTTGTTTTGTTAATGATGTAATCTGCCTTATTTTACATATGAATGCACTCAAATTACAGAACAGTTATGCTAGCAATCCTGGTAATTTCAAATTACTGGCATTAAATGAGAATAAAGTTACTCCTCATGCTGATGTTCAGGTGTGTAGCTGATGAATAGACATATTCTGCTCAAATATTTTGCTCATTGATTTTTTTCTTGGTTAAGACTGAAAGAGTAACACAAGAGGTTTTGAAAGTCTGTCAGAAAAGTGTTTCACTGTGTGCTGCTGCAGAATATCTCAGTAAAAATGCCATGACTGTTTGTTTCATAACCACCAGGCCAGAGCTTGCACGACCAGCTACAACCTTATATCAGCATAATCTGACTGGAATCCTTGAAACAGCGGTGAGGGCAACTAATGCCCAGTTTGATAATCCTGAGATTCTCAAACGATTGGATGTTCGACTTCTGGAGGTCTGTTGCATCATGGTGACTCTGACCTTTTTTGTGTGTGTGCATACACGCAGACATCCATATGAAACAAAACTTTCATATGTGTATATAGTAAATACATTCTCCCCCCCTTTTCCATTGAAATCTGCTTTGAATTATGTAAGCCTCATTTAATAAGTCATCTTTTCCCATTTCCTGCCTATTGTCTATTTGTATTTCAAGCTATGGGTTTACAGCCGTTTCGTTGACAATACGAAGTGGAGTATTTGGGGTCTAACAGTAATTGATGCTGGTGGCACTGGTTTGAAGTTCTGCAAACAGCTCCTACTGCTGTTGCTCTTAAAAGAATCTGGGGAGTGGTCTCTTTTGTCACCGGTAGTTACCAAGAATGAAGCAATGAAAGTGCATTTTGTGAAGGAGTCGGAGTTAATGAGAGTGCTCCAGTCCCAGAGGGGGGAGTTAACTGATACACTGTAGCATCTGAAAAAAATCTATACCTTAGGCTGAGTCCTGCCTAAGAAGTTTTTCCTTTCCTTCATTTCCTTTACTAGCTCCGGTGGAAAAAACATTGACGTTACAAACATCAATATTTGGGTGAGATGAATCCCACCCTTGTGTCAAACTTTGGTTCATTTTTGCCTAATCTATTACTTTCAATGAGGAACTCTTGTATCCTGTATAGTTGTGGATGCTCGTTTTGGAAGAGTAAGCAAGAATTGCTCTTCATCACTAGCATGCTCTGGTTATACACTGAAAGTAGCTATCTTTTTTTAATACAGGTATCTCCTGGGGACACTGGATGGGATGTCTTCAGTTTGGACTATCATGTTGATGGGCCAATAGCAACGGTAATGTCATACACTGCTGGCTGTGAACATGTCTCAGATACTGAATTGAATTTCTAATTATTTTTTTTTAATTGAAATAACATTTTTTTATTCTGGAGTGTAAGATCAGAGAGACTTTTTTTTTTTCTTTTTTTGGCATCTAGGATGCACCCACTATGTAAACACTTGAGCCAAAATCTCAATTCTTACAGATTAACAGTGAGTGCTAAAAAGCTACATTTAAAACAATCGTTACTGAAAATCAGTAATTCATTTGTTCCAGCAGAGATTTTAGCAAGTACTTAATAAATGGAGTGCTCCTCTTCTTCCATTATTACTAGGCTGTAGCTGCTAATTTGGGATAATTTGTAAGGAACTGAAGAATGTATTTGAGGACAACCTATTTGAACTATCTAAATGAAATTTGATAGGTAGTGTTCATTAGAACTACTGAGAAAATAGCTGCACTATTGATCAGACTGCATTTAGCCTCTATAAAGAACTTGTAAAGAACTTTTTTTTTTTTTTTAAACAGGACATCAAAATGTGAGTCTGACCAGCAGACGGAATTTTCATGTACATATGTAGTTTGAAAAGACCAAAATGTTTAGGCTTTGTCTTGTTCATGCCTTGTTACACTTCCTCCCATATGGGATTGGAAGTGCTCAAAACCTCCCAAGGAATGATTGTCTCCTAGCATGTGGGTCCAAGCTTTTTCAATTGGCATGTTGGTAGGACAACAGATACAGTTGTACTTTCTCAGCCTACAATGAGTTGGAACTGGAAAAGGCATCAGAACAGTACTTGGGATTTAATAAAACAAACAAGAAAACAAAACAACCTTTTTATTTAACTTTTTTTTGAATATGGAAAAGATGCCTATGTGGAGGACTGGTGTAGAGAAGTATATAAGCTGCAATGTGTTTCTACTCCATTGCCTTCAGTCTTCTCAAGGATATGATGAGGAAAAATTGATCATGTGGGAATCCTTTTAGTGTTAAAATGCAAAAAATAAAATGGTGGTGCTGTTGAAGTTCACTCTGGACCAGAGCAGGTGCTACAGGTCTGCCCTCAGCAGTGCCCTGTGTCTACTTGAATGTTGGGTAACTTAGTTCAGCCCTTGAAGGAGGATATTCCCAAAAGCTCTGGGGCTCCAGGTATTTTTGTTTAGACGGTATTTACCAATAAACTGCATGGGTTGGAATAGATGGACTTTGAAGAGGTTCTTGGTCCTTCAGAATACATGGTGATGTCTGTTAAATTTGTGATGATACTTTGTTTGGTTTGTAGGTATTTACACGTGAGTGCATGAGCCACTATCTAAGAGTATTTAATTTCCTTTGGAGAGCGAAGCGAATGGAGTATATTCTTACTGATATATGGAAGGGGCACATGTGCAATGCAAAGCTTCTGAAAAGTATACCAGGTGAGAGAGGCCCAAATGGATTACATACTTGTAAACTGGATTTAGATGACTGCATCTTATTTTAAACTGTATGTTCAGAAGGGGGAAAAAAGTCTGTTGGCACAGATGAGTTAATTTTGTTGTTCCTTTTGACTGACTGTTTAACGGTAGATGATGATGAAGATAAAATAACATTATTTAAATGGAAGTTTCCCGATTATTGTTTTACTTAGTCCTTGGTTGTGAGTTTTTGTAGCAGTGAGCAAATGAAACATCCCATGTCTCTTTCCAGAGACCGTTACTCTTCCATCCCCTTTTACTCATATCCGTTGATGCCTTCCTATCTGTACCCTGTATCTCCCTTTCTTGGGCTGGAAGTAGTACATCTCGCACATGCACGCTTCTGAATTTACTAGCTCTGCCTTCACTCATTCCCTGTACTTTTGTTTAGCTAAGAACACAAGAGACAAATATGAGAGAAACAGATATTTGAGAAGAAATAGGAAAACTCTTCAGTGTAGATGCTCTGGTGTATGTTTAATGGACTGGAATTTTTTGATCCTACTTCTCAGCTGAGAATATTGTCATATTTGTGAGCATCTGTACTGGCTCAATCTTGACTTTTTTCACCTAGCTACCTTTCAGTAAAAAATAGCTATTGAGGGTTACGCTTTTTTGTGGCATAGTGATATTTGCAAATATTTATTTATGTTTTTATAATTAGGAACGGTTTGGTGGGTGGGAGTGGACACCTTGGCCTCAGAAGGTCACTGGGAAACAAGATCTTGTAAAGTTTGCTCCAGTGCCCAAGGCTGGTCTCTGGAGCTGTACGGGATTACTAGGTTTTCTTTCTGTTTCTGTGAGATAGGATTTAGTTTACTGTCATTTCCATGTCCCAAATAAGTGTGCGTTTGACTCAAAACCAGTGGTCTATTGCATTCTTGCTTTCTGTTCCCTTTGAGACTAGCGTGCAGTTAACATTTTATTCTCATCACCTGAGGGTCTTCAGGCTGGAGCTGTCTCCCATTGCTAGAGTTTTGTTTGTTCTTTTGTTCTCAGAAGGAAGTTTGTTTTTTCTTCCTACCCCTACCTACCCCCCACTTTGGGAGGCCTTTCTTATGCTTTGCCATGGAGCAATCCTCAGTAAGTAAAAGCTCAGTTGCTTGTCGCCTTTAGGTTTGGCTATGTTTTAAGTAATGCAGACATTTAAAATGCTGGCCAAGGTCATATAGCTATTGTTGGCAGGAGGAGCCAAGTGTTGTATTTCTCAGTTTGTGCGTTGGCCAAGGGAAAGTATGTTTACAAAGACCTGTACTGCCTTCTGCCTGGAGGGATGAGAGTCTTTCTACCTCACTGGCATGTCGAAGTTGGAAGCTGGGAGTAGCATTTTTTTTTTCTGAAATTCATGGAGAGTCCACCCCAGCACTGATTTATGAAGAGGTAGTAGAACTTGCTTTTATTTTCTCTCTCTCCCTCGAAAACAGTACCTTGCCCTTCCAGTCACAGAGCACCAAATGGAAGACAGTAACTGATAGGAGAAAGCAGTTGCAGGGTCTTCTGTTTTTCAACTGCAAAGAGGTAGCATTGACTTTCAAGGATAGCTTTATTCACAATTCCCAAAAAGTCTTAACAGCCAGGGATTTTAAATGCTCTAAAGGAGTACTTCTAGACAGTAGTGTCAAGCTCTCTCTTTTCCTGTCAGTAAGTTGAAGAAACAGAGATGTATCCAACTTGCCAATATTCAGGAATCTCTGTTGTTTAGCCAACCCTGGAGGTTTTTTTCCATTGATCCTATTTAAAGTAGATGGAACATAATGTGCTAGGGATAGTCTTCCTGCAAAGGCATAAGAAATGAAGAACAGGGTAGCTTGTAATATCTTTCAGATCATTGGATGGTTCTATAACATCCCAAGATACAAAAACGTAAAATTCCTTTTGTAGTAGTATCATAGCTTGTCTGCAGTGGCAAATTACTTTGGCAGCTTTTTAGAGATCACTTCCTCTGTCTGGATATCTGCCTGATTCCCCAAGGCTGTGTATCTTCATTCCAGAGAATTTTTGCAGTTAGTGGTAATCTTGATAATACCCTTCCGCAACAGAGATACCTTCTCGTACAGGTGAGCAGCTGAGGCCGTTAGTGACTTACCTGTAGGTCTCTGTGGTGGATCAGGAAACTGAGCCTGGACCACATGAGCCACAAATCCCCTACCCCTGTCACAACCACTCTCTCTTTTGGTCTCAGTAATGCAAAATATGTTGTCTGTGGTTTGAAGGCTAATGGTAAGAGATGAGAGGCCCCAGAAGCAACTGTAAATCTGTGGTCTCAGATTTTTCAACCAAAAGAACACATGGGGTGTTTACTGTATTTCGGCCTCTTGGTTCTGAGAGGGTCGTTTTCACTTGTGATACTCGGCAAGTTTCCACCACGCCCTGAGCATACAGTCGGTGTAACCTTTGACTCTCATTTTCTAGGAGTTAATTGTGCAATGTTCTTTGCTCATCTGTTGCCAGCCAGTATTGTTGCCACCATCCAAGCCTAGTGGCTGTATTATGAAGTATTCAATTTGGTAGAAAAAGTTTACCAAGCTGGTTTGATGGCTGTGCCTGTCCTTGCGGTTTTTAACATGCCATCTCTTTGGATTTTTTTTTACAGAGCTTTCTGAGGTGCTGCATCAGTGTCACGTTCTGGCATCAGAAATGGTCCATTTCATTCATCAAATGCAGTATTACATTACATTTGAGGTATACTCTATCCACCCAATTAGTTGCTTAAAAATGAAGTACTTTTAATATTCTGTATGTGTTGTGTGTCTTAAATTTCAAAGAGCTTGTCATCTAGCAAATCAAAACAGCCCAATCCTGAATCATTGCTCCAGGTGCTTGAATGTTCGTGGGATGAACTCTGGAACAAGGTCCAACAAGCGCAGGACTTGGATCACATCATTGCAGCTCATGAAGTTTTTCTAGATACAATCATAGCTCGGTGCTTGCTGGATAGCGATTCCAGGGTAAGTCTTCTCCTTTGCATTAAATTGTTGCTTTGCGATCTTGGCTCATGCATTAGGAACAATCTTCTGTTGTTGGAGCAAGGGGAAAAGTCATTTTTCTTCCTCTTGTATAAGAGCTTATTATGGTAGGCTTTGTATGCATTTCCCACACACAGTGACAGACGCTGATTATGAAATTTGTTACAGTGTGGACCAGTTGCTTTTGGTCCTAAGAAGCTGTGTGATCAAGCAACAGTTGACTTAGGGCTTTGCAAAAAAGTCTCTCCAGCTGTGTGTAAGAAGATTTAATTTACTCATGTTCTGAGGAGTGGTAGTAACTTAAAACTCTTTTTGCCGTGCAACTCTCTCATTGTTTTGTTGCTTAACTGTCTCACAGGTACTTCTCAACCAGCTTCGAGCTGTTTTTGATCAGATCATTGAGCTCCAGAATGCCCAAGATGCAATGTACAGAGCTGCTTTGGAGGAGCTGCAGCTGAGATTGCAATTTGAAGAGAGGAAAAAACAGCGTGAGCTTGAGGTACAGTAACGATATTGCTAGAACATGAAAATATCTTTTGATATATGGAGGATTTTAGATAGCATGTAGAGGTACAGCAGAAATTAAAAATGTAGTTGGGACATGTAAGTCATCAGCAGTAGCTAGTGAATTCAGACAAAACTGCTGAATGGTGTTTTTAATTTCTGTCTTGCCCAAAACCTCTAGGTGAATAGATTCTGCAGTGGGCTTTGGAAGATGAGAAATTTAGGTCTGTTTTAAGTGAAGGAAAGGGAAGAGACTCTAATATTCTGAACCCTTTTGCAAAAAATGCCATAGCTCCATGCCTTCTTCCCTTCTGTCAGTCTGTGGGACATGCAGTGCTGGCATGAGACTCGCCTGCTTTGCTAACCTCAGATTTTTTTCACGTGCTGTACAACCACCAAGGGGACTCATAGTTTCAATACTAGAGGCTCCATGTTTGGCTTTCTATGGCAATGGTTGGTTTGTATAAACCTGGTGGTTTAGTCAGGCAGAAGGTGGCCCAATTAACAACTTTAATCATGTGACGCTTGACTTCTTAACTCATTTGATCTTTGTGTAGGGCAAGTGGGGTGTAACTGCATCAGAAGACGAAGAAGAGAGCAAGAGGATGAAAGAATTCCAAGACTCAATACCCAAAATGTGCTCGCAGCTGCGAATACTCACTCACTTTTACCAGGTGCCCCTTAGGTTATATTTTTTTAATATGGATGCTGAGCTTTGATATGAGAAATTAATTTCAGATATGGAGTAGATGTAACTTCTGTATTCGTGTGTGCAGTTTGTGGATCTAGGTCTTCATTTTTTGCTTCTCCACTTAGAAGCTTGTATTCACTGTAGACAGCAGGTTTTCTGATCGTGTATGTTCCTCTAATGAAGAGGAATAGCCTCCTCCTTCCTCCAGTAGTGGAAGTAATAGTGATCTTCTGGTGTAATCTGAAAAAAAAAAAATAGAATTCCTTCTGCATTCTATTTCTTCTCACCATCTTTGCCAAGTCATTGCTATTATATTAGGGGTCTAACACTTGATTTTAAGCGCACTGAGATGGGCAATGGGTAAGCTGTTTGGGGGAACGTGCACAGGCTGTCTTCTTTGATGGGAGTTATTCTGGCTTTGTCTTAATTTGTTATATCTGATTCTAAAGCTCCCATTCCCCAGGAAAATTAGCTGTTAGATTTCAAGGAAAGCATTCCAGAAAGTGATGAGAGGGAGGGACACAGCACTATGTGCCACAGTAGCCTTTCAGGATTAGACACTAGGTCAACTGAAAACCAAAACCCTACTTCGACTCATCTCTTGACTTTGACATGTGAGATACTCTTGATGTTGTGTAGTGTACCTTTTAACTTCTCTCATTTATCACCTTTGGCATGCCTGAAGTTAGGATTTTTTAATGATGTTGATACTGAGTTTGACTTAAAGCTGTAGGGCCTGCTTTCTTCTATCTTGATATTTCTCTTGATGTTTCTTGTGTCTGTCTTTATTAAAATATACATAAATACACATTTAGGCAAATATTAAACACGTAAACATGCATTGTTTCCCTAGGTAAATGAATGAGCTTGAAGTGGTTTTGCTGGGTTGTTACCCATATGTTGATTTTATCTTGTAAGAGTACTGTTGGTTCTGTATAGCAGTTACAGTTACAGTGACTTAGCACCTGTGCAGCATGTGCAGAGCACTTCCCAGTCCTCCTCTCCGGTGGTTTGCACCAGATCCATTTCTGTGTTGCCTATAGCTTTGCCAAGCTATAGCTACCCTGAATGAAGTGCTGCATTGTCAGAAGACTTCGGTTCGCATGGAAGTTTGAATGAAAACAGAATAGGGCACCCAGGTTATAATATACCGGTGGCTTCTATTGAAGGCTGTAGAGATCCTGAGCTCTGATGCGAGGACTTCAAATCTGGGAGGAATTTGCTCATGGGTCCAAATATTGCAGTTTTCCCTCCCAGAGAAAAATGGAGCCTAATTCTTTAAGAAGAGTAAGCTGTGAATAGATTGTAGTTTGTGTGCTCTACAGGATTGCTCCAAGTTGGCAATGTAGCTTTTCCCTGCTTGGACTGTATTCCTGCTATGGATTTTCCATCAGGACTTCGCTGGCCATCCTTGGTCATCTCTGAAAGTAATGGGGGGCTCTAGTTGTAGGCACATCCACATTAGTCTTTAATGGAGATCAGGAATGAGCTCTTCAAGTGAGTCTTCCCATCCTCCCAAAGTCCTCTGCTTTCCTGCGTGCTGTGCAGCTCCTGCAGTCCCTTGGCTAGAGCCAAATGGGAAGGTGGGCTCCAGAAGTGTGCTTCCCGCATGCTGAGTACAACTCCCACATAAAAACTTCTCCAAATGCATAGACTCCAGCCACTGGGTCTGTAGCAGTGACTGCTCTATGGGGCAGATGCTCTGCTGTTCGGGGGTGCCTCTTGCTGCTGTACAGCCTGCATCAAATACGTATTTCTGAAGCAAGCAGTGCTCTAATGCTGGCTTGGTCCGCCTTGTACGTGTAACACAGAAACAAGGTGAGGTCTCCCGTTGGCGTGGGGTGGATCCTGAATTGGCCTCCCGGGTACGGTGAGGCTCCCCTTGGAGGGCTGGGGCAGTGGCTCAGGGGCAGTTCCCCTGCGGGTGGGGAGCCTTTGGGCAGATGGAGAGGGCCAGCAGGGCAAGGGTGGTGGTGGGGGCTCTGTTGCAAAAGCTGAGCTGTTTGCACTGGAGACTCTGAAGTGCATGGCAGACGTTTGAAGGTAAAACAGCTCTGAGTTTTTGCAGAAAGAATGAATCCAGTGTAACTCACTTGCTAACAATTGGGTATAAGTGCTTGTGCTTGCCCTTTCCCAGATTCCCTCTGCCTCCTTGCCAGGCCTGGGCACCACATGCCATCCCAATGCAAAACAAACTACTGATGTCGTCTTAGCTGTCTCTTGGGTTTTTCTTTCTCCTTCAGGGAATCGTCCAACAGTTCTTGGTCCTGCTGACAACCAGTTCTGATGAAAGCCTTCGGTTTCTTAGCTTTAGACTGGACTTCAATGAACATTATAAAGCAAGAGAGCCCAGGCTTCGTGTATCGTTGGGCACTAGAAGCAGACGAAGCTCACATATGTGAAACAACTGCTAGGGGACTGCACCTCGGTATCCGAAGGATGTTGACCCTCTTGTTGGACAAGGCAATCAGTGTTGACATAATACAACCAAACTGTGCGTGATTGGTGTCTACCATTTCTGCAAGCAACATGTTTTTGGTCATGTGATTGTGTGACACTGTATAGCAGAAAGCAAAAAAAAAAAAAAAGTAGGGTTTTTTTACACTGACGTTTCTAGAATTACCAGACTAAATGGGCTGACTGAATCTCTTCCAATCAACTTCTTAAATCATCCCTTTAAACAAATGCCAATTTTATTTGAAGCTTTCTGAGCTCTCTCCACTGTAACTTATATCTGTGTCAAAGAAATTGCATCTTTTGTTTATAGAAAGCACCATTTCCTTTTTTAACAAGAAAATAAGAAGGTTATTTTTTCTATATGTACTTGTTCTATTTGAAGAGAGCTTTTGTTAAAGCAAACAGATTAGGACCCAGACCTAATGTCCTTGTTAAGAAGCTATACAGCATTTCACTATGCTGATTTTCAGTGTTGTGATGTCTTTGACTGTGTGAGAAACTTTGTATTAGGAGACATAAACTTATATTTAATATTTTTTTTTTTTTGTTTTCAAAGTTAACAAACAA
>NW_009260675.1:635219-658807 GCF_000687185.1 Egretta garzetta
AGTGGGAGTGTATCTATTACCGATAAGATCTAAAAAATGAAGTTGAAGCCTCAGTACTGGAAAGGAAAGTTTTGTTTAAGATTGAATTGAAAGAAATAATTGATGGTCAAATTCAGATGTGTAGAAACAAACTGACTTGGCTAATGTTGACTTCATTCTCTTCCCTTCCCTATTTTTTCATTGTAAATATTTATATATTGCTGTCCAGATGCTGGGGAGAGGGGGATTCTTCTTTTGCAAAGTTGTCATTATATCAGGTCATTTATTATGTTCCACAAGTGCAAGCTTAGAAGAATAAAAACACAGTTATCTTTCAAACAAGTTGTTTGCTTTTTGTAATTGAAAGATTACGATTTTTCCACCGGGTAAGAAAGGAGAAGCTCCCAGTTAGGAGTGTATTGATTTACAGATCCTTACCCATTAAAGGATTTTGGTACTAGTCTTATCCATACTTAGAGTTATGTGCAATTCATTAATTAACAATTACCTTCAGATCAGCCAGGTCCATGGCTTCTTTTGCCTTTTGCTCTTACTCCATGTGAAGGCCTGGGAAGCAGAGGCACCTGCCAGGCCGTGCCAGCGAGGCTGCTGTGAGTCATGAGGGAGGTGAACTCTCCTGGTGATGATGCACCAGCTTGCAGCCCTGGACCAACGGGTTTGCCCTCCGGACACCAGGATTCCCGTTATTGAGCAGGCCTTGGAGTCCTTAGTTTTGTTAAATAAAACACGTAAGCCCTTTAACCCTGTGTCCTTAAAGGATCTGCTGGTGCAGCTACCCTCGTGGGAGTACTTGCAGGCAACGTTTCAGCCGTAAGAAAATACGGACCCTGAAGCCAGTGATATTTTGTGTGCCAAAGGAAAGCTGAAGGATGCTGAGCTTGGCATCACAAGGTTGCAAATCGCTTGACGGGCAGGAGTATTCTGTTTTTGTGGGTGTGGTGGGAGACTTGTTCTTGTAAAGCCTGAAAAACTTACAAAGCTTATGTGATTGTGTTTTGGCCAAAACTGTTGGGGGGGGAAAAAAAAAAAAAAACCAAACCATCGGCACGAGCAGTCTTTTGGCCATTACCTTGAGAGACGTGTTGCGTGATCCCATGTGTCATTAGGCAAACCACAGGCCAGAGAGGCGGCATCACTGTCAGAACCAAAGGACAAGTTCCAGGGGAAGGTTTAGTTCCCTTCGGTGCTAAAATGAATCCAACAATATGCAGGGAACTTGCAGTAGTGGCCATGCTGGAAATGATCAATTTGGGGTGATTCCACAGGTATCCGTCGATATGGGATGAGTCCTCACTGGTCCAACTGCTAGGCCGAAGGGGACATTTTGAAGGCAAGGCACAGAAGACCTGAGCCAGTGGGGACCTTCCGTTGCCCTCGGTGCTCCTTTTGGGGGTGGAGACCAGCCTTATCCCTAACCCAGAAGTGGTTGTGTTCATTTCAATCTCCGTGGTTTTCCTAGCTTCCCATCCTACAAGTAAAACCAAGCAGTTGCGGTGTAACAAGCGCAGCCTAAGGAAGCCAGCAAGCCCTTTACAAGTAAGACTGAGAAATGGAAAAAAAAAAAAAAATATGAACAAAAAGATGAATCTTTGTGATTATCTGTTGGCCCTGTGCTGTTAGGGCCAGATTCTCAAGACAGTGGATCAAAAGTTGAGCAATAAATACTGAAAATATTCTTTTGGGCTTGTATATAACTATATTAACAGCATTGTCATAATAAATTATCTCAGAGCACCAACATTTCAAACCAGAGCAGAAAATTGAAACTTGATGCAGTGATAAATATTTAAAAGGCGAGGCATAGAATAATCTGTCCAGCTTGGCAGGAAAATGCCCTGGCTGGTCATTTCAGTGTTTTTCTGTTGGAGCTACCGTGTCTGAAAATACAAATACAGCCTGAGAGCCCGAGCAGTCACGTCTCTGGGCTGGAACAAGCCCAGCTCCTCTTGCTCCCTGCATCCTATCCCAGGGCCCTTGTCAACTGACCCCACACGCTCAGTCCTCTCCTTTTCAGAGTTGCCAAGGACTGAAGAAATTTCTGACAAACCGCAGTAAAAAGCAGAAATGTGGAAACTGAGTATAAAATTGTCTCCTGCCTTAGGATGTCATGCAATATGCTAAACTCTACTGGGGTGAAGGGCTATTTGTGCGGTGCTACCAGTATTATAAATGCATTTAAAGGAAAAGAACTGGGAAGTATTTATGTATTATTCTTTTAAACTACAAGGGATATTTGTCCTGATAACTGACATGGAATTTATATCTTAACCAATATGAACTCTGAAGAAGAAAAAGTTTAAAATCAGCCCCTGAAAATGTAATCTACCTCTGTGAGTTACAACAGTTGTCTGCCCCGGGGTACAGTACGATGCAATTAAATATCTTAGGAACAGCCACTGGGAAATGCAGAAGCCCCGGATAGAATGTATTTTTGAGTGAATTAGTTACAGGTTTAGGTAGGAGATCAAGGACAGAATATAATCATAATCTGGTTTTATTTTAGTGATTCTATTATTCACTCAAGGCCCTGCGGATTCACCAGATGCAGTGAACAAATGCCAAGGTCTCTCAACTCTAGATAGGAGGATACTTTTCTTTATAAAACCCCTAAATCTATGTGATTTATTTTGTAAAATTAGTTGTGGAAAGGTTCTGTCTTCCTCCTGTCACACATGTAAGAACATTTTTCAACCCTTCAAAACAGCATTTCTATGAAGAATGGCCAATTACCTTTGGTCAGTGTGAAAACTGTAACTTCCAGCAGGCCACATCTAATAATGATTTTCAGTATGAAGAACACTCTTTAGGTGCACATGTAGATTTGTAAACACACACAAAGAGTTGAAAGGGAGGCATTTGCATGGAAAATTGACACTTACTTAAAAACTTCTGGACTTAAGGATTGAAGTCATCGCTGACGTTTCATGTGCATTTCCTAATGCTGAACTTAGAAGCCAGCTGTGGGAGTACACATTTGTACTCATTTCAATCTTCACCCAAATGAGCAGAACTCGGAGAGGACAGGGCGTATTTCACACAGACGTAAAGGTGCTCAGAGACTTCTCAGAAGTGCCCGATTCGTCTTGAAAATTGTCTTTTGGCTACTTGAAACCGAAAACATCACTTCAACCTCTAATGAGATTCTACTGATTGGAGAGAGGAATGGAAGAGCTGGGAGAGCTGCAAGAGATGTGCAAACATTTGTAAGTAGAGAGGGGACAGATACAAGAGCTTGCTGTTTCAGAAGTTGGAGGAAATAATTCTGTATGGTTTCTTGAAGGGCTTTGTAACCATCACCTGCTCTACCCAGTTTAACAAACCAAAATTCCTTCCAGTGTCAAGGATAACAATAAACAGTCACAACCGAGAGATTCTCTTTCCTAGCCTGCAATTGCTTAGAGTGAGAAGTTTCCTCAGCCCTTGATTTAATCGGTCATATATCACCCTGAGGGCTTGCTGAACTGCAGTTTTAACATATAATGAAAATACATTAGGTTTATGTTGTCGGGGAAGACTAAGAATTTAACATATGAACTACTCAGTCTTTCTAAAGTATTGAGCCAGGCTCCTTGACAGAGTATTTTAGCTAATTTATGTTAGCTTGGAGCAATGCAGTCTTTAAGGCATCAGAATCACTCGTAAGGGTTAACTTGATGCTTACTGTCTTTCACCAGAAAAGCAGCCAAGGTGCCTCAGTCAGTATTTGTTTTCCTTCTTTTTGTTCCAAAGTTAGCTTTCTGCTAATGCACTTTAACTACCCAATATTGTACATTCTCTCCTGAAATCCTTGAGCCAAAACCTGAGCTGCACACAAGTGGAAACAGAGAGTCAAGCGCGGGTGAAAGGACAGCAAGGAGCAGAGGCGTTCGGGGTCAGAGAGGATACAGAGGTCAGAAAAGTTAAATAAACTGGTGGTGGAGAGTCACTTACAAAAGGAGAGAAAGGCAGAGGAAAAGAGAGCAGGGATGCAGAAAGACAGCAAATGGCGACCAAAAAGATGCTCAGGAAAGAAAAACACACCAAGAAAAATCTAAGGAGTGTAGCAGGTGAAATTTCTATCACTGTGCAGTTCATTTACTTCAGCTCTTTGTGGAACAAATTCTGGTAAATGTTTTCCTTCAGAAGTCATCAGAACAGCAATTAAGTTAGCTAAACAGTAGAGTATGGAAAATGCAATTGGAGTGATTGTTACCATCAGTCTGAATATTAAAGAATATGAGAGCTAAAAGCTGTCGCAAGGTGTATGAAATCTTCCGGTGCCACAGCGAATGAAAACCATTGATTCGCATTTGAGAGACACGCCACAAGAGCAAGGTAGTTAGGCATCTAGCATCCCTCTCACTTCTCAATGGGAGCATTCCCAGAAGGAGTCAAGGCCACTTCATTGCCCTTTAAAGTTTTTCCAAAAATTGCCAAGAGAGGGGCAAAGAACACAGTCTCCTGCTTTGCTTTCTAACAAGGCACTGCATTCACTCCTTAAAAGAGGGTATTTGTACTGAGTTTTACCTCTTGTTTGTAATGAACAGTGCTGAAGGGCGTAAAGAAGCAGAGGGAAATTACAGGCAGGCTTACAACAGCAATTGAAAAGGCAAATGGGAACTTTCCTTTAACAACCTGATGTGTAAAAGTAAGAATTAGGGCATATTATAACGGGCAGAAAATGGAGAAAACAAAATTCCCTAGAGAACAAGCAATTGAACCATCAGATGGAGAGGAGTAAAATTGCACCATTTAGTGGAGAAGAGAAAGCATAAAGAAAACATAAAATGCGGGGTGAACATGGTATTTGATAAATGAGAAAAGCTGGAGAATTCCCACTCATTGCGACTTTATTAACAGAACTAGAGTTCAAGACAAAACCAGAATATATTTTTGACAGCTGTGATCCAGGTCATTAAAACATCTATAAATAAACTGAAATACTTGGTTAATTATCCTGTAAAAGAGACTAACGTGGTCTAAATTTGTACTCTTTGTGTACATATATGTGTGTACGTAATACACGCACATAATTAATAAAAGTGCGAGTAGACCAATAGGATTATCATCACTATGTCATTTTATTTGCTAAGGGGAAAGATATGATACAGATTGCTCGGCTACAACGGAACAGATGAGCCAACACTTTTTCTCTCCAAAGTGCCAGATAGGGTGTTAGATGCTACAGAAAAGGGGTTTCATAAGCACCGCAGCCAAACCGAGCGCTGCACTTCTGCAAGAGCCATTTGCAACTCAGCTGCAAGAACAACTGGAGATCAGTGTTTCCCAAAACGACTGAAGAGGAAACATGTAGTGACTTTACTTCCTAAACCTCTCATCATTCCTGTTTTCCAAGAAGACTGAGAAATGAAGGCGGATACATTCTGAAAATAAGTTGTGTCACAACTTCCCTCTCACCTTGGTTTCCCTCCCCACCAGCCTCATTTGTCCCTTCCAAACATCTAGGGGAGTTCTGGGATCCTTGGTACAATTAGGAAGGAGGGTTTAAAAGCTTGCATAAATGCAGTTCTTGAGAGATGAAGTTAGTCAAGAGTTGCAGGAAAGGTGGATCCTTTAGAAAGCCATAAATGAACAAACAATCATAACCACAGCATTACACGAACACCCCCTCTGAATTTCCCAGCCTCCTAATAGCATTCAGATGTTGCGTCCTCCTCTACTCAGATTGCCTTTGTATTCCAGCATTGTATGGTACAGGTTTTACAAGCAATATACTCCAGGTCTTTCGTATTTCCATCAACCAGGTTACCTCATTGCCCGCAGGAGCAATTAGTTGATTAAATCTACTCTATAAGCCCCTGTGGGCAAAAGAAAAAGGTATACATTTTCAAAAAGTCTTCAGGGACACCAAAGACACAGGCAACAAATAGTTTTGGCATCATGAAGAGGCACCTTTACTTGTAAAATGTCCCATCTTCTAGGAGAAAAGCAGCAAAGCAGCTGTGAGAGGTGGAGAAGCAGAGGAATGGTACCTGTGAGATCCAGACTTATCCTACAGTTACAACATGTGCACAGGTTCCAGTATTTCACAGGCAAAAAGTTTTGGAAATTAATATAAATCAAAGCTCCTGCAAACCAAAAGAGCAAAACAGACTTTAATAACAGAATAGGAAATAATTACAAAAAGAGTAATTGGATGGTAGCCAGGAAGTACAAGAAAAGAATAAATGTTACCATTTCCTTAATTAAGACTGTGAAAGGGCAATACTGTAAGTGACTCAGAAGAAACAGCTGCGTAGAAGAAGTTCATGGGCGCTTGTGACTTAAAATATAGGGATTCTTAATGGGCAATTATATAATTGTAGGCTTATTTTAAGGCTTGACCTTTCTCCATTATAAATAAAGAACTCCTCAAGAGCACCTTATAGAGGCGTAGGTAGGTACTAAACAAGATCAAATTTTTAAATTCAGCCTGGCAAGCTGATTTGGATGCGTGTTACTATTTGCAGTGGGTGCCCGGCCATGCTGAGGGACTTTCAAGCCTCATCAGCAGAGTAACTCTATCAGGATGCAGAATAATGGGAATCCAGCTGATCCCATCCCTTGCCAGAGACAGCGATGCTGCCGGTGCGGCCTCACACACCGCGGCGACGTGGTCTCTCCATGTCCCTGGTCAGACCGATCTCACATAGAGGGCTCATAGAGCTCCAGCTGAAGCTCTGCCATAAACCTCCCACTTTTCTTCCACCTGCTGGCCTCCAATCTAGTGACACAGACACAGAGCAGAAGCAATTTGCTGTTCAAATTCCAAGGCTGAAATTCCTGAAACAGCCTTTAGAGGACAGCGGAGAATTGCAAATGACACATTTTCAGCTCTGGCCTCATAATCCGGGATCCTCAGGCATTTTTTTTATGAATTTTGAGTTCTGATTCAAAGTGCAGACAAAGTGTAACTTCCATATTAATGGGTGTTGTTTATGTACTATGGCTTTCTACGATAAGGTCGGGTCTCATGACAGCCATGTATTTTTAAGTCTATTGTAGCCTTTTCTATCATTAAGAATTCCAGTTTCCACCTGGCTAAGGTACAGCCTCACTGAATGAACTGCTGCACTGTCAAAAGGAGCTCAGTGCTTCATGCTCAGCTCTAATGGAAAAGAGAACAGTGTCCCCAGCTAAAAAACACTGGTGACGGTTGTTGGAGGTGTAGTGATCCTGGGCTTTGACACGGGGACTTCATCTGTGAGAAATTTGCCATCTGGGTCCAAATATTGCACTTCTGCCTCCTTGGGAGAAGTTGGGCCAATTTTTTTAAGAGTTGTAAGCAATAATTAGATTGTAGTTGGGTATTGTTTTAAATCAGTAGAAGCTGGTTGGGTCAGCAGCACCAACTGGGTGGATGCATCTACTGGGCAGATGCTCTGCTGTTCGGGGGTGCCGCTTGCTGCTGTACAGCCTGCATCAAATATGTATTTCTGAAGCAAGCAGTGCTCTAATGCTGGCCTGGTCTGCCTTATACGTGAAACACAGAAACAAGGTGAGGTCTCCCGTTGGCATGGGGTGGATCCTGAATTGGCCTCCCGGGTACGGTGAGGCTCCCCTGGGAGGGCCGGGGCGGTGGCTCAGGGGCAGTTCCCCTGCAGGTGGGGAGCCTTTGGGCAGATGGAGAGGGCCAGCAGGGCAAGGGTGGTGGTGGGGGCTCTGTTGCAAAGGCCAAGTTGTTTGCACTGGAGACTCTGAAGTGCATGGCAGACATTTGAAGGTAAAACTGCTGACAACCATTTCTGATGAAAGCCTTTGGTTCCTTAGCTTTAGATTGGACTTCAATGCACATTATAAAGCAAGAGAGCCCAGGCTTTCATTGGGCACTAGAGGCAGACAGAGCTCACATATGTGAAACAACTGCTAGGGGACTGCACCTCGGTATCCGAAGGATGTTGACCCTCTTGTTGGACAAGGCAATCAGTGTCGACATAATACAACCAAACTGTGCGTGATTGGTGTCTACCATTTCTGCAAGCAACATGGTTTTGGTCATGTGATTGTGTGACACTGTATAGCAGAAAGCAAAAAAGAAAAAGTAGGTTTTTTTTACACTGACGTTTCTAGAATTACCAGACTAAATGGGCTGACTGAATCTCTTCCAATCAACTTTCAATCATCCTTAACGAATGCAATGTTCAGTTTGGAACTTTCTGAGCTCTCCCCACTATAACTTGGGTCTGTGTCCAAGAAATCACATGTTCTTTTTTTTTATAGAAAGCACCATTTCCTTTTTTAACAAGAAAATAAGAAGGTTATTTTTGCTATATGCACTTGTTCTATTTGAAACCACTTTGGTTAAAGCCAAAAGTTTTGGACTTGTACCTAAAGTTCTTGTCAAGAAACTATATAAAGCATGTAGTTATGCTCATTTTCAGTACTGCAATATATTTATGACAAACTTCCATACTTTTTTCAAGGTTTGTTTTCAAGGTTAATACTACAAATAGAAGTCATTTAATAGACAAATTCTACAGCTACTATAGAGGTGTAAACTGCAGAAGCAGAGCAGGAGTGACCTTAGGAACAGAAGTTAAAACCTCAATACCATCAAAGGAATGTGTTTATTTTCAAAATCTGATGTGTTAGAATGAAAATGGCTTGGGTAATCAAGATTACTTTATTTCTGTTTCCTTGCCTATTTTTCTGTTGTAAATATTTGTATATTGCTGTCCAGATATTGGGGGAGGGAATCCTTTTTTATTTGTTTGCAAGGATGTCATTACATCAGGTAATTGAAGTATCCATACATTATGTTCCAGAAGTACAAGCTTAGACAAAGAAAAACGCAGTTATCTTTCAAACACTTGTTTTGCCTTTTGCAATTGAAAGACATGAATTTTTGAGCAGGTTAAGCAAGGAGAAGCCTCCCGTTGGAATGCAGTTGGTTTACAGATCTCTCTAGCAAAGAGACCCATTACAAGGCTTTGGTACTGGTACTAACTACAATTACAGTTGCATACCATTCATTAATTAAGAATTGCCCTGAAATAAACTGAGCCTGTAGCCTTTTTTTGCTCTCTCCCTTACCCTGCCTGGAGCCCCGGGAAGCAGAGGTACCTTGCCAGGCCATGCAGGCGAGGCCACTGTGAGTCAGGAGGGAGGTGAACTCTCTTGAGGATGATGCTTCAAACCCGCAGGTCCAGGCTAAGAGGTTTGCCCTCTGGACATTGTACTGGGTTTGCCTGGCAAGGTTTTGGTAGCGGGGGGGCTACTGTGAGAAGCTGCCAGAAGCTTTCCCTGTGTCCGCTGCTGGCCAAGGTCAAGTCAATCAGCAATGGTGGTAATACCTCTGTGATAACATATTTAAGAAGAAAAAAAACCTGCTGCGGGACAGTAGCTGGAGAGAGAGGAGCAAGAAGACGCGAGAGGAGCAGCCCTGCAGCCCCCCAGGCCAGAGCAGCAGGAGGGGCAGGAGGGGCTCCAGCGCCGGAGCAGCCCCGGGCTGTGACCCCGTGGGAAGCCCGCGCTGGAGCGGGCTCCTGGCAGGGCCTGTGGCCCCGTGGGGAGAGGAGCCCAGGCTGGGGCAGGTTTGCTGGGCGGGCTGGTGACCCCACGGGGGCCCACGCTGGAGCCGTCTGCTCCTGAGGGACTGCACCCCGTGGGAAGGAGGGACCCAGGCTGGAGGAGTGCGTGGGGGACTGTCTGCCGTGGGAGGGACCCCAGGCTGGAGCAGGGGCAGAGGGTGAGGAGTCCTCCCCTGGGGAGGAAGGAGCGGCAGGGGCAGGGGGTGATGGACCGACCCCAGCCCACATTCCCCATCCCCCTGTGCCACTGGAGGTGTGGGGGGGAGGTAGAGAATTCGGAAGTGAAGTTGAACCCAGGAAGAAGGGAAGAGTGGGGGGAAGGTGGTTTAAGATTCAGGGGTTTTTATCCTCTCCTACTCTGATCTGATTGGTAATAAATTAAACTAATTTCCCCAAGTTGAGCCTGTTTTGCCCATGACGGTAACTGGTGAGTGATTCCTCCCTGATCTTGTCTTGAGTCATGAGCCTTTCAATATATTTTTCTCTCCCCTGTCCTGTTGAAGAGGGGAGTGACAGAGCAGCTTTGGTGGGCACCAGGCATCCAGCCAGGGTCAGCCCACCACAAATATCTACACATTGCTGATGGTGGAAGCAGTACTCCACAGTAGGCTATCCTGCAGGACAACCTGCCTTTCCCAGGTGGGACCGCCACAGACTTTTCAATTGCACCACATGGTGTAAGATGGACGGACCTGTACGGAAGAGCAAAAGTTCAGGTGGTGACTGAGTCCTGGGAATGGGGGGGCAGAGGGCAAGGGAGGTGGGGATTCAGCTGCGATGCCATTTTCTTTCTGGACAATTAGACGTATCAGTCTCAAAAGGAAGCCTTTTAAATGAAAATCAAAAGGGGTAGATTAACTTCTTAGCAGGCTGCCGATCCCTTGAAACAAATCCGCTGACCAAGACTCTGCAGATTCTGTAGTTGAGGCAAAACCACCTCCAGTATAACGTGCCCTGTATTTTTCACCGGAAGAATCTGGCTTATACAACCTGCAATTCATACTGCCAGCCTGCTCGATTTGTCTGCCATTTTGCTGCCTCACAGAGGAGGGTAACCTCGCAGCACCAAGTCGCTGATTCAGGCCAGGGGGGAGCAGCTCCCTGAGGATGCAAAGGTCTGGCGTGGTATAAACTTAAGCTAACTTGGCATTAGGCTTCTGAAGCAGTCAAAGGTCAATCTGTAAGGTGAAGTAAGCAGTTTTACTATCAGGAGAGGAACCTGCCCTACAACAGCCTACACTCTGCCCATAGGGGTAGCTTCTTCCTCGCCTGCCTTACGGGATGGCTGAGCTCTGCCCTGACCTAGGTAAGCTGTGCTGAGATCCTGATCCTTGCTTGGAAGTGGCTATTTTTAGCAAGATGCAATGTAAATCTCCAAGTTTTGCAACAGAAACATCCCTTATGGCAACGTATTTGATAAAAGTAATTGTGACCTATGTAGAGGATGGAGACCTGTAATACCAAACTGTTGTGTCTTTCAGTGTCACTTGCAAGTCTTGTGCTTATTTAATGAAGAGAGTTTGTCTCCTCTTTGCTCCCACTCCCTTCGCTCTGTTTTGCCCCCTCTACACTTCGCTAAGCTCTAGCTGAGTTGATGCTGTGTCCGTCCTCCAGCAGCAGTACAGCCCTCTGCTCTTCCCCTGATCCTTGGAGATCTCCTGCAATGAGCTCCTGGGACTTGCTTGGTGCTTCCCCGAGCCTTTTACCAGAGGCTTGGGGTTGGACTTCAGAAAGCCTTGCTTCCCCTTCTCTTCTGGGGTCTAGTTTTGTTCCTTTTGGTTATAGTTAGAGCTATGTTTCTCCTTTAAACCAGAAGTCAGACTTTTGGCCTCCTTCTTCTCACTCTTCTCTCCCAACTAACTAAACTAAACCCCTGCATTTTTATTAAGCCACTTCAGCAACTCTCTGGCTTCACCAATTACAGTTGTGAGTTCAGACATGGTTTTGGGATTGAATCCTTCACTCCTGTGAAATAGAACATGTGAAGTTTTTATTTCTGTTCCAATTAAGGGACCTCACAATGCAACTTAATGGGAGCACTTGCAGGCGTCATTTCACAGAATCATAGAATCATAGAATGTTTTGAGTTGGAAGGGACCCCTAGAGGTCATCTAGTCCAACCCCCCTGCAGGGAGCAGGGACACCACTAACTAGATCAGGTTGCTCAGAGCCCCATCCAACCATGGAGCCTCTCTGTAGACTGTCTCTAGAACAACCTTTATGGCTATGGCAGTTCTGACTATTTTAATGATCTGATTCAGTGAGATGCAGCCACATTCCCTCTTGTCGTTACAGCCTACCCAGGCAGTTACAGAGAAGGCCAAACAGAAGGGAGGGCATCGTTGTTTTCCTACATACCTCATTCCCACGTCAGGTGCTAAACCTTTCCTACTAAACAGTGCGGAACTTATTTGGACAGCTGTAATTTCAACGTTCAAGGGATACTGGCCAAGTTTCACTAATGATTTAAATTTGCTGTTGTATTTCTGTTTTGGGTTTTTTTTATTTATGCACATGCCATATGGGCTCTGCAGTGCAGATCTGGGCTCAAAGCTGCTACCCCAAAGGGGTCGTTATCATCTAGATTGGGAGGCTGTAGGAGGAAAGACTTTGAAAGAGCTTGCTGGTGCATCCATCCTATTGCTATTGGCCATGTTAAGGGATCTTTTTCCATCAGTGGTCTCAGAATTCAAGGAGCATCTGGATGACATTCTTAGTCATATGGTTTAGTTTTAGGTAGTTCTGTGAGGAGCAGGGAGTTGGACTCCATGATTCTTGTGGGTCCATTCCAACTTGAGATATTCTATGATTTTATGATTCCATGAGCTTGACCCTCAGAGCAGTGAAAGCCATTTTTCCCCACCACTACCACTGGAAGACCCATCTGCCACTGAATTACTTTAATGGTTACATGTCACAGCTGTTGAAAAAAATTTTTCCATGGGCAGCCTACATGTGTATGTTCCTATGCCAACATAGAATCATAGAATGTTTTGGGTTGGAAGGGACCCCTGGAGGCCATCTAGTCCAACCCCCCTGCAGTGAGCAGGGACACCGCTAGCTAGATCAGGTTGCTCAGAGCCCCATCCAACCTGGTCTTGAATGTAATATCAGCCTAAAGGATAGGTTTCTCTCTTGTCTCCTTGTGTTCACACAGGACCACATAAAGCCATGATTACCCTTGGCTCGCATTTGGCCCTTAAAGCATTTTGGGGGAGTTTCAAAGAAGGAAATGTCTTTCTTTTCCTATCCAGTTTGGTACAATTTCCATTCCTTCAACACAGCACCACCCTTGCTTTGAAAATCCAGAGACACCAGTGACAAGTTCCCTCCTTTCAACTTTCATGTTAATTTGTTCTTCTTCCCATATCTCTTCTTTCCTGCTTTCTTGTTCCTTCTTATGCTCTCTGTTATTTTGGTATTGCCTTCTTTCCCTTTTCAGCACTTTTAAAAGTGAAAGATGTGAGAGATTTTATAGTACTCCTTTTCTTGGGTTGACGTGTTTCTTAAAGAATAATTACTATCCTTAAGAGTTTGCCACAACACGGACCTAAACCACTCAGTTTGCTGCAGGATCTTCCCTGCTGAATTAGGCATCCCAAGAAATAATCCCAATGTATGGAAGTTGAGACACTTACTCTGGCTCACAAAAAACATCTGGGGGTGTCTGTTAGGTTAATTCCAGTGCAATAGCCGTACGTGGTGGCATAGCCATGGCTAACAACCAAAATCCTACACAGCCACTCACTCACACACCCCCTCAACAGGATGAGGAAGGAGAAAATAGGAAGAACAGAAATGAGAAAGCTTATGGGTCAAGATAAAGCCAAGGAGATCACTTACCAATTACTGCCACAGGCAAAACAAACTCAAGTGGGGGAATATTCATCTATTGCTAAGAAATAAAATAAATATTTAATTAGTGAATGGGGTAGTGAGAAACAAAAAGACAAGTATTAAAACAACAGCTTTACTTCACCCTTTCCCATGCTCTAGTTCACTCCTTCGCTTCAGACTCCTTCTGCCCTTGTCAGCACTGCAGAAACAGTCCCTTCAGAGAGGCAACGAGCAGTGCATGGGGGTTGTTCATGGTCAGTAGGTAGTGGCTTCTCTCCACCACTCCTTTCTTCCCACTTCTTTCTTCTGCTCCAGTGTGGGCTCTCTGTGGGCTGCAGCTTCCTTCAGTAATATCCAACTGCTCTGGTGTGGGGTCATCCCTCCAGGGGCTGCAGTGTGGATATCTGCTCCAGTGCCTGGAGCACCTCCTCCTCCTCCTTCTCTGACCTTGGTGTTTGCACTGCTGTTTCCCACTTTTTTTTTTTTTGCACTATTCTGCCTATTAGTGGTTTTTTCCCTTTCTTAAATATATTATCACCAGGCACCACCAGCCTCACTGATGGGCTCAGCTATGGCCAGCTGTGGATCCTCTAGAGCCAGCTGGAAATGTCTGTGTCTGGCATGGGGCAGCCCCCTCACTCTGTGAGGGCCGCCCCTGCGGCCCTCCCTGCTGTCAGCCCCTTGTCATTTATACCCAACACAACATATTACTTTGGCATCCAAAAATCAGCTTCTACATGAAAAAAAAAAAAGGAGTATAAACAAAGTTATCTGAATGCAGTAAGGGGGAGACTTCTGGGATAAGCAGCATTTCCACTGGGGTCCTCCTCCCCCTGTCTAATAAATACTCTTCCTACCCATCTGTCCATAGTCTACTACCTACAAACTAAAACCTGTATGCTTCTCCCTGAAGATGTGCTGCATGAGGGAATCATATATCATATACTTTAACTATATTAGTAGTAGTATTATTATAAGAACATTACTGCACTTACTTAACTTTCTTTGTTCTGTAGAATACATTTCAGCTGAAAAATATTACTCAGCTAGACCCATTAGTGAGCTTTAATTTGTAAAGTGTTTTCTCAGGGTCTGTTTGATGAATTCTCAAACCAAATTTGCACAGCTGGGTTTCAAAATTAATGCAGCAAATAGACCGTCAGTTTTGTGTAGTGTCTCAGTCTGAATTCTCACTTCTTGCCTTACCAGAGTTTTTCCTTGTATTCTAAAAAACTCAACAACAACAAAATCTGCCCTGGTATTTCTGTGGCTGAAATCCTATAGCAATAGAAAGATGTTTGCTGTCTTTTGGCTGAATAAAACCCAACTGCAAGTGTTCAAAACCTGTGTGAGGATAGCTGTATTTTTCTAAATTAAAAAATACAGGACCACAAGGACAAAATGATACCCCTCTTGTATAAGGTAAGACTCCTTTTAACTACAGTACCCTACATTACACAGAGATAGGCAGGAAGCGCAAACTGAAGTTCACTGACTCAGTTTATTCGTTAGTCTACACGCTAGTATGCAAGCAGTCTTGACTGCATGGCCTTGGGAAATACTCTGCCTAGTGAAATGTGAGGGATTTTTCAAGCAGAAAGACCTTGGAAACAGAAGGAAGATGAATAACTTTAGTATTTTAGTTGGGGGGAATTGCGCTTGGAGAAGACTATTTTCCACATTGACCGGATGGTGTCTCTGGTGACCACTTAGCTTGGATGCTGCAGCTGAAAACCTGAAATGAGGTTGGACACCACAGTGGGCAAGAGATGACGAGGAGCAGAAGGTGTCTAGCATTGTGCTAGGGCTCCAGAGTTGCTGGGTTGCCATATTGGAGCTGCAAACCATAAATTGATATTTTGGGCTACGTGTTTGGGTGCTGTTTGGGTTCTGCTGCTCCTTGCACTAAAGTGATATACTTGCTTTTATTTAAGATTAGGCAGAACTAGTAGAAGCTCCTGGCAGCCCCTTTCTTCCTCCTGCCATAGGAAGGTAGAGGCTGCTGGCAGGCAACAGAGAAGGAGTTCTCCCTGTTCTTCATAATGCCCAGAAAACCAGAGGGTAGATCTCTCCTCTCAGGCCCATCAGGGGGAAATGGAGCAGAAAGGGTAGATTACCCTAGTTCTTTCTCCCCCTTTTTCAGATAGAGGGTTTAGGTGCAGCTACTTTGCTAGCATTTAGCATCCATCCACTGCTGAAGTTTCCATCAGAGAAGTGCATCATCAAGCATCACATGCCCATGTACCACTTACTGCCATTTTCTCTAACAGGAAGATTTATTTGGAAAGATTTTGTCTGGCATGAATTTAACTGAGACCAGAGCAGAGAGTGCTTTCAGAGTGTAAATAATCTTTTCCCTTTATGCAAAGATGCTTTAAAACACAGATCAAAAGAAAAAGCGTTACTTGTGCAAAAGATGCTGTTTCTCCAAGTACCCTTTTAAATCAGTATAGAGTATCCAGTCTGCTGGGAAAGCACAAATTCCTCTTAAATCCAACAGAGATGGGCATAAATAACCACCAGTCCATGTAACTGCAGTAGACCACAAATCATGCTCCAAGGCTGGGCTAAACTTTGCCTTCAAGGGACATTAGCAAACTGTCCCCAAGGGGTTAGCTAACCACCACCTGCACCACGAACAGTGATGTCAAAGAGTGACATCTCTTCCCCCAGACACTGATGAGCGACAGAGACAGTCTCTCTGCACCTAAGAGCCAAATCTTTTAGTACGATCTAGACTGAGGGTCTATTTTAACAGATTTCTTCAGATGTGACAAAGACCATTGACAAATCATGTGGTATGAATGGCTGACTTGCATCAGTAAATCTTGAAAAAAGAAATAGTCAAAAGTAATGTAAAGTGACTTGGTACTTATTATTTTGACTTTGGTCTTTGGAAGCCACAATAGAAAAATATGTCTTGTTGGCAGTAGGTTTCAGTAGTCAAGAACTGCTGTAATTCCATGCTTAATAAAATGTCAATCAAAGTTTCTTCATTTGTACCATGAGCTTATATTTGCCTTAACTTTATCCAGTTTTAAACACTCTCATTTCCCAGGGACAAGGCTAGAAGCTAAAAGAAGAGCAAGGCTGGCAGGCAGTAACTTGCATGGGGACAGGACATGGGGCAGGACCCAGTCTGGCAAGCCAGCTCCTGCTTCTCTTGCTTGTACCTGGGGCAATGGGTAGAATCTTTCCTTCTAGCAACCACTGCTTTCTGACAACCACACACCTGAGAAGTGTGAAGGTCCCTGCAAATGCAAAAGCAGACAAAAGTACAAAACCAGCAGGGGATCACACATCTCTGACATGGCAGGCTTCTTTAACCTGGGCCACATAGTGCAGGTGCATGGGTGGCATCCTGCTCCAATGTTTTGATGAAGGTCCTCAGAAGTAGCGGAAAAGAAGGGTGCTGGGTCAGCCTGGCTCACTCCAGTTCAGGCTGGGAGACTGCTGCAGGCCAGGCAAAGTCTGCCATCCTCAGCAACCCAAACCTGGCTGTGCATCTTCTCCAAAGCCTGAGGCCATTCTCCCCTTGGGCAACTGGAAGGCTGCTTGTCTTGTGACAGCTAATAAGGAGCTAGCCCCTCATCAAGTCCCCTGTGCACTTTGGGGTAAGCACCATCAACAGCTGCATTCGTCCCATCATGATTATAGAATCACAGAATCACAGAATGGTTTGGGTTGGAAAGGACCTTCAAAGTCCATCTAGTCCAACCCCCTGCCATAGGCAGGGACATCTTTCACTGGACCAGGCTGCTCAAAGCCCCATCAAGCCTGACTTGGGGCACTTCCAGTGGTGGGGCATATGACAGTTTGCAGACTGAAAATCAAGCTCCAATAGCAATGCCTGCAGAGTCAGCATCATGACCTGATTTCTTGCATTAGGAAAGGGTAC
This sequence comes from Egretta garzetta, assembly GCF_000687185.1. Lineage (NCBI taxonomy): Eukaryota > Metazoa > Chordata > Aves > Pelecaniformes > Ardeidae > Egretta > Egretta garzetta. The sequence continues at coordinate 652,464 of NW_009260675.1, forward strand.
CCAGTATTGTTTTCAACATCATTTCTGCCTCGAACTTGCCCAGCTACAGGCAGGGCTCGCGCATGAGCTGAAGACACCAGTTCCTGACATCTGGATACCAACGCCTGCAGAGCACAACTCTGAGCAGTCATTGTAAAGCCGGGGTAGCAACAGCCTCTGGGGCTCAGCTTGGATTGGAACTGGTAAAAGACACTCTGGAACAGCTCTACGGCTTGCCAGAAAACAAAAGTGTGACACGGAATGTCACTGAGGCACAGCTCTGACTGATCCCTTCCTGCTGTATAAGCAGTTTATCTATACATGCTTCTATAATCTCAGGTGTACGAGTCTTACAGTTCACACAGACTGAAATGACCCACTGCGTTTTCCCCAAAGCCTACGGTAACTCCTCCACCCTTTCAGCAGGCACTTCAGAGTGTTTTGCTTTTGTATCTTCATAATTTGCTCCTTCAGTGTCTTAAGAGAACATTTTAAGTTAATTGTCACTTGAATAAAGTATTTAAAAGTAAATTTTTATTCTTTCAAATAAATAGCTTTTTATTACTTTACCGTGGAACTGCCCCAAGTCAAATAAGTACAGAAATTATTCCCAACATAAATTTACTTTAGTAAACTGTACAGCATTAAACATTAAACTGGGAAGATGGCACCTTCACATAGTGTTATATTGAGGATATTTCAGAATACCTATGAATACATTGATGGTCCTGGAATGGTGTACTGGTTTCCTCAGTTACAGGAACAGCATGCCAACACATGTGTGGACCCTGACAGCAGCAGGGATGTGTGTGAGGTATGCCATGGGTCTCTTGTACATCTAGAAGATCCCTGTGATAGACAAGCAAATCCTAAAATATTTTCCTTAATGTCCCGCAAGGGCATGCCGTAGTTATTACCAGTGAAAATGCTTGCAACAGTATGGCAAGATGGCACAAAAATCCCTCTACGCAATTCTGAACTGGGTATTTGGGAGTGTAAGCAAAATGTAACCTCGTGACAAGAAATGGGTCTGTGTATGAGGTCAAAAAGCAAGAACTACAAAGACCTGACATCTGACATTGCATGTCTCCAGTGCTGTGGGGCCACCTGGTGCCACCTAATCTGCAAGCAACAACGAGTGTGGGAAGCAACACACCCAGCTGGAAGAGAAGCTGGGACACCGAGACACGGGTGACCTTGCTATTCAACATCACACAGGGCAAATCACTTGCACAGCTTCTGCTCTCTGTAGTGTCAGAATTACTGTGACTGGCCAATACTTTCTCACTGACCAGAACATCCCAAGTTTATGGGCTTATTGTATTGTATTATTCCTAGCTTAATGAGTGATGACTTCTTCAGCCTTCACAGTATTTTATAAGCGTGTGCCCATTTTGCTTAATTCCCCCCCAACACCATGAATGAAAAGAGAATCTCTCCAGACAGAATCTCTATGGTGACTGGGTGCCTGGACCAGCGCATGTAGCCTTGTCCTTAAGTAACGCTGTGCTTTTGCAGGGGATGCTGGGAGACGGTTTCCAACTCCAAGAGCGTATTTTCATTAAAGCACCAAAGATGGTACTTCTGGTGACTGTTCATTTGCCTAACAGATTTTTTGCATAGCTTACATGCTACTTTGCTATTATTGTGGTAGAAACCACAGAAATTACAGAAAAGTCTGGGTTGGAAAAGAGTTCTGTAGATCATCTGCTCCAACCTTCTGCTGAAAGCAAAGCCTTCAGTTAAGTCTTCCAGAGCCCTGACAAGATGAGTCTTCAATACTTCTAGTGAGAGAGATTCTACCATGTGTCTGGCTGACCTATCTCAGTGTTTAATTTTTCTCACAGCAAAGGCTTTTTTTCTGTACCCAGACAGCATTTCCCATGAAGCAACGCACGTCCATTGCCTCTCATCCTGGTCCTGCACATTCCTGTGAAGAGAGCACCCTCAACTCCTCTATAACTCTGTTTTAGGTATTGGAAGACTGTGATTAGATCTCTCCTGAGCTTTCTGTCCTCTAGGCTGAGAAAACTCAGTTCTTTCATCCTTTCTTCGTCTCTGGCCCTCTAATCACATTTGTGGCCATCTACGTTCTTTCATCCTTTCTTCGTCTCATGTTCTCTGGCCCTCTAATCACATTTGTGGCCATCTACTGTACCCTCCCCAGTTTTTCAGTGTTGTTCTTGGACTCAGGGGAACAAAACTGGACACAATATTCCAGATGCAAATAGGTGTGGAATAACCAGATCCCTGGAACTGCTGACTGTCTGCTTGGCGACACAGCCCAGCACCCCGACCTGTACTGCCGCTTGGGATTATTCTGCCAGGTGCAGCAGTTTAAATTTATTGTTCTTAAACCTCATGCAAGTCTTGTTGGCCCAAACTTCCAGTCAGTTGAGGTCCACCTGTATGGTGGCTTTTTCCCAGTTCGGTGTTGTCTGAAGTCTCAACAAGGCTGCGTTTAAACTTGTTCATCCATATTGTTTGTAAAAACTTTGGATTGTGTCGAACCCACTAGTGACTCCCGAGGAACCCCACTCATGAGTGGCTGCCAGTTTGACTTTGAACCCTTAAACTCCACTTTTGATCACAGCATTTCAGACAGTTTTTCATCCATCTTCTGGTCCATCTGTTCCGTCCAGAACTTTCCAGCTTGTCAACAAGGAGATTTTGGGACATGCTGTCAAATGCCTTGCTAAAATCAAAATAGTGTTCTCCACAGCTCTTCCCTCATCTACCAAACAAGTTGTTTCATCATAGAAGGCTATGACCCACTATGTGGCTTTTGTTAGTTACCTTCTTGTCCTTGATTTGCCTGGAAATACCTTCCCTGAGGGCTAGATTCATGGTTTTTCCAGGGAAAGAAGTGAGCCTGACTGGTGTGTAGTTTCCCAGATCTTCCTTTTTGTGCTTTTCTAGACAAACATAATATTAGCCCTTTCCTTCTTGTCTGGGACTCCCTGACCCAGATGATCTTTCAGAGATGACAGAAAGTAGGTTTGCAATGAGGTCAGACAACTCTTTTAGCTTCCTCAGCTGCATCTCATCAGATTCCATAGACTTGTAAATACTGGGCTTGTACAGATGGTTCCTAACTGAGCTCTCCTCTGCTCTTGGTAAGAATTGTATACCTACATTTCCTCTTCTTCTGAAAAATTTCACATTGTTAAAATGAATATTTCGTGTCTTTGAATTTTTTATATAAATGTAGTTTTTCATTTTTACTTTCATTTTATTCTGATTATGATTATATAGTTCACTTGTTAAAGAGAAGACTTTTATGCCACTTGACACAACTACAATGCAGCTGCAAATAAAAATACTTCTTTTTTTTATACATAGTAGTAATGAAGATGTTTTTTGTAGATGAATGCATCCAGGTTCTGCACCAAGAACTTGCAATACCTGAACAAAAAATGCCAAAAAAACCCCAGAGGAAACACTAAATAGCTGTGTGAAGATAGTAGATAGAAAAGGCAAGTGTCCTTCATGTTTTGAAGCACTATTTCTTGCTGGAAGCTGAAATTCAATTGTTAAAAAAAAAAAAAGCAGAGCACTCTGCCATGGGTGTGTGTGAACTTTGCATGTGTACAGCTGATGTGGGGTCACTGCCATCAGCAGGGAGGCAGCTGCTGGCACAGGTAGTGTCGGTAACTGCAGGAGATGTGCCACGTGCTGGAAACATGGGACCAGCTCTAGGGCCAAACACCTCTTCCAAGGTGGCTAGGAAGAACTTTTGCAGCCTTTCAGCCAGGGGAGGTTTAGGCTGGACATTAGGAAAAATTTTCTCACCAAAAGGGTTGTCAAGTATTGGAATGGGCTGCCCAGGGAAGTGGTCAAGTCCCCATCCCTGGAGGTATTTAAAAGATGGGTAGACGAGGTAGACATGGTTTAATGGTGGGATGGCAGGGTTAGATTAACAGTTGGACTTGATGATCTTAAAGGTCTTTTCCAACCTAAACGATTCTATGATTCTATAAACATATTCGGACACTGAGGCAAAACACATCTCGGCGAATAGAGGAGGAGAGGAGGGACAGACATAGCCACATGTAGGCTACGTGGTTTGTAAAGAGAAGGCAGTGTGAGCTGAGGACTTCAGCTTGCAGGCCTTGCCCCGGGGAAAATGTCCCTTGAGTTCAGCAGAAGTCCTGCCAATATGAAAACCAGGACTGATCCCGCGGGAGTTTGGCACAACCACCTCACCGCACGCACGCAGAACACCGCATTACATTCAGGGAGGGTATGCAAGCTCCAATGCTAAACCAGCGACAAAGCTGATTTTGAAATGGTTTTAATGATAGACAATCTGCATACCAATTGACTCATTTGCGTATACGATAGCTTGGAACAATACCAGAGAAATATGTAAAAAGTCTGCAATGCCGTATGACAATAGCTTCCAAGTATGCTGACCTTCGGTAAATGAAACAAACGGAAAGTACAGTACTCTTTTGATGAGGCATTAATGAAGGATTAAGAGCGGATACAGCTGCATCACAGGAACACTTTGCTAGACACACTGTTTTGACTCCGCGCCTTTTCCGTAATTACAACAGAAACACTGTGCGAGGCAGGCAGCGAGCATATGCTGTAACACGTTTCTATTTTACAACAACCAGGCAGCAGCAGTGCGGCCCAAATTCCCCCACCAGTCCCACACCGACTGCTGTGGCACCCACCCGGGCGCTCCAGGCCGGCTGCTCTCAGGACACCCCCCTAAGCCCGGACTGAGAGGGAAGCCAGGGTGGCAAGGGGCCCTGCCTACCTCCACAGAGGGGACACCTAAAATGCATCCCAGCCAGCCACACCACTGCAATGCGGGAGGGTAAACAGAAAGCAAGAATACCAAGCCTAGGGGAAAAAAAAATATATTCACAAGTGAAGGGGAAGGATGCAAACACTTGTGCAACTGCCTTGTCACCAGGGCTCTGATGTTGCATCTAACAGCTGCAGGGATCAGGGCTCATGGAAAAGTTTGTAGGCTGGACCGCAGCCTTTCGATGTGCAAAACAATCTTCTAGCGTGCAACCGCCCCCATCCATTTCAAGAGATTCTAACTGCTTGGAGTGGTGCTCAAATCCTCCCTGGGTGAATAGTGACTACTTACATTTTTGCTCTTACCTTGTTGCCTTCCCTCGGTATCCACCTCCAGAGCAGGAAGACATGTCATATACGTATGAAAAACAAAGTATACGCATTTCTCTTTTTTTACATCATTATACTGTGTTTCTTCCAAAGCTTATTTGTAAGGAATGACTTGAATAACACTGAAGCTGCTAACATGCCAGGAGGCTTTCTATTTTAATGAATTGACTTTCAGACACTGCAGGTCTGCTTCCCATTGCCACATACCCAGGGTAACTCCCATGGAGCAACTTTTCCCGGGAAAAAGGTTACCATTTCTTTTTTTCTTTTTTTTTTTTTTTTCTGTAGAGGCAAATGCTCTGGTTGGGTCCCAGGTATGGCTCTGACGTACAACATCCAGACTGAGAATCATTAATCCTATTTTTCATCTCGGTTAGTATTTGGTGCTTCTGATTCCATACCTTGATGTTGTTGTTTTTAAAAGACTATTAGGGGTCCAGCTGGGAGCTTAATCCTTGCTGGCATTTCCATTCCCCCAGTACCAAGGGTGGATGATGCTTGCTTTGTCAGCCTCACGGTTCTGCTGTCCTTGTGGTGCAGCAAGGGTAAGTGCCCTCTCCTCCAGAGAGTCCTGGCAAAGATCGCTGGGATGGTGTGGTGAAAAAATTCACTGTGAAGTGCATAACACTACATGTAAGAAGAAGAAATGGATGCACAAATGTGGAGAATATGTATTAACTCTCAAAGTAAAAACATCATAGGGAAGGATCATGGGTTTGCAGAAGATCAGAAGCCTAATCTGAATCAGTGACATGATCCTTTTCCAGAAGCACCTAATTCTGGGTTGTCTTAGAAGAAATATCAAATGTCAGACATGGGAAAGTGCTGGTGAAGCTTGCAGTGGAATCCTGTGACTGGCTTTGTACCCTAGACTTCAAAAAAGAGGTGAGCAGAGTGCCATGACAGTGGTCTTGCAGTACTTCGGACAACAGATGATTATCCTGTCCTGTCCCATGGGAAGCTGTCAAGAAGCTTAATTTGCCATAAAAACTTTGTAGGCTAATTAAAAATAAGAGACTCCTAAATTAATTTAGGCAAGTTGATTTTCTGAGAAAAGACCAGCTTGGCAAACTGCGGCCTGCTGGTGAGGACAGCCGGAGAGAGAAGAGAAGTGAGAGGATGCGAGAGAAAACAGCCCTGCAGATTCCCAGGCCAGTGCAGCAGGAGGGGGAGGAGGTGCTCCAGGTGCCGGAGCAGAGATTCCCCTGCAGCCTGTG
>NW_009260675.1:659002-702418 GCF_000687185.1 Egretta garzetta
AGTTTGTGGAGGACTGTCTCCCATGAGAAGGACCCCACGTATAAGCAGGGGAAGAGTCCTCTCCCTAGGAAGAAGAAGCGGCAGAGGCAACATGTGATGAACTGACCTCAACCCCCATTCCCATCCCCCTGCGCTGCTGAGGGGGAGTAGGTAGAGGAACTGGGAGTGAAGTTGAGCCCAGGAAGAAGGGAGGGGTGGGAGGAAGGTTTTTAAGATCTAGCAGTTTTTCTCCTCTCCTTCTCTGATTTTGATTGATAATAAATTAAATTAATTTCATCAAGTTGAGTCTGGTTTGCCCATGATGGTAATTGACAAGTGATCTGTCCCTGTCCTTATCTGAAGCCATAAGCCCTTTGATTTACTTTTCTCTCTGTCCGGTTAAAGAGGGGAGTGATAGAGAGGCTTTGGTGGGCCCCTGGCATCCAGCCAGGGTCAAAGCACCACAGTGGTGTAGGTCACTCAGTCTCAAACTCCTGCCTGCTGTCACTTCCTTTGTATATGCTATGGCCGTGCCTGAGCCATCTCTGCCTGAAAGTCCCATTTTGATCTCACAGCAGCCGGGAATGGACTAGATGACTTCTTGAGGCAGCTTTCAGCCCAGCACTGATATCTCTAAACCATCCTGCTCCCAGTTCTCAGTTACTGCACTAAATCAGAAGTCTGTACATTGTTACATAGTCTATGTTTACCCTGGTAAATGTTAAGATGGTTGCAGCCAACATAAATTCATCCAGAGCCTTTAAGAGAAATGTGAAGCTTAAAACAATTCTCAGCTGAGCAGGTAGCAGAAGGTGAACAAAATTTACGTTTTCATCGGGTCCTGTAGATACAATTGCCTTATCTTTGTACCCACCTATTTTTAAAATAACAACGATAAAGGCCCTCCTAACCTACTGACCTAGAGTATCCTCACGTTTGTGGCAGATGAGCTTTCTGGCAAACAGTGTAAACTCTCAGTTAACTCTTGTTGTTGCTCTTGAGATGTGTGCTGGGTGTGAGGTTACACCAGGCAACTATTTTCAGACCTTCTACTTTTTCAATTGTTTTTTTATTCATCCTTTTGTATTACCTGCTTTCCAATTCTAACACCATCTCTGTACAGACCCATAGTTCTGCACAAGAAAACAAAAGTGGACTGGAGTTAGGTTCAACTCTCTTTTTCAGGCCACCAAAACATGCTAACTTCATTCATGAATCTGTCAAGCTTTACATTTCCTCTTCTTTCTTTTTTGTTATCATCTGCTTTATCTCCAAGGAAACTTTGTCCAATAAGGCTCTTTAGCACACTAAGAACTATTCAGTAAGAGGTGTTTGGGGTGCTGTCGGGCTAATACTGGATAATCTACCCCCGAAAGTGTTCACAGTCTAGGAAAAAAATTACTAGAAATAGCAGGGATGTAATTTCTGATTTTGGCTCAGTTACGGGAATAGTTTAAAAATACCTTTTAATGAAACCTACTGGAAAATTAATAAATGAACTAGAGTCATATTAACAGATTGATTGACAATAAGAGACCCTGAAAATTGTAAACTTCTAGGAGTCAAAAAAAGTGGAAGGGAAAAAAAAAATCATATAAATTGAGCCATTTGAACTTTCTCAGTAGGAAGCACAGGATTAACCGTATCAATTGTGAAGACTGGTTCAGGACATCCTTGGTCTGTCTCAGTAAATAGCCAAGAGCTGATGTTTTAGAAGAGCATGGAGAAAATCTCAAAATACAGTCTTCCTTGTATGATGGTGAATAAATCATGACCATACATTTCATATGCCTCAATAGCTGGAATACAAAATGCCGAGAAAAAAAGAGAAAGCAGTTACCTGCAAATTAGACTACCTTTGTTCTTAACAGATATTTCCACCTAGGCTACCTTTTGTGAATGAGTATCACCTCTTTTTAAACAGCATGCTTTAAAAAGACTGGGCTGATTTTCCTGCTCACTTTGAACACCCTCTGAAACGCATAAATTGCCGTACTGGCTCAGCCCCAGGCTTCATTTACCACAGCGCTCTGGAAGGTATCACAGAAATGCAGCAGATGATGCAGTCTCACCCAGTGCACAAAAACAGGATGGAGCATACCCAAGCTGTTCCTGAGAAATGTTTGTTTATCCTGTCCTTAAAAAGCTCCAGTAGTATAAAATGCTACAGTGCGGCAGGTTACACCTTTCCAGTGTTTTGCTGTTGGGTTGGAAAGTTTGTTTACTAGCTTCCATCTCCAGAGCAAAATAATCACAGAATCGCAGAACGGCAGGGGTTGGAAGGGACCTCGGGAGATCATCTAGTCCAACCCCCCTGCTCAAGCAGGTTCACCCAGAGCAGGTTGCACAGGACATCGTCCAGGTGGGCTTTGAATATCTCCAGAGAAGGAGACTCCACAATCACCTTGGGCAGCCTGCTCCAGTGCTCTGTCACCCTCAAGGTAAAGTTCTTCTTCATGTTCAACTGAAACCTCTTATGCTTCAGTTTGTGCCCATTGCCCCTTGTCCTGTTGCTGGGCACCACTGAGAAGAGTCTGGCTCCGTCCTCATGACATCCACCCTTGAGATATTTGTATGTGTTGATGAGGTCCCCTCTCAGTCTTCTCTTCTTCAGGCTAAACAAGCCCAGCTCCCTCAGCCTTTCCTCACAGGGGAGATGTAGGGTGTCGTTTCTCTTGCCTCATTCGGGGAATTTTCAAGTTAGCTGGGGATTTCCAAGAAACTCAAGCAGGAGGGCAGGCCTGAAGGTCAGTAAATTACAGTTGTTGAATGTCCAAGCAAGAAGAGACAGTGAATTGCATAGCTGGAGGTGGATGGAAAAAAGATAGAGGTGGTTGATTAGAAAAGGTGGCGAACGGAGATTGCTGTGACTGCAACCAGAGGCTTTGGCTTCCCCCACTTCTTTCCAAGCCACCCCATGCATGTTTCAAGGCAACTGAACAGAAGCTGAGCACAGCTTCATGGGCGCGGATCTGGGCAGACCCTTGCATTTTGGTAAATGTGAGGGTGCTGCTGTTAGGTATCGTGCATGCTCCTGGCAAGCTCCAGTAAGAAAAAGGAAAAAGGCCTGGGCAAAGCGTTCAGTGTGGCAGGGGGCAACAGTTTGTTGAAGTTTAAACATTTGTTCATAGAAAGCCAAGTTAAAGATAACTTGCATTACCAATTACTGATTTTATTAACTTCGAGAGTATACTTAGCAGATATATATAGAGAGAGACCTGCAATTTGGCAATATACACTGCATATAAAGTAATCACTTGTTTTAAAACACAAATGATGCCGACTATTATACTGTGAACTGTTTTCCAGATGAAAAGAATTAAAGGGATGTAATTGGAGAAGTATGCAACAGTGGCTAATATGCTATTATTTGCAAAGAGATATTACAACTTATAATCTTCTTTCATGGGTTTATGTTGTTAGTGTTTAATCAGGCGTGTGAGTGTATTCAGGTGTTAAACCATTCTATTAGCTAGGAAATTGCACTGTTATTTACCGAGCTGTTTGTCATATATTGTTGTTGGCTTTTTTTACTTTCTATTTCTTGTCTTCGTGCAGTTTATGTAAATGTCCTTTCTACCTTCATCTTGTACAAAGGCTTGTAAAGTGTCACGAGGGCAGATTAGCCATGTTGAAAATCAGGATATTTTTTTTATATGTTATATGAATTAATCTTATTTCCTATCTTGTTTTATTAGAAGGCACCACAGCTACAAGCTGGTGCCTTTGAGCTTTTATCAGCTTTCCTCTGGGAAACCGAAGAACCTCTGGCATCCCCAGTCATCTCCAGTGCTCAACAGTGATGGCAGAGTGAGAGAAGAAGGGCTTGGTGAAATAGTGTTTGCTCCAGACCCAGTTCATTGGGAAGTTTATGGTAATGAGAGTGGGCCAAGGTCAGCCCATGGGTTGGGGTCCGAGTGTGGGTCAGTGGCCACATGGCCAGGCAGGGGCAGGGATGCAGCGCAGGAGGAGGGATTTTCTCGGGGGATTTCGAATGCAGGGCATCAGTCTCATGCCTGGAGTTAGGTGGGAGACATCCATGGCTGCCTCAGCACCATGCTGTGTGCAGTGATAAGAGAGGACTTTGGGCAGCCTATGGCTCTGAGCCGCCTTCCCGTGCCCTCAGAACAAAGGTGGCAGGCTGGATGGACCGGTCCTACGAGCCACATCCTACCACAGGACAGATGCTGATTTGCAGTGCTGTATTTGGGACAAGCTTGCCTGTCAGTTCCTGAATAAGAATGGCTTCAAGCATGTGTTAAATGTTTTTCTGAATCAAAACTGGGCCCTGGGAATTTGTGAGTTCAGCAGATGACGATGACAACATTGCCTGCCCTTGTCCTGGACAAGTCCGTGGGACTTCCGTGTGGGCTTGACATGTGTTACATTAGAAACGCTAAAACAATTCTGTTCCTCAGCAAGATCCTAGGTCTTTCATTGTCCTAAAGGTTGTCTAGATACCTGTAGTTGTGCTGGATATCATCCAGAGCTGCCCTGACCCTGTTACCTGCCTGTGTCTGATCCAGCTCAAAGGGAAGCTCTGTCCAAATCCCTTGGAAAGCCTAAATGTGTAGTTGTGGTCTAAGCACATTTCTGAAACAAGAAGCAAATGTGTCTGTATCCACATTTAAAAAAATGACCAGGGAAGGTCTTAGATGATAAAGATAAAGAATTTGTGTGTTCAAGAGGAGATCTAAAGAGCTGAGCTTGCTTAGTCTAGCTGAATGAAGACCAGGAGAGAAATCCAAGTGCTCAGCATCACTGTTTTGGGGAGTAAATAACAGGGAAGATGTGAAAAGCACCAACATATTACTTTATGGGTACAAGTTGTTCTTGAGTTATTTTAATCTGAAATAAGAACATCCTTGGATGGATTCTGAACTCCAGTCTGTCAGTCAGCACCCTAAAGTTATGCACAGCTACCTGACTTGTAGGTACGCAACCTCTCTTTGGAACTTAAGCCTAGTTAAATTCTGATTTTTTTTTTTTTATTAGTAAAGTACCCCTCCTGCCTGTTCTTTGAACTCTGATTTTATTTGTGACATGTCTTTCAAAATAAAGCTGTGTCGTGTCATGTCCAGTGTAGACTACAGTGACTGAGTGATTTGGTCTGAAGGGAAAGGCAAGGGTAATGCATACAATCTGACATAAAAAAAGTCTCTGCATGTTCTCTCTGGTTGGGGTCACTGCAGCTTTCCTCACTTCTGCCTTGGCAGCCTGTGACCGTAGTGTAAGATTTTGCTTCTAACCTTAAGATGGAATAAAATTTCCAGTAAAGCCCCTGCTATACTGGAGACCACATATCTGTGAATCATTGATGCAGCCATATTCTTTTACATTACATATCACGAACCCCAGGATAAACTCCAGGAGAGGTGATACCAAGTCTTATGAGTGTAAGCAACTCAGTTTGAAACAGACTTCCAAATAAGACCAGTCAAATCAGGGTTTGTCTTTTGGGGGATTTCTTCAAAATTTCCTTTTTGAAAAGGCTTTTCCACTAAAAAAAACCCCAAACAGCCCTACTACTAACCTTGAATTGCCAACCTTCCATCCCATCCCTCGAAAAGACAATAAAATTGAAAAGAAAGGAAATAAAAAATACTCCAAGCAGACATTTTTATTTTCCAAAGGGAGAAAATTCCATGTTTCTAGTAAATCTACTACCCTGCGCTTATACCTTTCTGGTGCAGAAGGAAAGCATGGACAGGTTTTCTTAACAAGCTCATTGTTCTATTATAGCAAAGAACAAAGGATAGGACCTAACTGTAGATACTGGTAGGACATGATAGTGTTTGCGTGTCTTCTGAAGAACCAGCCACTCAAGACTGCTTCATGGTTATCAGAGGGAAACAGCCATTTATAGCCCATGACTCACTTTACGTGCTTGAATGATTGACGTGAGCATAGATATACCAGGGCCCAGGTAGACCTCTTACTTTCACCTTCTTTTTCTGCCTCCTTTCTTTCATGAAATTCCTAGATCTCAATTTTTGCCTCAGTGTTTAAGTTTCTGTACCCAGTTCATCATCGGGCACGTGCACATTGTAATTCCTGACACATGTAAGAAAATACACTGGTTATTATTTAGTCAACAAAACTTAATTAAAACCATGAAGTTTTTTAAAAAAATATGTGGAAACACATATCATAGAAGAGAAAGCGCATGCTCCTCTCCATCGTTCTAGCAAAGGATGAAACATAGAGGCCTGGTGGTGGCTTGACCCTCAATGGGTGGAAGTGCTGGCAGAGCAATCTGACTGTGGAGCTAAGCTACCGTAGCTAGTGTTTTGTGGAGGCAGCTTTGGACAGACCAGTTCAGGGAATGCTGTCAAGAACAGGGAAGGATCAGTGTACCAGTATACAGATTCAGGACCTCATAACCTTGCTGGGGGAATACTGGGAGATAGGGCACCTGCTACAGTACCCGTCAAAGCATCTCCTCTGCCCTTATTTCAGGCCTTGACTTGCACAAGGAAGGGTGCATGTCACCTAAGTGAAGCCTCTATTTAATTACTAGAGACTACCACCAACTAATCAGAGGCCAGAAAATTTGTTTCCCTTCTAGTATTACTTGTTTGTAGTTATAAATGATGACGCCTCCTTGGGGTGAGCTGTACTGCTGCTGGCAGGGAAAGCGGAGGAGGAAAATCCACAGGACATGGGCAAAAGAAGCAGTGGTCTGTGGATACAAAAGCACACAACTTGGTTGCACAACCTGTAAATATGGGGACAGCCCTATTTTATGACAAAGGAAAGAGAAGCGGTGCTACACCTTATGGTTAACATGACAACATGTAGTTAGACTATTCAATGATTACCAGTCATTCAGCTCACTTTTCTCACCATTTAAAGATATCACTTGTTTTATACACAGCACTGAAGCCTAAAAGGAACTTCCTTCTAAAATGATTTGGTGAGGTGGATCGAAAAGGAGCAAGTGTGAGGCAATATGTAGGGACATCGTGATAAATTCAATATAGGGACATTGAGTCATATACAGTAAAAATAATTTTCACTCAAAAGGGGGAAATCTCACCTCACTGAAGTTGTTGGAAAGACTCCTGTTGTTTTTGATTGAGTGAGGAATTCCCCCAGGGTGACTGGATGTTTGTTAGGAACCCATGTGAAGAAGAATTGTTAGGGCTGGCTCCTGTGGACTGTTGAACTCTTGAAACTCTCATGAAGGTACACTGAGTGAAGGTGATCTGAGGACATTACTGGACAGATCCCTTTGTTTACATCTCAAGACTTGCCATAGAACACTTTTTCAGGGTTGGCCTTAAATCTTTGTTCAGATAAAACTTTTCAACAGAGAGCAAGATTTTAATATTTCCCCTATCATGTTGATTTCAGATCAAGTGATTCTGGCCAGATTAAATAGAATGGGTTGGATTGGCTGGATCACATGAAGTCTAGGGATAGGGCTTGGTAGGTCGAATTTAGGATACCCCAATACAAAGCCTTAGGTCATGGCATCTGCCATTTTGCTCCCGTGGCTGCTACGAGAAGGGAGGTAGTAACAGACAAGAGTCTTGTCTCCAAAATTGCACACAAGATGAACAGGTCTGGTACACTGCTTGCAGGCTGCAAGAATCAAAGGTAAGAGGAAAACAGGAGGAAGTGTAAAGAGTGACATCTTCAAATGATGAGGAAAACCATCTCATCGCCTGTACTACACTTAAAGGAATGATTGAGGCCTGTCCTCACTAATACAAGGATTTCAGGATCAGAAATACTGTTGCTTGCCTCTTCGCTGTGGAGAAAAAGGCCTGTGTGAACATTTTTAGGAAATACAGTCATTTTCTGGCCATAATGGAAACAAACCTTCAAGTCTATGAAATTTGGCTAGCAATTTATGTCTGAAAAGGCAACAAATATCTCAAGACAAACGAGAAAGTGTTGGTCAAAGTTTAGTTATGGGAAGTGTTTTAGCAGAGCGAGATTAAACCAGTCTTGAAAATTAATTTGTATGAATTTCAAACTTGCTTTTGCTGAGAGAGTTCCATCCTCATCTGCTTTATTAAGAAAATCTACTGAAATGCAGACATTTCCAGAAGCTACCGCAGTATTCTTTATAAACTTTAGGTTCTTTGCTAATCCTCTGTTCTGTCAAATGTGATCCTAATTGTCTGACGTTTAATGTCATCCATCAGACCAATTTTTCTTTCCTCACATGCTGTTTCAAGAACTCTGATCCCTAATTTAATTAATGAATCATTGTTTCCTGAGTTACTGGCTGCATCTGTTCCTTTTCATTTTTAAAAACAATTGCAATATTTTTTTCAGTTGTCTCCTTGAAAATAAATGTTGCACATTGGCTGTGATTCTCAAAAATGATGTTGCTTTTAAACCATTCTTCCCTTCCCTTCCCTTCCCTTCCCTTCCCTTCCCTTCCCTTCCCTTCCCTTCCCTTTGGCGTGGGGCTAAAAGTGTTGCAAGCTATTCTATCTGTAGGCTTTCTTCTATGTAATGGCATCCAGACCCCAATGAAATCCATGAACATTTTCATATCTAGTGTTTTTACTCATATTACAGCTAATTAATTCATGCCTGTGAAGCACTTCAAAACCATACACTTACTTAATATTGTTCTTTTTTATGATTTACAATTCTTAACTCACATGAACTTTGAATTTGAGGATTTCTCTTTTTGTAATCTGAAATCCGTCTTATCAAAGATTGACAGACTCTTTCCACTTTTCAGAACATGCCTCCTGAGTTTTGGCTTAACTTTGCTACTCACTGAACAAAACACTGTGAAAGCATGACCTCACTGAAGTCAACAGGGACAGAAAATGCCACCTCAGACATGACTGAACTCCTAAAGTACACACGAGAAATATTTTAGGAAGTTGTATGAAGAGCCAGTGCTTAAATTCCCACCTATGGGACCTGGTCAGGCTTCCTGCCTTTTCTTGACCTGCCTCTTACTTGTGCTAAGAGCCAAACGCAGCCAACTTAGGCTGCCTCCTGCAGTAAGGCAGCCGGAGCTAGTGGTCATGGGTTTGGGTTTATCCCCAGTCTAATTGTGCTTACAAACTAACGTTACAGTACCAGTTTGGGCAAATGGTAGATTTATCCAGAAGTTCCAAAAAACTATTCCATTTCTATTCAGTGCTTGAGGAGGTGCCATAGATCACCATTTCTGTAAAAAATTTATTTTGCAGAAATAAAGGTCTTTATAAAAGTAAGAAAGACAAGGACTTAAGACCAGAATAATTTTCAATGAAAAGCTGTGGCTTTCTTTTAACCCAGTTACCAGAGTTGTGCTCCCAATAAAAACCAAAATGAAGGTGGTGGGATGAGAGAGGACATTGTGTTTAGGTCTTACCCCTGACTGGGCATGGGACATGGCCACAGCGGCACTTTGGACCATAAGAGCATTCCTGTAGAATGGTTCAGACAAGGCTGGGATGAACAGGCACTTCTCAAAAACGTATTTAGGAATGATCTTAATTGTGTCCTTTGTTAAAACAGGTGTTTTTATCTTAAGCAGTGATATATTATTATTATTTGTTATGTATATTATCATACTGCCTACTTACACTTGTATGTTATTTGAAAGTTAATTATACCTCCTATCCTTTCACAGTCTCCACTAATGTTCAGTTTTAATGCACTAATGTGTTCTTCTTGTATGACGCGTATCCTGGATGCAAGAATAAAAATTAAATTGAAATCTTAAGGTAAAAAGAAAGCTCATCTCAGTTAATTAATATTTACCTCCAGCAAAACACTGACTAATTACATTGGTGCTGTAGGCGGGGGGGAGAGACCTGCAAGGAGCTGGTTACCCATTATCTGCCCAGCCTAAGGAGCTCGCCCAGCCCCTGTGGGCTGATGAGAGCCCTTGAGAGCCGGCCAGCCGCCGCAGTGGGAGCGCAGGTGCTTCCTCTCTCCCTACCTCAGCCTGTGCTGCTGAAGAACCAGAACAGAGCCAGCACCTGAGGCTGGTGAACAGGCGGATTTTGTGTGGCACCCAGCAGGGCCGCGGAAGCGTGAGCACCTCTCTGCTCCTGGCTGCCACCGCCCCTGAAGCTCGCTGGGGAGGCGGGTGAGGGATTGCAGGTCGTGCGATTTCACGGCATCACTTCTCTTGGAGAGGCTGTGTGCCCTGGCTCCTGCTGAGTGTCTGCAATTGCACTTGAATCATAGAATCATAGAATCGTTTAGGTTGGAAAAGACCTTTAAGTTCATCAAGTCCAACCATTAACCTAATCCTGCCATCTCAGGCTGGGGAAGAAAACGTCAGACAGGTTACTGACTCTTGGGGTAAGGTAATAATAAATAGTGCCATTAAATGGTATCTGCCAGTACGACCCAGTGTCCTTCAGTATTTGTTGGGCCTGATCCCTATTCCCTCAAAGTAAAGGAGGTTCTCTTATTACTGGGAAGGAGCAGTGGGATAGGGAGTGCTGGTGCCACAGACCAGGCTTTTTGGAGGGTCTTGGCTCTGCTGCCTGCTTGCTCTGATCCATCTGCTCTGTGATCCATCTGCCCTGTGATCCAGCAGACACGGGGACCTGAGCTTGGGAAAAGTGGGGTTCAGCTCCCAGTGACACTGCTTCCCTGCTGACATTATTTTGCGCAAATTATTTCAGCTTCTTCTATGCCTTCAGCTTGCCAGCTGTAAAAACAGATGTTTGCAGGTCTTCCAAGGCCTGCTGATAACCAGCCCGGTGGTAGCCCTAGGAACAGGGAATTTCTTATGCAGATGGTCTTGTGAGGACCACTGACAAGCTGGCTGTTACCAAGAGAAGACCTGAGTCCACAGCTGTGAGATTTCCACATCTGGAATGGGGGCAAATGGCTGCAGTCTCACCATCCTTTCCACTGGCATTGCTGGGATGGGGATTCCTTCCCCCATACACGTCCCTTCACTAGAACTAGGCCATGTAGTCGTTACAGGGACGAAACAAAATTCACCCTATTTTCCATTGGAAAGATCATTTTATATGTATCTTGAGTAGGTTTTCTGACTTGGTGGCCTAACAAACTCACTGGACTGAGTAGGTACCACTTCTCTAACTCACTTTTAACAGATCTTCTCATTAATCATTGCTGATCTAAACAGTTTGATCCCACTGAAGTATGTAAAGCATGCATTCAGTGACTGACTGAGTTATGGAGTCACCATTTAGTCCAGAGGTTAAATGCAAAGTTCTATTACACATAGAGTATTGCAAAAATAACCCCAGGCTTTTAGTTTTCATTTCCACTTTATTGATTTGCACTAGGTAAATTTAATTCCAAATCTTACAGATGGCTGAGATAGTCATTCAATTTTGTCATTGTAGTGAAGAAACCATTAGGAAAATGGAGAAGGAAAGGTCACAGCAATCTTTTCTGGAATGAAGAATGAAGAACCAATTTTATTCAGAGGTCAGATTTGTACCAAAAACTCTGAAGCACTCACACTATGCCATTATTTAAGCATTTACAAAGTTTCGTTGATATACAACATTTGTGAAATACAACATTTCTCAACAGAAGATGGAAAAGTGGGAAACGGCTTCTTTCTTTTCATGCATGGATTGTGAATTTCCCATATAATGCAAGCAGGGTAATTATCCATAGGCATTTTTGTACTCCTTCATCCTGCAGAGGTGTTTGTATTGGCCCTGTGGTCTCTGACTGTGATGTGGAGAAGGACCCTGGATCTGCCTTGGACACATACCCATAAGCTCACAAATAATCACTTTTTTTCATCTAAGCAGTCATTTTTTTCCTCCAGGGATACTTGGAGGAAATATTTTCTGCTACATGAGATCAACTGAATTTATTTACTTTAATTTTAAATTTCTTCTTTTTGCACATGAAAGATATTCACTGTGTTTTCATGAAGCCTTTTCACAGTTAAAAGAAGGCAGCGTAAATATGAAAGTGATATATTTGTTTCTTGGAAAAAAGACTGGCTTTTGCAAGCACAAGGTATTGTTGAGTGCCTCAAAAGACCTTGCAAGCCCTTAGTGTGTAAATGTTGGGAGAAATTCAAGTGCCCAAACACAGGGGTCTAGAGCTTCTGCAGATGGCATCAAGGTACCTGGCTTGGCTCCCCAGCTACCCTGTAAGGGTGAGAGTAAGTCCCCAGTAGGTCCTGGATCAGATCTGCTGGCTTCTCAGATGTCTCAACTGTGCAGGGTGCCTCAAGGCATGAGGCACCTTCCCCGCTTTCCCTGGAGCTTCTGTGCTGAGAGGTGGGGGACAGCTGAGAGCTGGCGATCTCCAGTCAGAGCTGTCAAAACCCAGAGGTTAGGCTGTTGTCATGGTTTAACTCCAGCCAGCAACTCAGCCCCACGCAGTCGCTTGCTCGCTCCCCCCCAGTGGGATGGGGGAGAGAATCAGAAGAGTAAAAGTGAGAAAGCTCGTGCGTTGAGATAAAGACAGTTTAACAGGGAAAGCAAAAGCCACATGTGTGCAAGCAAAGCAAAGCAAGGAATTCATTCACTACTTCCCACCGTCAGGCAGGTGCTCAGCCATCTCCAGGAAAGCAGGGCTCCATCACACAACAGTGACTTTAGAAGACAAACACCGTCGCTCCGAACGTCCCCTTCCTTCTTCTTCACCCAGTTTCTATACTGAGCATGACCTCGTATGGTATGGAATAGCCCTTTGGCCAGTTGGGGTCAGCTGTCCTGGCTGTGCCCCCTCCCAGCTTCTTGTGCCCCTGGCAGAGCAGGGGAGGCTGAAAAAGTCCTTGATGAGTCTAAGCACTGCTTAGCAACAACTAAACCATCAGTGTTTTATCAGCATTCTTCTTGTACTAAATCCAAAATACAGCACTGTGCCAGCTCCTAGGAAGAAAATTAATTCTGTCCCAACCAAAACCAGGACAGCTGACCAGAAAGCTGCATTTCAGAATCCCCTTAGTGTCAGGCTTACGACAGCACATGTCAGTGTGCTCCACCACTCAGGAGCAGCCACACTGGGAGCAGAGCGTGGATGACTGCATTAGAAGACAATATTCATTTCGGCCACAGCCAGCAGCTCCCTTTCCATCACATTACCAGCTCAAACACCAGCAGCCATTGAGCTTCACGGCCACATCCATCTTGTGGTGAACCATTCCCACCCAAAGGCTGGTACCAGCCATGCCACGCAGAAGGAAGATGTTGCAGCACCAGCTGTTGCAGCATGGGGTTTGCTCTCCTCTGGCTGCAAGGATGTCACCTTTCTGAATTAGCAAAACGTGGTTACAGAACATGCAGGATTGGAATTCTCCTTCTTGTTGTGGTACTGCACAAAAGGCCACTCGCTAATGAATGATTTTACCTGCACCTCTCATAAAAGTCCTTGCCAGTAGCTCAAGGTATCACCGGCTGCTGGGACTAGAAATGGGGTTGAGTAAATGGAGCGTTTTCTGCGTAAATTCCTATCTCGCTCTGTCAGCCTTACAAGAATTATATTGATTTCCCACTTGCTGTTACTTTAAATTCTTTCACTGTGAACACAGTGCCCTTTGCCTCATTTAGCTGTTTCTTACCACCTTTTTACTTTCAATCAAATTGCCGATATCCTTCCTTGTACTCTCTACATTGTGTCCCAAGTGCCAACAACCTTGAACCCGTGGCACTCTGAACACTCACAAAACACAGAGATAAATTTGTGGACTATTATTGTAGGAAAATGTAACATAGATATATTTCATAAACATGCAGGAAAGTCATGGAGATTTCTGCAGAATTTTTTCCTTTGGGAGAAAGCGGTAATCCAGAGAAAAGCAGTGGATTTTTGAACCACGAGCCTTAAGTTTTTGTCCTATTTATGGAAACATGATTTAAAAACCAATGTGGAAAGAACTGAAGGAAGTAATAACCACGGGCATCTTGACGAAGCCCTCCCAAATTTTGCTCCACGTGTGCAAATGGAAAAGCGTGCTATAATTGCACTGTGTGAAAGACAAAAGAAAAAGGAAAAAAAAAATGTATCCTTTTACATTTGGTACCACAGCAAGGTGACAAGCCTTATTACATTTTTATTTATGTACTACTGGCCCCTGGCTCTGTTCCAGGGTAATGCGGGGCTGGGAACTCTGGAAAAGGGGAAGCCCCAGTTCATAGAGGGAACGCAGGCGAAGGAGGAACCTGGGTTTGGAAGAAGGGGCGCGTAGCTGGGGATGACAAATTCCGCTTCCCCTCGGCTCGCCGGGCCAGCTGCTCGCAGACCACAGAACTTTCTACCCTGACCTGTTCAGGGGTCACGTCTCTGTCGGCCGTGGTAGTACCCCGCCATCTTCCTCATACTCTCAAATGCACTATATTGCGACTCTTGGCGGCAGCAAATCTCTCTTTGATCTCAGACACATTCCCAAGCACGGGGTTAACACTACATGTGTTAAAAGAAGGGGACAGATGAGGACTGGACCTCCTCCTGGCTCTTTTGCAGACTCCTTGGGTAACTCCAGGCGAGCCCCATGGAGGCTTCATTTCTTCACTGGCCGAAGCAGACCTAGCAATGCACCTGTGTTTCCCAATGGTGCGATAAAGATTATTCTTTTGTAAAAGAAATGGGTGTGAAAGACTACGTGCAAAGCATCACACACGAAAAAAATCACTGTAACTGTACTTTTCCCTCATTTTTCACACTGAGCTATCACTGAATCCTGTAATTTTAATTCTTATATGGCTTATTATCATGGCTGGGCAGCAGAGGTAATGATTATTTACTTAATAAAAAATAACGTACGTTGAGGATTTCACTTTCTGCTTACCGTCCCTTCCACCAAGGCTCCCTTCCAACCTTGCATCCCACAGGACTGCCCCCCTGATTCCTGTACTGAGAGAAATGCTCCTGTTTGTTTCATTTGATGTGTCTTTTCAAAAAGAACAACGTGAGTAAAGGCAAATATTCTGCAAAAGTTTGATGAGAAATTTTTCCATGGATTGTATGCATGCCAAGATCAAGTGCCTAGAAGTGTGTGGAAAAGTGTGCTTTCCTAAAATTTCCTTAAAAGTGGACTACGCCTATGTTATAGTTGATATACTCATTTCTTCAGTTACTCCTAGAGAATAAAAGCAAAAATATTTTTTTATTATGTCAAGGCATTTTAATTAATGATATATTGCATTCAATTTTCTGGTCTAGATTTTAAGCCCTTTTATGCCATTGATGTGCCAGTGATTTTCAAATGTTACCTTGGCTGAAATACTCAGTAAAATAGAAAATGGCTTCAGAATCCTGGATTAGCTGTCACTGATGGCATAGGACTGTCAATAGCAGCCAGTAAATGCGGGAGACTGACTTTTTCCTCTTATTTTTATTTATAAATTCCATTTCAGAATAGCAATAAGACACTGCAGGCCATGCATTTTGAAGGGATTATTGCACTTCTCTTACAACTAAAGTCACTTGCCCTTTAGCCTCGTGTCTTATGACACCTCCCGAGGTGTTCAGTAGCAGTCCAGAAATGCACGGCATGCTGTGTCTTACAGCTTAAATATATTTAGCTTGATCATTCAGGAAAATAATGATAAAGTAAGAGAATGTGCGAGGAACACCCCCCTCAGCTATTCCATTCTTTTTCCATTCTTTTTTAATCAACTCATAAGTAAAATAATTTGCAGGTTGCCAACTGTTTGTTAAAACGTACATGAAACGTAGAAGAATTGTTTCCCTGTTATGGTATCTTGCAAGTATATAGGAAACGCCAACCTTTTAATACAGTTTGGTTTGTTGCGTAATACAGAAATACAGCTAAATTCTTAAAAGGGTTAAACAGTTCCATTCTGCCTTAAATTACCACTGTCATTCAATTCATTAGATGAGTTTATGGAGTTACAATATGTCTGTAATTTATAGCCTGCTTACTGACAAAGCTTAATGCTAACATATGCCTAATTTGCCAAGGTTATCTCAAGCCCCATTCATCTCCCCCACTAACAATATGCTGCTGATTCCATGCTTCATGGATGAGGTACATGTGGTTTCATATTTAGTGCTATCAATCACAAGTAATTGCCTCCAGCTCCCCGCCTCAGTGTTCAAAGTGATTTCTCTTCAGCCTTCGAGGCTCGATGAAAAGGGGATGCGTAGCCAGATGAGGGCATCCTCCTCCAGCCTTAGCAACTGCAGACCTGAAGGAGCTGGAA
Source organism: Egretta garzetta (assembly GCF_000687185.1). NCBI lineage: Eukaryota > Metazoa > Chordata > Aves > Pelecaniformes > Ardeidae > Egretta > Egretta garzetta. Next base: position 675,073 of record NW_009260675.1, read on the forward strand.
ATCAGAGAGGAGGGGCATTCCCTGCAGCTGACATTTCCAAACTTTCCTCTTCTGAGGCAGATGCTTTTTACCATCAGGAAAGTACGCTCCTGGTTCTATGCTTGTGCAGCAGTGGCAACCCCACCATGGGAAGTAAGCTGGCTTCTGGAGTGGTGCCCTCAGGATTTCCCCAGTGGCACGCTGGGCTGGCCTGGGACACCTCCAGCCCAACTGCCCCAGGCCCCGGCTCGCAGCCCGGGGATGCACCACTGTGCTCCTGGGGCCTTAGCCAGGGGACGTGACAGGACCGGGGTCTGCTGGAGGACATCACAGTTCACACATGTGTTTTCAGGATCTACTGAGTCTTCTTGGTGGGATTGTTATACCACCAATAAACTGTACCTTATGTAGCGTAACATTTTTAAATTTGAAGAGCCCCGGTCCTACCAACTCTTAAGCCTGTGCTGGGCTTCAATCTTGGGAAGGATCCCACTGGTTTGCTTGCAATAAACATGTATGGTATCAGGATCTGAGGAGAGCGACTAACTCATGGTTCCCTGTTCTCAACGTCTTTGTCTGCTTGCTGGTATTTCCTGCAAGTTCACATTAAGCTATAATGGCCCCTTGTATCAGCATGTACCTACCTCTCCCCCTATCTAATTAGGCTTCTTTTATATGGCTCTAGTCACCCTAGAACCTGAACACTGAGTGGCATGTTCAGCAGAAGCATCTGATCCTGAACTGTTCATGTGTATTCTTACTGCAAGTCGTGGGGATTGCTCACGTTACTGTCTGAGTCCTAGCATTTGTACCTATAGTACGTGGATCAAAACCTTCGATTTTATGAATGTGAACACACACACACATTGCTTATCGAATGAGCTGCTGAGCCATGCAGTTACTTAGCTTTAGATACATTCCTTTAGGTACATTCCAGAGATCTCTTAGATCACATTAGAAAACACAGAGAATGAATTAGCAAATCTATTTTGCCTAAAATACATCTCCCACTTTACTTTGGGATTTGACAATCAAGAATATCTAGGAAAATGTTTGTTCTTGCATACTCTGTTATCAACCAGCTGTAATCTCAGTTTTGTTGAGGATGTTCTTGTGCTTGATAGTCTAAAACTTCCCCGGGATAATAAAGACTGTTTGGCTGACCCAGTGAAACTCTCTGTTCGTGTGAATTTACCATGATCTGCAGCACTTCAAGAAATTACTGCAGCCAAACCAATCCTGAATGGATGAACAGATGTATAGGATTTAAAACTGGAGTGATATGCATTAGTTTCCCTGCATGGGAACGCGGTAATTTTAATGTTTATGTGGAAAACGCAAAGTGTTCTGGAGCAAAAAATAAGTTTAATTAAAGAAACTGCTGCTGCTGATATTGGTTTTCTCTGTGAAATGAAAATCACTGTCCTGTATGGAAGTGACAGCCGATGATATCAAAACCAGTGTTAGCTTCTCTTAGGGGTTTGGCGTTTTTTGGTTGTTTTCTGTGTTGTGCCAGAACTCAGGAGCGTGCCATGAAAGGACAGCAATCAGGGGCTTCGCATAAGTTTACTTAAGAAATAACTAACTCCTATAGCAACCAGAAAAAACTATTGCACTTGCAGAAGAAAATACTAACTCTGTGGCTGTGTGGTTAATCGTGGTTATGTTTGTTATGAACCGACCTTTGGGTGGATTTAAAACTGTAGTGATTCTTTGCTTGTACTTAAAAAAGCTTTTATTTCTGAAGAGTCTGATCGGATAAAGTCAAAGAATCTGCTAAAGCTGTTTATTCATTTTATTTCCTGCCCTCAGATAAAAGGCCAACCATTTTATTTTAATAGTATAGTTCTAACTTTTTAGGTTTGCTTTTTAGTCAAATCAAGTGAGCAACAGAAATACATGTAACGTTCTTTTCCGTATAATTTGTATTAACATGATTTACAATTCAAGAGGGCTGTGCTGTAAGGGTACAAAATAAATTATGTTTAAAGAATAAAACATTAGCTATTAATTAATAGAGAGGGTGGGCTTTTTCTGTTTGGAATATCTGAAATAAATGTGAAAACAAATCAGAGAAGTTATAGAAAACGTTTCTGGAATAGAAGAATTTTTTAAGATTTTTTTTTAAATACAAGTGGAGTAAGGCATCAGAAAGATACATATTTGTCTAAATATGCCTTAAGCAGTACCAGCCAGTAAAAGAAGAGGAATAACTGCCACAAGTGGTCAAAAAACTTATCTTTGTGTTTTAAAGACTGTTTCTTCAGCAGTGGCTGGAAGGACATGTCTTTGTGGATCTTTGCATATATTCCAAGGGGCGCTGAGGCTGAGCGGCTGCTCTTCGCCTTGCCTCTGCTGCCTTCCCATTCAGAGCCTCCCTGGCAAGCGGGGGGGCGGAGGGGTGCTGTGCCGCTGTTTGTGGGAATAGGCTCTTTCAGTTCTGGTTTATTACATGGCTAATTAACCAAGGTCACTGAGCTCTTTTAGAAGTCTGCCAATAGAGACATCACTGGTGCTTTAACAGATCTGTTTATTATATTGCATGCCCTGATAATATGACAACGAAAAAAAAAAACCCAAACTGGGGGAGCATTTACCTGTAGCATTGTGTAAACATGCAAACAGAGAAAACCAAAGTAAAACTGAAATAATAGGCAGCACAATATTCTGGCTTTTGACATGTTTAATCTTAAAAACCATTTCTTTTCTATGTTATTCCACAATGGTTATGTGTAGCAAATATGAGTAATGACTACAGGCATTTATAAGCTGTATCAGTAACATGTCACCATAATAGCCTGATTTACCTGTGACACAGGATCTTCGTCAAGATTACCGCTCCGTATACAAATGCACAGGGAATGCCTGGTGGTGCATAATCAGGGAGTAGGATAAGGAACTGCTTCTCAGGATTATGCGCTAGGTTAATACAAGCCTCAGTGTCCCCAAAGCTGCCGTGAATGCAGAAAGGAGCTGATTACCACGGACTCTGCTCAGAGCCACCTTGCCAGATGCTGTCACCTTCTTTTAAGTAGCTAAGGGTCTCTCTTAAAACTAATGAGCCCGGTGCTGTGCTCTGGCCCAAAAGTTTGGTGGTCAGAGGCTTCCTCAGGCCACCCTTGGCATGCGTGGCGTCCTCACTCCTGCCCCGGCACTGTGTATGAAGCCAGGCGTGCGTGACGCTGCCGCTGCAGGAATGAGAGGTACCATACTTCCCAGGGGAGCTTTGGCAACAGCTCGTCAACCTCACAACACCCAGCTTGCACCTGGCTCTGGGAAACCCCATGGCAGCTGTGCGTTGCCCCTTTCTCATCTGCCAGGACCTGCTCAAGGAGGTACTGCTGCTACGTGACAAGTATCCCTATCACCAGGAAGGTATTCCCGGTTATCGTGGCAGCCTCTCCTCAGCTGTGAGATGAGCTTCAGCCCCTGTGCCTGAGACTGCTGGGTCACTGGTGGTTATTGGTCCCGTATCTGAGCTGATCCATATGGAACGTGTTTGCCAGTGGCTGCACGGCTGTGCGGATGTACCTCCCAAAGTCCCAGCTGGATGTCGCTTGGGGTGGTTTAGCCCCGACAATGCCACTGACTGAACTGAAAGGATTTCAGGATGATCTTCAGGAAGGCAGGGGATGTGCAACCCACTCCTGAGCGAAGGCGGAGGGGGCAGTCTGAGCAGTCTTACCCCAGGGAGTGCCAGCCTGCTCTTGCTGTAATGCTGGGTCTCTGTAGGGTTGTTTTTTCCAGGAGAGGTCTGGCAGGGCCCAGTGTGCACCCCAAGGGCCCCTAAAAACTTCTGCAATGTTCACAGAGTCTGGGAGGCTGTATTTTTGGTTCTTGTCCCCAGCTGCAATTTTCTGGGCTGTGATCCGAGAGGCTGGGTGCCTCTCTGCTGCTCCAGCTGCACGCGTTGTTCTTCCAGGGGGTCCTCCAGGGCAGGTGGATGGCTGTGATTCTCTACTGACCTTTCCTGATTTTCCTCCAGAGGCCTCCAGTGCACTATGGGAACCACCTCAAGGTTGACGTCCTCAGTATCTCTCTACATGCCATTCCCATCCTCAGCCTCACAACCTGACTTGGTATCAACAGGTGAGTTTTTCCCTGCTGTGGAAGGCAAGAATCCCAAAGGGTGTGTAGCCTACTGAAAAGGAGGCCTCTGGGACCATGACATCTCTCCACTGACCTGCACTTCTACTGTGGTTATTCCCCATCTTATCTGGCACTGCCAGAAAAACTCCTGCCTCTATTATTCACTTATTCAACATTCAAACAGGTATCTTCTTGCTCTTTCCACTTCAGAAGAAACTGGAACTATATTTTGCTCTTTGGCTGCTTAATGTCCTGTTACAGTCCTTGGAACATGGGTCAAAATACTGTCCTTTATTTAATACACTCTGTTTTAAGATAGTGTTGTAGCCAGCAGGCTACAGAGCTGTGCTAGTAACTTGGGTTAGATTACAGAGAGACACTCACCACTTTGCAGCTCTTGTGTCACCCATAGATGCGCCTCCTCACTGCCAAGAAAGAAATTTAAGCATGTTGTTCATGTTCTGGGTGAGTGAAAGGATGGAACAGCTACCTCTCACATTTTTAAAAAAGAGAAGTGATGGGTTCTCCACTTTTTATGAAACAAAATGAGACACATCTTGTTTGGTCTGATTTTATTTCAGATTTAATGGTATTGTTACTCACAGGAGCCTAAGTTTTTCCACAGGTAGTGAGGGCAAACAGGTTGTTCTTTTGGGGTGAGGGTTATAGGGAAGTTCCCCGCAGACTTGGATCCTGTGACATCCATGCAATCATGCCAACATTTAACCCTCTGGTGATGACTGTGTTAAAGGCAAATTTATGAATAGTTTAAATTAGGAGTAAGCTAAGATATTAGCTTGTTCATCACCAGTATAAAATGTGTTAGTCTTACCAGGATAATTTTTCTATTATGTGCTATATTTTTGATTGTGGAGCCTCGGATAGAGGCCTAAAGACTGAATCGGCACAACTTTGTTGATATCAGTACTGAAAGGTCAAATAGTAGCACCAAATACATCCAGTTCTCACTCACTAGTATAATTTGAAAGGGAATCTCTCTGTTGCTACCACTCCAGTTGTAAGGCCAGTGCATTTGTAAACATTAATTACCTACTTTCCAAAACCTGAACTAATGTTTTATAGGAAAAACCCAACCATGATGTTTCTGGAGAGAAGAATGTTAAAACCTTCATTGCTTTTACTTTATTCCAGCAGTGCCTAATATCTAAATGGCATAGATTTAAATCGCTTCCACAAAGCTGTTGAATTGAGTAGGCCATGCCAACCATTTTGCCAATAATCGCTTTTCCTTTCACGTCTGTATTTTTTCCAGTCATGTGAAATCTGCTCTGTTTGGTATTAACTTTCTGTAATTCTTTGGGTAAAAAGAGCAAAACCCTTCTTATCCTCATCATCTTTTATTCTGAACACAATCGTTCGCGCCTGGCTAATAACTTCAATGCAGTATGAAAATTTAATCAGTTAATGTCTGTTCCCAGTGTTTTTCAAGAGTCCTTTTGGTTTTAGACACCCACATGTGGTCTCCTTTTGTAAAAAGGGGTGCTATTCCTTTAAGTCCCCATACATTGCTTGCTAAATCCTCAGCAAGTTGAGGGGTTTACACCAGCAGGATTGGTACACGTAGTCCTCTGAAAGCTGCCATTAGAGCACTTCATAAATGCGGGTAACGGTGTAGTAAAGGCGTTGTGGGCTGTAAAGTATCTCCACATCTTGTTTTTTAAAGTTCTTTTAAAGCACTTGTAACTGCACTTTTGACTTCATCATCAGTAACAAAATGGTGAACACATTTCCTTAAACTGTTGAAAGACCTGTTTGGAAAGTTCTTTAAGCTTCAGTGTCTGTAATTTCTGAGCTTCACTTTCTTCAGGAAAAAACGTTTTGATAGACCTCTTGAGTTTTTATTACCCATCTTATCTGTTGATCCTAAAGCCCAGCACATTTTATATACATATATATATGTATGTCTCACATCTGTCATTGTTACGGTGTACTTGAAACTATACCTGTACTTGGAAAACCACTGCATACCCAAAGTCGGCTTCCAATTGTACAGCCCCATATAATACATTTGTTTCTTTTAAAATATATTTGACTTGCCTCGTGCAAAGTGGAGGCCAACCTTCTGCTTGTCAGCTGGTCAAGGCCTCACTACATTTTTTGGCTTTTTGAATAGCAGAGACCGCCCCTCCCAAAATTGCAATCAGGTCAGTAAGAAATTTTCTTTAACAGGACCATCCCTGTAGCCAACACTGAGGTTGACTGGGCTTCTTGAAGGAAGGTAAAATATCCACTGAGGGGAACATTCCTGAGACATCTGTGAGTTTGTTGAAACCCTCAGAAAAGATGCCCAGAGCTTCTCTTCTTGCAGCCAGAAGAAAAGAAGAGCGGGAGGTGTCTGTTTGTATGCAGCTTGAGGAACAGAAAGGACATTTGGGACTTTGTTTGCTTTGATCCAGCAGGCAAAAGCCAGTGGGTCTGTGGTTTAACCATAACACAGGAGGATTTGGGACTCTTGTTTGTCTTGATTGGGAAAAAAAGGGAATTTAGGACTAGATAGGCCTAAAAACCTGTCCAAAGCCTATTTTTTTAATCCAGACCGTCTTGAAAAGGAAGGCGGTTTTCAGGAAAGGGAACTGGCTGAAGAAAAGTTGCAGCTTCCAGAACAGATTCCCCCTAATGAGGTAGAGAGGTCTTGCCTAATCCTTTCCATTATACATTCCGTGCATTGTCTTTATTTTCTTCTGTCCATGATTCTGTCAAGCTTCTGTGACATGAGATGAAATTTTCTTTGCTTGCACTCTGCCAGTCCCTGAATCTCGTGGGCGAGTATTTGTAAAGAGAGGCAAGACTTTTCTGTGAAGAAAGTTAGAAAAAGTTTTTGTGAACTCTTCCAACTCTTCTATGTAAATCTGCACCATTTTTATGGTTTTGAGCAGGTATTTGAAATTTGTCATGAGAGATGACCTGGGAATAAGGGGGAATTTTTGCTGCCCCGTGAGAATGCATGTGGACTTCAGTAAGATAGGAAGAACTTAACAATTTTTTTCTATCATGGGCCCAGTCTCTCAAAAGCGGTGATTCATCTTAGGTGGCTCAGATCTTGCTTCTCTGATTTGAGACACCTGAAGGAGGTTGGGAACCAGAAAATTGTTTAACAGGACCACTTACCACTTTTTAAAACCTTTATTTAATATAAAAGGAAACTCTTCCAAAATATTTCCACATTCTCTTCTCTGCTACATTTTTTTTTATTTAATTTTCAGTGTAGGTATTTACCTACCTATTTGGCTTTTCCCTTTAGCCATTTTTATTTCAATTTTATCCCTCCCTTCCCATTTTCACATGGAAGTTTTTTGTACTGTGCGAAAAGAACCTATTTTCACTTAAAGCTATTCCATCTCCAGTTACGTATGAACATTTACCTCTGTATATGTGTACTTACTTAAAAGTTAAGTGTCTTAAAGTACTTAACGAGATTACTTTTTAAGAATCCTAAGCATGCCCATCTTAATACTTGAGGATAAAAAATTTTAATACTTTTTGTCTGTGTATTTGCCCTGGAAGTGGAACTTTTTATAAAGTGAGAGAAATATTGCTGGGCCTGCGAGGGGAAGCAGAATTCCAAGCCCCAGCCTGAACTCTGACAGAAAGAAATAAAAGGATAATGGATCCTTTACAAGTTGGTCTGAATCAACTTTTTTTTTTTTCTGAATGAGAAAACTTACTTTAAAACTAGCATTCAGTTAATGCATTTTACCATTGACTACATCATCTCCATATCCTTAAAACAGAAGAGCTGACTAGCAAAACCAATGGTTAGGCTTGGAGAAGAAGGACTGTAATTATGTAAAACTTTCAATCCTATCCTCTCTTCAGAGGCTTGTTAAATCTCTCCCGGTTGCAGAGGTGATGCTCATCAATAGCTATAACATTATGACCAAACCCAAACTAAAACTCACGGTTGGAACTCCAACTATTGGATATGAAGCATTTTATTAAAGACCTCACAAATATTTTAGAGTAAACATAAACAATAATATTCAATGTTTATTAGTTGACATTCTCAAATAAACCTGAAATAGTGCAAGTGTTCAGTGAATTGAAAAATAGAGAATTCATTGTGTAACCAGTAACTGTGAATTACGCATCTCCATGAGGTACATAAGAACATCTGAAACTTGTTTTCATACTCTTTTGGTGGTCTTGGGTAAAAGGCCCTTGCATGCTTTATGAAACGTTTTAGAGAGGGGCCATAGCACCAACAACCAAGAGAGCTGGGTTTGAGACTTAGGTTACAACACTGTATTGAGAAATCTTCGAAAATGGCCTATGGAATATTTGAATTATGTCACCATTTTGTACATCATCTCCCTTCTCAGTACTTCACAGGTGGCACTGGTGTCTCTCTGTCTCATGGCCCGAAAGAAATGTTTATCCTCTGGATGCTTCAGAGCTGCCATTATCCAAAATTGCCTGTAGCTCTATTTGCTCAGTTCTGCACGCAAGGGGAGGACGGACTCTGATTTTCACTCTGTTATGTGTACATTTGCTAGTTGTTTGTATTTGTTGTACGTCTATTCTGGGCTTTCATCCAATACCTTTTATTAACATTTTTTCTTGGCTGTCTTTCCCATTCTGCATCCTATTTTTTATTTATTTTTATTTTTAACTTATTCCCACACTTGTCTTTTTTTTTTTTTTCTTTTCTTAGCATCTCCTGCAGTTTTTTCAGCTGTTTGCTGGAGCGGTTTCCTTCATGACGTCCCTCAGCAAGGGCACTACATCTCAGTAACAATGTTCCACTTCAGTTCTCTGAAGAAACTTAGTCGACCTAGGATCTCCCTATCCTAATGCTTTGAAATAGAGCGTGTCATGGTATTCAGCTTAACAGTGGTCTTCCAAAATAACAGAAATAACCTACGATTGGAAAATTTATTAAAAAAAAATAAAAATGCTGGGCTTCTTAGTTAATGGAGCTCTTTTCCACCTTCTAACAGGGCACTGGGGAAATGCTGCAGCGAAGCCTGACACACTACTGATACATTTTGCATTTGTACGACTGGTCTGAAAGGTCTGGCTTAGTTTCTCTTCTGATTTCAAGGGCTGGAAAGATCAGTCCAATATCAACACTTCTAACCATCTGCGGTTAACCTCCATCCACTAGTAGGCTCTCTGTTCATTTCCTTGTGGGCTAGGAATACATTTACCAGAAGAAACCACAGGGATTTGAAACCCTGTAAACTGGAAGGCATCGGTGCATAGGCCTGGAAAGATACCAGGTCTCAGCGTACTGGGGGTTGTCTCATCCTGACATCTGTCTAACCGGCCCTTCTTCATAAAGATGGCCTTCCTGGGAGGTGGCAACCATGGAGGCTGCTGTCCTCCACAGAAGCACTGTCTTTGTGGCCTTGTTGGCTCAGGCACCTTTTTAGGCTCTGGAGACCTTTCCAAGGATGGGAAGACAGACAGCTGGCTGGCTCAGGTGCCCTTTCTGTCCCAAATCCTTGCTCCGGCTGGCATGGGGCTCTCTGGCTTCCAAAAGCTGCAGCCAGATGCCTGGCCAAACCTGGGCCTGGCTGCCTAAGCCCATGTGATACCAGCATTACAGAGACTTTTGGTCTTGATTCACTCTTACTGTGAGGTTAGGGCCCACAAACCACCTGGGCTGTCTGACTCCTACCCCATGCATGGATGCAAGCACCCACACTTGCTTCAATCTGGCAGGAGCCACCCTGTACACACCTCCAGCTAGAAAAGCACTTGGGAGTACTAGGTGGCAAGGGCTTTTTGTTTGTTCTCTCTCACAACAGACGTTATTTCAGAGGTTGAGTGTGGTAAACAGAGGAAGGCATAGTTTGCTGCTAAATTCATGTTGATCTAAGTTCAAACAGTCATGAGTGGCATGGGGCACAGCAGAAATGGAAGCAGGACTGCCATCAGCACCACCAGACCTGCCAGCTTGGCTGGCAGTGTGTTTCCCATGTTCTGAGCCTACCGGAACATGTAAAGTATCTGGATTTTTGACGAAGACCCTCCTGCCTTCTTTTAAAAACAATTCACAATGTATTAATCTCACTTCAAGTTTAAGCAAGAAAATGTAGTCAGAGAGTTGCTGAATGCTTCTGGACTGATGAAGAAATCTCTAAGGAGGATGGACACATCTCAGTTGAGCTAAATAAACTGTTTGTATCTGCCTTCCATCCAGAAGATATTACAAAAATATCTGTGTCTTCAAATAATAAAGGTAAAATAAGTCAAGAGGTGTCAAGAGAAGGTTCTGGAGCACATTAAGTAGAAAGAGTTGCTCAACAGGCATTCAGCAATCATAAGCAACTAAAACAGGAGGTAACTGAGCTGGTAACCAAACCATGGTTTGCTGTCATTAAAATGTATCTAAGAATGGTAAAGACATTTGTTTTTAAGAAAATTTTTTAACTGGGCCATGGGAAATGTAAACCGTTCTTCCTTCAGTACCATATAGGGTGCTGCCAGGGCAATGGCTAAGGGCAACCCACATTATGCCAGAGATTTAATATCTGGCAATTGATATAGAAACCTGCCATGGTTTTCCTGAAATAGACATTGTGCTGTTCAAATCTGAGTCCTCTGAGGTAATCCAAAAAATTACCAACAAATCCACATAACAAGTATCTGGACTTACTTCTTAAAATGTTCTTACAGAGTTTTTTGTACAAGAAACCAAAAGCCACAGTACTTTCACAGACATCTCACACAATAAATAAAGAAGGGATAGACATGAGGGGGACAGAATAAATATTGGCTAAATAGGATAAATACTGTCAGCACAACATTAATTTTCTGTACTACTCTTTTATTCAAGAGGTTTCTGGGGATGCACAGGACCATCACTTGAACACAGTGTGAAAATTAATTATAGAGAAGGGGATCTTGACTTCAAATTCCTGATTTATGGTGCAGCAATTCCTCAGTTGTGTAGCAGTCGTCCACCTCATGCCAGTAAAATGTTGCCATCCTTCTTTAGGTGGAACACCTATTTCTCTGCAAAATCTATAGTGCTTGAGAGGCTTGGCTCAGCTTTTAGTGTGAGAACTCTCATATTCCAAGAAATATAAATGCTATGTGCCCCTTGTAGTCTGTTTGCTTACCCACTAATTGGTGAGCCTCTCGCTGCATTTTCCATAAAGGTGAGCTCTGCAGTTTTTGACTCTGAAGTCATTTTAACTTGACATAACATGGCTGCAAAGTTTGGAGTCAGAATTTAACATTCCTGTTGTTGTCTGCTTATGTCTGCAAGATATAAACTGGGCAGAAGATAAGTCTGAATTTTTTTCAAGTTCTTTGTAAAACATATCAGTTTATGAACATTCTTTTAAATTAAAGATGAGCTTTTTCTTTTTTTTCCCATTTCACTTTGTTTTGTTCTATATTTCTATTTTGTGTCTGTCTTGTAGGACCCTGTCTCCCAGACCGTTCAAAAGCCTAGGATATACCGGGACAAATCATCGTCCCAGATATATGATGTGTAGGCTCTATTTTTCCACCTTTCTCTCTCTTTTGTGATTCCCTGTGCCTCAGTTCTGGGTAGGGGAGCTGCTGAAACGATTTGGGCCATCGTGGCAACATTGCGCTGTTTAGTGGCAGTTTTTCTAGTGCAGGAGGAGCCGCACCATTGTCCATCAAAAGCCTGGCTGAGCCTCAGAGGGAGGCATGAGCAAATTCACTGAGTTTAAATCTGGGTGAGACAGAGCTGATGCTGAAGAAGGAATGTATGGGAACATACATAACCTGGGGGAACGGATATTTCTTTTCTCAGTGAATGGTTGCCTATCTTTCCACAAAGCACTGGCAGTACAGGAGTGTGGTTATTACCCTATGTCCGAATTGAGTGAAGTGTGGCCAGATAGGCATTGCCTTCCCGATTTCTAGAGCGGCGTGTTTCCTCTTCCTAGGTGTATCCTGGCAAGCTGTCAGGGCAGGGGCTGGCAGGCACACTACCTGAGATGTGCCATCCTGGGACAGAGCACTCCCTGGGAATGCCATTACACTAGCACAGCCCACCAGCACTCCTGATGCTGCGCAGCAGTTGAACGGTTGGAAATCTTCCTCCTTCATTTCTTCTTCCTCCCCAGGACAGAAGAGGTTAACAGGCACTTGAGCAAGAAGTCCCCGGGGGGTTTAATTGTCTAGCAGCCTCTAGTGAGACATTTTCAGTGGAGGACTCTTGACTCTGGAGCTCTCTTCCAAGGAAGCCCAGAACGGATTCATTGACCTGTGGGGCACAGCCAGGCTTTCACCTGAAGGAGAAATGGGTGAGCCGGTTTTGGTTTGGAATTATGCACAGAGAAAAGAGAAAACTATTGTGCGGCGGTGATTTGTTGAACTTTGTGCAGCCACTCTGTGTTAGGCACAGATTATGCGTGAAATGGAAACTGAATGATTGGTAACACAAGTTGCATATTAGCTCCGCATCTCACTCTTCTGGTTTGTTTTGACCCTACCATTTTCAAAGGTGGGATTAATTTACTGTTCCCTGAATTCATTCAGCCATCCCGCTACCCCACCTAAAGGCTCACCCTCTCAAAAACCAGCTGAATGTCTTATCCCCACTGACTGTTACATTAGTTTGTGATTTGGACAATGGTATTAAAAATCACTCTTCAATGTAAATGTTGGTAGGCAAATATGTTTTCATAACCTGGGTGGCCATGATGTCCCAATTTGAACAGAACCTTCTGAAATCCTTTGGTATTTCATGGACTCCAAATGGCAAAGTGTGTCAGGAAATCTATTCCTCCTCTTCTTCCTCAGATCTTTCATTACCTCAGCTAACCCAGAGAAGAGTCATTCAGCATAATTTACTCTGTGATGGACAGACTACACAAATCTGCTAGCGTGCTCCTCTGCTGCGGATCATTATTGAACTAGATGTCAAGCAATGCTAGAATTTATAATCTGTCATTTCCTCTTGGTTTGCACTTTGCAGCCCAGGCTTGTAGGTAGGTGTATCTCCAGTGACTTCATTTTTTTCTGACTTCCGTAAAGATTTGTCAAAGAGAAATCCAGCTCTTTCACACTGGCAGGAGATTACAAACTACAACAGTAGACAGGAATCCCGTGGTAACACCGATGATCAAGAATTGGAATCTGATGGAGAATAACCCATGCATGTGCTAAAATTCAAGCAGAAATTTGAACTTCAACTTTTAATTTCTACAAAGGGAGAAATCTGTGTGGAATACAGAGGTGGGCTTTTTCAAATCTATTTCTGTTTTTATCTGAAACTTTATTTAAACAATTACACTTGGCTTTGGCAAAGAGTACAGATGTTTTGAGAACTCCTGGGCTACAGCAGAACTAGATGACCCAGAAGCATTTCCAGCTCCTAGGTTGGGATATAAACTCTAGTTGCATTTTTAGTCTGTGTTGGAGTGAGATGTATGTGCCCATCATAACATTGCTCCTTCTCTAGCAAGGGAACTTCTGTGTATGGGCTAAACAAGAGCTACATCAAGTTCTGAGAGATGCCCTCTGTCAACAAGAGGTGTCCAGTCAGGATGCAGACTCTATCAATTCAAATGGTGCAGAGGTGCTTTATTCACAACAGATTCGTGGGATAACAATGTTATTTTCAACGTGTCTAACTCCGGTAATTTGAAGCAGCCTGGGAGGTGGGCTTGAGAAAGTTAGGAAGGGAGAGAACACTTTGAATTACTTCATTAATGATTTTGGATTAGCAGATACTGTCAAGTATCATGCCAGCAGCATCGCTTCCCATTTATAAAACTGTTCATATTTTACATGTCACAGTACAAAAGATGTACATGGAGGGACTTTGAGATCTTATGCAGGAAAAGGCATGGTGTGTGCAAGTCAGAATGCCCCCAAATAGCTTGTGTCTGTAAATATGCACCCTGGGATTGATCCTTTGTCCTTTCCTTTCACAGTGAAACTCCAACTTGCCAAGATCCCCAAAAGCCCCTTCCTTCTAAATGAAGGGATGAGGCTACAGAGGTTTGGTTCTGGATGACAGCAGCTCCTGGCTTCGTAATCTCCACTGATGCCTGTTCTTGGAGCAATTTGCATTCCTGAGTGATTAAGGGATGCTTTGTCCTTCAGGTTTTGTAGGTCATTTCATTATTAGAAGCTTGCAATATTTTTGCCAGACTCCCTCTTTCTCTCTTTCCTTTTCTTAAAAAAAAAGAAAAAAAAAAAAAGAAAGAAAAAAATCGGATCTTTTTATCCAGGACCTTATAAGAGTCATTGGTGAGCTCAGAAGCTTTAATGGAGTTGTTTATTGTAGTTCAAATAATCTCTAGCGGCAGCTTCCTGGAGCTGTAACAATGGAAGGGTATTTTATAGCTTTGAGCATAATAGTGTCCTATGGAAAAAAAAAATCTTTATTATCTCAAACTCTCTCTCTCAGACTTAAAGAGCACACTAGAGAGACATTTTTATATATCTTTAACTCGATACTTAATAAGAACAGAAATAGACCGAAGAACAATCTTTACCTAAATTACTGAGCCTACAGGACTTCTTACCTCTCTGTGTTCAAGTACGTGCAGGCAGTCTGAAAACAAGCCCCCGCTCCCCAGAAGAGTAATTATTTTAATCTTTGTCCTGGAAACTTCACGCATTTACTCTTTGGTTGCAGACGAGCCAGCCGGGAAACGTGGGCAGCTCCAGTTTGCTTTTTAAGAAAAAGGCCCCGGTGTCCTGGACGCTGGTCTTTGGCAGGAGCCCACCCGACACCTGTGCTCCCAAACCTGGCCTGCTAGAAGTGCCCACTACAGATGTCAGGGCTCTTTTGTTGACTTCCTATTAGTCGCCACTTAATGGATGGGAGCCGAACACAGCTTTGCCTAAGCACTTATCAATAGACAGCAAACATTCTTCTTTCAGTGGGCAAAGGGTCAAACTGTTTTGCCTGGCTATAAAGCCCTGCCAGATAATTGCTGGTGATTAGCAATTTTAATTACCAGGTGCTAGGGGTCGTTGCTTGCCGAGCTTTTTTTTTTTTTTTTTTTGGCTGTTGGTGTAATTGGGCAGGCTGTTAATAGGTACGGCTCATTGTACGCATGGTGTATATTTTACAGATACATCGTGCATCCTTTTAAAGTGAGTGAAATAAAGTCGGTACCATAGCCTGCTTCTGTTTGCATCTGATTAGCCACATAGTGCTCCAACAGGTTTTTCGATAAAACTTGTCTGATAAAGGAATCTTTAATACAACTCGCTAAAGCAGCTTTTAATCCTCTTGTAAACACTTGTATGTACTATTGTTATTGAAGAGAGGCAATGATTTTAAAATCTTTTCCTGCTACATTGGTCATGTTGGAACTAAGCTTGTCAAACATGTTCTACCTCATTGGTTTTGCATGCAGACTTTTAGGGGGTTTTCATAGAATCACAAAACCAACAGCACAATTAGCAGTGAACTAATCTCTTCCCATATTCAGCAGCAAAATGGGTTCAAAATAAAACTGACACAAAAGAATCTTCTCTGATCTTCCTCGCAGCAGTGAGAAAGTAAGCAGGTATAATACTTCAGTTCCTTTTTTTTTTTTTTTACTAAAATTTCCATTTATTTCCTCTACTTACATTATTTTGCATCACAAGCCCTGCAGACACACTGAAGGTCTCTGAAAGATGAATGTACTGTTTACTAATCTACTTGGGTTAGTAGATTAGGCTTGGTCTTTGAGGGAATACAAAGGATGAATACTTCTGCAGTACGGAATTCTAGCTCTGTTTTTATTTGTTCTGCAGTAATACCTTGTGTCCCAGCTCAGACCACAGCTTCATTTATTCCAGCAACAGCTGGACTGTCGGCCCTGGGCTGCTGCTTGGCCAAAAGAGTAGGGCTGTGCAAAGCGGTCCCCGGTATCTTCTCCCCTGGGGAGCAAGCAGCCAGAGGCCAGCGCTGGGCTGAGGGCTGTGTCGCTTGTTCTGACCCCCCAGCTCTGAGATACCCTTTCCTGAGTGCTCCCCAGAAACCATGGTACGCACCCAGCCCTGGGGATGGGATGCTGGAGTGTCGGATGTTGCTGGATTCACGCCTGGGTTATGTGAGTGGGGAAGTGCTACAGTGTAAGGACTTGCCTGGGTCTGTTCTCAATCCCATACACCCCAACCACCCCCCCGTAAATACAGGAGCAGAAAGGAGATAGATTCTAGTCTTTTTTTTCAGTAGAAAAAGCCAATAAGTCCCCTCAGTCCATTTTGGTGTGTTCAAGATTCACTCAGGACCCACTGCTTTCACTGGAGAAGGAAATTCCCTGGGGACAAGCACAGGGCACCATGGGCAGTGGCAAAAGTTACAGCTCCCTTCATTGTTTGTTCCTTCTTAGGTATGGATGTTTATGGGCCCTTGTCATTACAGCAAATCCCAGCCTAGGAACCTGGGAATTCCTTGTAGAGCACAGAAACACTCAAGAGAAAAGAAATACAGTGCATGAAAAACAGGATTTTGAGCCAGCTACAAAAGCATCAGCAGAAGGCAGGTCCTGCCTGGCCTAGAGGCTTGCTTTGAAAGCAGTGCCATCAACTTTGAAGACACCACTTGCACCATCAAGCGCTATCGACCATTGAAAACATTACTGGGCCCTGGCCCTAGGTGCACACGGCCATTACTTATGCATTCAGGATGTGCATATTCACTTTAAGAAGGGAAAACATTTTGTAGATTTTTTTCCTCAGGAACTGCCAGACAAAATCCTGTAGCAGCAGCTGCCATTGAAATTGAGGGCAAAGCTCTGCCTGGCTCAGGGAGCTGTGAGGCTGTACCATCACATCACTTCTGTGTCAAATGAAGATGTCTTAACGCCCGAGATTACTATAATGGTGGTTATGAAGCTCTTCAATCTGATGCATTCTGCAGCTACAGATCAACCATACAGGTTCACCTTCTGCTGTTAGTTAAATTAATCAGAGCTTTGAAATCATTGATACCTGGAGGAAAAAAAAAAAGTAGTCAATTAGTTAGCACACGTAGAAAGATGCCGCTGGAGAGGAGGATGCAGGGCTCTGAGTGCTCCCACACCTTGCTTTTTCATGGGACAGCTACAGGCCCTGACAACTTGCGGAAAACACGGAGCCTTCTCCTTCCACTTACCCCAAAACCCGTGGACAAGCTGCAAAACCCCGGTGCCAGGTCTGACACCCCTCCAGAGAAAGTTGCAAATAATTCCTGAGAAGTGGGGCAGCCTGGGGCAGAATTTGATTTCCTGAAATCAGTCTTTGAGCAGTGGGAGATGTAGGCATCTGGTAGCAGCTATTTTTGTCAGGGGATAAAAATTTTGGTTATAGGACTAACACACAGTCATGATGGGTTGATGGGTTTTCACAAGCAACCTTTGTTCCCAAGCCTGAAATCTTCATTGTAGAAACAAACCTCTTAGCTCGGGTATGGCTGTGTTCATTATGTTTCCCTCTGCACCTTCACCTGGAAACAGACAATTTTGCTTCCTATCCTGCATTTTTGTTCACCTACAATGACAGGCTGAAGTAAGAAGTTCTTAATATTGAATACCATCGAGGCCATTTTGTTTTGGTTTCACCATGGACTTACTATCCCCTCCTTTTTCAGGCTCCCGGTAACTACAGCTCAGAAAGATGCAGAAACCAACACCAAACGGACTTCCTGTTGTCACAAGAAGACAGTTCACAAAATCAGTGTTTTCCCGCCTCTGCTCTCACAAAACTCCAATATGTCCCAAGGAGGCAAGAGAAATATACAGGCATCTGGAACCCGCGCATCTCAAACACCTTTTGCAATTATTGCAGCCTGCCCCAAAGTCCCAGGTTTTGGGCTCAGATAAATGCAAACGCTAGTAGACAGTATCCTTACCAGATATAAAACAATTGATAGGAATCTGCATATGAGCATCACGGTGGGTTTGCTTTCTCTCACTGTCTGTAGCCGCATGGATGTGAGATGAGAGTTCAGCTGCATTCATAATGCAATTCCTAAAGAGAGTGGATTATGGATAGAGTTTAAGCCTTAACTTTGAATTGCCTTGCTTTTGTGGATTGAAGTTAGACCCATACAACATTATTTGAACATAGTCTCTGGTACTTTGTTGATATTAGTTGCCTGCTGTGCCACACAGCACATGGCAGTTTCATTTTTGTACGCGGTAAAATACAGGTATTGTACACCTGAATTATAATCTTGCTGTGATAATATGCCTCTATTGATTCAACAAAACAAGTTGTCTATTTTGTCTTCGCTCAGACATCGCTATGAAGGAAAGACTGACAAGCAGAAAGGTAAATATTTTGGACTTCACATCTCGTGGCATGACGAAAAAAAGATAAAAGTGCGATAATTTTGAAATGAGACCTCGCAGACAATGCCACTCCATTTGAACCAGTGAGATGAACTTCTTACAGAAAGTGTTTATTATACGGCAGTGTTAAAATGCTGAAGACCAACCATTTAAAAATGTATAAAGTGAAAAATGGTCTACTTAGTGCTGAAGTATAAATATGCAGGAAATAAAATGTAAAATAAGACTGAATTTTGAACTTTCACAAAATGGATGCTCTCTTAACCAATGAACTACAAAGCTTCACTTTCACAAGGATTTTCTATTTATTGTAATACACTAAACTCAGACAATGTAAAGGTTCTGAAGAGAGAGTTTTATTCATAGACCACTAATTTCAGTGTGTTCCATAAAAATTAAATTTAAAAAAATAAAAGCCATGCAGTTTTCTTATGAAAGATTTTGGTCTCATTTTGAAGTGCCTTAATTTTAAAATTGTATTTCCATATATTCATAGTAAATGCGTTGCAGTCCTCATGGAGCTGTACCCAACGGGATGCCCTTGCTCATGTGGGTTTCAGAATACTCCCATATCCAGAGCATGCAGGCTAAGAAGCCAGAATTCAGCCTGGACCAGTATTATCTGACAAGAAATATTGGAGTGCTTTTGGAAAAGACCTGTGGAATCATGAAAGGATGTGTTTTGGACCATCTTTTCTACCAAGAAGTTTCACTGCAAGGGTGGCACAGGCTGTTACTAACCTTTCACTAGTACTGCACTGAGTCTGCTGGGCAAACCAGTTAAGTGCCTCTTTCAGTGGATATTCTTGCAGTGTTTTACTGACCTTCTCAAGAGCAGGTGTTATTTAAATCACATTAATTCAGAAACAGGTGTTCCTAAGTAAAACTTGAGTGGGCAGACCAGGAAAAATAGTCCAATAAAGACATGTACAGCAAAGCAATGAATCCTAGTGGACTTTGAATACCTGACGAAAGTGATGTTCAGGTCCTGTGAAGACAAAGAAGGCTCAAGACCTCATCAGAGATGGGGAGAAGCATGAGGCATGCTTAGGAAACTAGAGGGGGTGGAGTGCTGAGACACACTTTGAATTAGTAAACTTCTGCTGAAGTTCAGACAGTTATGGTCCATAAGCTCTTTACTTCCTCATGGCTGCTTGGTACCAATGCCCACAGAGCAGAGGGAGGAGACTGGATCATGACCTCTCCTCCACGTCCTTTGGTGTGAATGCTGGCGCCCTAGCGGCAAGCCCGGGATGTTGTGCGAGCCTTTAGGAAGGGATAGAGGGATGCCCACCTCTGTTGTGCCATGAGAACTTCAGGAATGGTACCCTGTGGTGGGATACCGTATGCCAAGAAGACACGGAGAGGCATTTTATTTTGCATTGCTCTGTGCGTGTCTTACGTCATCCCAAACAGAAAGGTAATTCCAGTGGAATATGCGTACTATGTGCTTCAATCACCATATATCCCCCATATGCAAATTATTAACTGGAGTGACCGTAAGGAAAGAGAATATGTACCAGCAACTGAGGTGCTTGTACAGAGGATTGAAACCAAATCCCCGACCCTGAGGGACTACCACAGCCAGTACTTCTGCAAATGGTTAGCACGCTCTGGGCCCTGGAAGTGTGCCAGAGAGGAAAGTGCTGTTGCCTACACATGCCAAAGTAAGCTAAAAGCATCTAAACACAGCAATGTAGTGTGGTGTTCAGGAGAAGACCATGATGCAGTGAGTTCAACCAAATAAATTGGGTTAGAGAAATGGGAGACCTGACCTCCCAGGATGCCTTTTCTCTCATTCCCTACAGTGAAGGAAACGATACATCACAGCTGATCGGGGCACCAGCCGCTGGAGGCAAGTGACTTGAGAATTATGCCTCCCACACCAGAGGAAAATCTGCAGAAATTAGTTGCTATATTAATTGGACTTTCAGGGATTGGAGGAGGAAGGAGGGTTTGAGGTATACAAGCATAGAAGTAATATGATGAAAGAGATTAATGTGGTAGATATCTGTGAGAAAGAATAAAGGAAGAAAGTCTAAAATGAGATAACTACAAGATTAAATTATGATCAGCGTCTTACAGATAATGTCTGCTTTTTTAACCAAGCCTTTTTCTTGAAACGATACAAGGAGCGCAGGAGTTTGTATACAAAGATAATATATCAGTCACTTTTTAGAACCTCTTAGATGTGTGTGAGCCGTAGTGACTACAGGACAAACATGTGGCATGGAAAGACTTGCTGTAAGATGCATCCACCATGTAAGTCAAGGAGATAGTGAAAATCATCTAAACTGAGACCTACCTGTTGCCTTACTTGCTGTCCTACCCTGGCCCTTACATTTTTGAGAGCTGTCGATCGGTGCCCTCCATCTTCTTTTCTGGCCATTGCCGTTCCTCCAACTATTCCTTTCCTAGGGCCCTGGTCAGGGGTTATCTCCCCTCTAGACCCTTTCCAGCTTCGGTGAAAATCAGTCCCTGTGACTGGACCCAATGCTTTAGCTAAGGCTTTTCCAGCATCAGTTAAAGCAGAAGGATTACTCCATGTGTCTTACAGATGACCCTCCTGTTTACACATTCCAGCATGTTGGGATTTTTTTTTTGCTGCCACATGATGCCTTTGGCTGACATTCAGCTTGTGATAACTCCAGATCCTGCAAAGCTGTAAAGTAGTTAGTCATTTCCCACTCTGTATTTATGCAGCTGAAATACAGAAATGAATGTAGAACTTTGCATCCAATTTTTTTCAGACTATTCCAGTTTCTCAAAGCTCATTCAGATTCTGACTCCTGTCCTCCAAATCACTTCCAGCTCCTCACAGCTTAGAGTCAGCTGTAAATTTACAAAGTACACTCTCTATTCCATCATCCAAGTTGATAATGCAAATATTGAATAGTGCCAGACACCGGACAGACTCCTGGGAAACCCCTCTCAATGCATCCTTTTGATTTGATGGTGGACCATTGATAACTAATTTCTTAGCACAGCTTTCTGGCCAGTTTTGCATCCACCCTATGGCTGCTCTTTTGTTACTGTCCTGCAACTGGGGGCTGTTCCTGTAAGCACCTGCTCTTTTGTCAAAAAATGTTGTGGGGTTTTTTTTCTCCCCCCTGTACTCGCATGCTGGTAACCCCAGGGAACAGTAGCCAGAGAGGCGGCGAGCACGCAGCGTCTGAGGAGCTCCTCTGGGCCCTTAGACAGCCAATTAGTACAGAATGAAAAGTTGGGGTGCCCGTGGGCAATTTGTCTTTTCATTCTGTCAGTCCACTTCTATTCAGCGCTCCAAAGAAATGCCCTCGGTGTTTATGCAGGGGGTTTTTCATATACTGCTCTTGTGTCCCTCGGAGGAAAGAAAGTATTTGTCTGTCTGAGAGTGAGCTAATGTTAAACACAAGTTTGTGGTTGGTTTTTTTTTACTTCTTAGTACTTAATGGCTTTTTCCTTAATACCAATATTCTAATACCATCTTCACTATCAAAAAAGGATACAAAGAAAGGCTATGTGAACCCTGATAACTCAAATAGACTTTGGTCTGCAAGCCTCAAATGCATGTTGGGAACTCTGGTTGCTCAGGTAAAGAATTAATATTTTGGAAATTAGAAGAAAGATTTTTGCTTGGAAAAATAATTAGCCATGCATAGTATCAGATTTCTTACTGTTCAGCTTTTGTACAACAAAGTGGCCAGTGATTTTTCGGGATGTTTTAAAGCCCTGGATTGACTCCTGCACTTCGTTAAATGAATATACCTTGTAAGTCAAGTAAAAGACAGTGCTTCCCAGAGAAGACTGTAATTTTTTAAATAAGCATCAAAAGTTTGGACATGATTCAGGGACAATGGGCATTACCAAAGGGCAGACTGTTGTTAGAACCATCCAGTGCAAGTGGTGATGGTGAATCAGAAAGTCTTTTAGATATTCAAAGATACACATGTCAGAAGGTTGGATTGAGGCATTTTAATTCCTCATCTTTTACAAGAGGAGCAGACATAAGGTGATGAGAGATGTTCTGAGACATAGTTCAGGAGTCCTTCACAATTTGCAGAGCAGCTTGTAAGAACGCAGCCCGCTCTTGGCCCCACCTTGAGAAAATAAGTGTTTGAGAAATGGTTTGATATTTAGAAGTACCTCAGATCCTGCCATTACAACATTTTAGATGTCAAAGGCACGGATGGATAAATGTGAAGAGCCTTTAAAAAAAGGAGTCTTTCAGATACTGAAGTTGCAATCCCATATTGAATGAATAATCCACTCCAGAAATGTGGAAAATATTTAGTGAACAGCTGGAGTGACTGCAGTCGATTCATCACTGTTTTAATGGGGGATGGAGGTCAGCAAATGCTAACTATGTTTAAGTGGGGATATGAAAATGAGTATAATCAAGAATTTTTAAAAATATAAACCATCTGGTTAAAGCAAGAGAATTAGAGGATAATTTTCCAATATCAGAAGCTAAGCTAAGGGATAATTAGGAGAGAAAAAAATATGAATTTTGAACCACTGAGAACATTTCAGCTATCAGCAGAACACACAATGAGGCTAACACAAGCCCTAGCTCCAGTTTTAGCAGCGTGGGGGACTGACATACTCGTTTTCGCCCCAGGCAGCACTGGAGCCAGTGAAGCTGCTGGTATATTCCCACCGCTGGAGAAGTGGCATCCTGCAAATATCACGTTGCTTCAAAAAAGAGCAGCAGTGCCACACCGGGACTTTACAGAACAAACCTTCAGCTGGGCTGTGCACCGCAGTTGCATACACCTGCCTTGTTGAAACGGGTTCCTCTGACGTTTTTACTGCAATTTATGATGGGCTTGCTTGTTTTCCCTCCACAGCGATTTGGTCCTAAATGGGTAATAGAGGGGCTTGCATAAAATCAAGAGAGTTGTAAATCACCACCAACAAAAATTATAAAACTCCTTCTAGCATCTTTAATTTCCAATCAATGAACAAATGAGGTTATTGGCTGAATAAGGGGTAGAGGATTGTCAAGCTTTTTAATTCAACCATTCTTCTGGTCTGACTCAGCTGTCAGAGCTGACTTGAAGGGAACGGTTGAGACAACACACAATCTGAGTTGTTAGAGGGCAAGGAAATCTATAGAATGAAAGCAATGATTATGACTTCCCAGGAACATTGATATGCTAAATCTGTGAGTGAGAAAGATATCTTGGATAAGAGTTTTAAATAAAACCAAGATTTTTTAAAAAAATTAGCTTCTGAGGCCCGCAAGTAAAGCTTGCATTTGAAATGTTGGCTGCCTGGATACACCTCACCTACATGAATTGTCTTGTGCGATTTTTTGGTTGCTAAGGATGCTATCGCAAACAGACGGAATTTCAATTGGAGCCTGGAGCAGGCAGCCTGCTGTTTCTGGTGGGGTGCGGAGTAGCCTGTTCTCATCTGTTTATTATTACTTTTGTAGCAAGGTATCAGTTCCTGGAATTGCCAAAGCGATCTTTCTTGGGATGAAATGTCTTCTTTTTCAGATGGGGGAATTCAGAATACTACCACCTGAGCTGAATTATTTACCAGATTTATGTAAAAAATCAGAGGGTAGCATGTTTCCCAGGCCCAGGGTTTTTTTGGTTATGTCCACGTTTGGATGACAGCAGGTCAAAAGGGCATATTCAGACATAGCAGGTTATTGCTAACAGTGGAACTGAGGCAGCACAAAGCTCAGTAGAGGTCACAGGTGGGAGAAAAATCCTGGTAAACACAGTGCAATGGGTCATATTATGTATCGTGGTATTGCAGTTATACAGCCATCAGAACTCAGTTAGTTTTAAGCTAGATGCAATGTAAACATAACCTCAGAGGGGGATTTGCTGGGGAGGAATGGTCTCAATCCCTTTTTGTTAGAAGATGTAAGAACTGACGATACCTAAACTGTTGTGGTTCACAGAGACAGAGAGATGTCTGTGAGCTCCAGTCTCTCATGGGGGCTTTGAAAGGTTTCCCTGTGAGCCCACTGACACTAGAGAAGAGCAGGCTTGTTCTGCCAACAAATGTTAAGAAGTTAAAGCAGTTCTCAGCATCTTTTCTGCTTCTGTTGCTCTAATGCCCTAGAGCCAGGCAGCTTCTTTTCCCTCTCTATAAATTTAGACCTAACAGAAGTACCAGAAAAATTCCCCTCCTTACCTAAGTGTTGACAACAGGGCTTAAAAGAATTCTTTAAATAAAGCTATTTAGGAGAATATCTTGCAAGCTGTCCCCCCGTTTAAAGAACCCCCTAATCCCACAGTGATAATTCTCTCCAGTTGCAAAGGTTTCCCTGGACAGGAGGGAGAAGGATGACGCCCGGCTGGCCAGCGGAGGCTGCGAGCTCCCGGCCATCCGGGTGTTGTTTCACGCTGCCTCACCTACCGCCTGCCCTCAGATTATGCTGTGTCAGTGGCTGACAGCAAGATGCACGTCAGCCATCGTTGCTCTTAAACATGAGATTCACAGTGTGGATTTTAAAAGTATTAGGCCACAACTGGCCAGTTGGTCTCTTTTCTGCTGCCACCTCTTTTTCCCCATCCTCTTCCAGATGTGCTGTTGAAAGTCATACTTGAAGGATGTTTGTTACCGGTGACAGCCCAATTTCTTAACTAACAGTGACTCACCACAGTGACTTGAGAGATGTGGAATTACTTTTATTTTTAAAAAAATCTGGATAAGCTTATATTTTCCTATATGTGAACTGATACCCGTTGTTATTCATTCAAAACGTATGTAATTCAGCTTAAGCAGGGGGAAGGGGAATCAGAAGGAAAAGGATGCATCCTGTTAGAAAATGGAAAATACTGTATTTATCATCTTAAAAAGAACAAAAAGATCTGCAAGTTATGTGGGTTTCTGTGACAGTAATTATCCTTCTATTCAAGAATGAGTAATTACATTATTCTGCACGCTAACTTCCCCCCCTCCCCGGTTATGTGGCATGAGCAGGCAGGCGCACACACACACAAGCAATGTGGTTGTACCCCAAAGAATAAAAACAGGGGGCACTGCAAAAGGTAGTTCTGTTGTTTTCCTGAATAATGGTGATTATGGTACTTTTTTGTTTATGCTAAATGCCAGTGGGTGAGAGGAAAGAAAGCTGAATTCTTTTTTTACCTTCCTCATGAGGGAAGCAGGGTACTGCTCTGCCTTGGCACCAGCCAGCACGATGCTTTGGAAGTGCTCACTCCCTTCTCTCCACACTGAGAGATACAACGAGGAAATATTAACTATTGATTAGCTTAGAAGACAATTTGTGAAGCATATATATATATAAAGGGAGAGTTCATCCACCGCCTTTTCCCTTTGGTGGAAAGGACATGTTTCCCCTTGCTTTTTACATGCTCTGACTTGTGTTAGGTGAACTGCATGGTGTACTTGCCCTTTTCCAGTGGGTCAGGGTCAAGTCTTCTATAAAAAGTTGAAAGTCTATAGTCTAAATTCACTAGTTACATAGAATCATAGAATCATTTAGGTTGGAAAAGACCGTAAACCTAACCTCGTCAAGTCCACCATTAAACTATGTCCCTAAGTGCCACGTCTACACATTTTTTATATACCACCAGGGATGGGCACTCAACCACTGCCCTGGGCAGCCTGGTCCAATGCCTAGCAACTCTTTTGGTGAAGAAATTTTTCCTAACATCCAATCTAAACCTCCCCTGGTGCAACTTGAGGCCATTTCCTCTTTTCCTATAGCGTTTGTTACTTGGGAGAAGAGACCAACATCAACCTTGCTACACCCAGGTAGTGGTAAAGGGTGATAAGGTCTTCCCTGATCCTCCTTTTTTCCTATAGTGTTTGTTACTTGGGAGAAGAGACCGACATCAACCTTGCTACACCCAGGTAGTGGAAAAGGGTGATAAGGTCTTCCCTGATCCTCCTTTTCTCCAGGCTAAAGTCTCATTTAATTAGTAGTACTCACTTCTCTATCTTACTTGTCCTGCACCCACAGCAACCCTCATAAAACCTTATGCAGAATCATGGATGTGACCTCAGGGGCTGAGCTAGACCTTCCCAAGGCAGAATCACCTAGGCACTCTAATTCCTTATGGAGTCTTACTCAACTCATTCTTAAGCAACCCTGATGTTGGATGTCCCATTGTCTCATCTGGCAATCTATTCAACTGCTTCTGCATTCCTCCTGATATGATGTCGATGTCTTTTGTCTTTCTTAACTTAATGTTTTCCTGCTGCCATTTAACCCCAGTGTGGTCCAGCCTCCACAGAACTCATATCAATAAACATGTGTAGAGGACACATATCAATAAAGATCAGTACTTATAGTAGTCCTCTACATATTTGAAGACTTGCTGTATCTTCTCTAGGATAAGTCCTTCTTCATTAGGAAGTGCATTTAGACCTCAGACATGCCTTTGCCTTTTTCTGGACAATCTGCAAATAGCCCACTTTTGTCTGTAACTGATGGACCCTGAACTTGGCACTGCTCTAGACAAGTCCTCACCAGTCCAGCTAATCTACTCACTCACCTTAAACCTACATTTTGGCAGGTAGAGAGGCAGTATTCTTAAAATAATTCCCTAAATTCCTAAAACTCTTTATCTCCAGAGAAAAGCAAAGTCTAGGTCAGATCTCTAAATGTAGATTGACAGATTTCCCCTTTGGAGAACATCAAAACTGCCTACCTATCACTCTGATAAGGCCTAACCCACTGCTCAGGGCTAGTCTTTTCTGGAACAGACTAGCCGTGTTCATGCATGGCACGTTGGTACTCCTTAAACTTAGAATCATAGAATCATAGAATCATAGAATCATAGAATCATAGAATGGTTTGGGTTGGAAGGGACCCCTAGAGGTCATCTAGTCCAACCCCCCTGCAGGAGCAGGGACACCGCTAACTAGATCAGGTTGCTCAGAGCCCCGTCCAACCTGGCCTTGAATGTTGCCAGGGATGGGGCCTCCACCACCTCTCTGGGCAACCCCTTCCAGTGTTTCACCACCCTCATTGTAAAGAATTTCTTCCTTATATCCAGTCTAAACCTACCCTGTTTTAGTTCAAAACCTTTACCCCTTGTCCTGTCACAGCTGGCCCTACTAAAAAGGTT
>NW_009260675.1:702593-705260 GCF_000687185.1 Egretta garzetta
GGGCTGCTCTCAATCCTTTCTTCCCCCAGCCTGTACTGATACTGGGGGTTACCCCGACCCAGGTGCAGGACCTTGCACTTGGCCTTGTTGAACCTCATGAGGTTCACACATGCCCTCCTCTCCAGCCTGTCCAGGTCTCTCTGGATGACATCCCGTCCTTCTGGCGTATCAACCGCACCACTCAGCTTGGTGTCATCCGCAAACTTGCTGAGGGTGCACTCGATCTCGCTGTCTAAGTCATTGATGAAAACATTAAACAGCACCGGTCCCAGTACGGACCCCTGAGGGACACCACTTATCACCGGTCTCCATCCGGACATCGAGCCATTGACCACTACCCTCTGGATGCCAGCCAGTTCCTTATCCACCGAACAGTCCACCCATCAAACAGTTAGTTATTACCTTTCTCGTGTTTCTTCAGTTCCAAACATCAAAAGTGTTGGGAGGGCTGTGTCATGTTCTCTCAGAGCAGTGGTTTTACAGCACAAACCCCAGCTCATGTTAGTGTGTGGCGTGAAGGTTTGCAGGGGTGAGTGAAGGAGGCTGGGGCTGTATCTTGGGACCAGGAAGGGCAGGGGGTCCAGCCTTGCTGCAATGTCACCCAGGCTGTCTGCTGGGACCAGTCTCCAGAGGGAACTGCCCCCTGACGCTGTACCTGGATGTTGGTTTAGGGCAAAAAAAACAGAGCTTAGGAGCATAACACAAGTACAGGACCTGGGAGTCAGCTGGGGAGCAAGGTCTGTCAGCAGCGTGGTTGTGCACCATGTTAAGAGAGGAGGTTCTGTTCATAGCATTTTTAGAGACATACTTAAAAGAAAGGACTGCAGGACCAGTCTTGTAAATGTCATGATAAAGATAATGAATTCCAATGATTAATGAAATGTCTTAAGCAAATGTTTGTTAATGTTCTGCATTTAAGCCCCGACTGCATTTAAACCCCAGGTCAGCATTTAAACCCAACCCCAATTTATTTAAACATTTATTTACCCTTCAAATAAATCTGTTATGGCAGGTCTCCTCCCAAACAGCTATTGAATTATTAGAGAATTGATTTTCTCTTGTAGTTTGCAGAAAAATAATGTTTTTTCGTTTCTTATGGTATTTTCTCTCTTGCCTTGCTGTTGGAGGGACAGAGCATCCTTAAAGACTAAGTTGCTGATTTTTAGCCTTGAACGTATTTACCAAGCAGACAATAGTTTTAACAGGTAATTTTCAAGTGTCTTGTAACAAGTCCCTCCATTCTTTGACTTTGGTGGCTATTATTTCCCTTGCTCATATTCATTCTGTGCTGAGAACCAAAGCAAAGCAAAACAAATGGAAAAAAACCCCAACTCTATAAAGAGAAATCCAGGCTTCAGACATATATGCATTGAATTTTGATAAAGTTCTTGGGATGTAAAAAATGCAGGCCTGCTGTAGGTAATGCCATTACAAGCAACAGTACCAAAACAGGCATACGCAGAGAATGAAAAAGAAAATAATATTTTCTGTGCTTTCTTACCACAAAACGACACGCTTCAGTACAGTGAAAAAGAGCAGCTGGGTGTCAGCGATCTGGGTCAGGTTTCATTAACAGTCTAAGCGATAGCATAGCAACTGCGTTCAACACATTTGCAAACAAGGAAAACTTGAGAGGGGCTGCAGGCATGCTGGACCAGGAATAGAATTCAAATGTTCTTGGCAAATCGGAGATAAACTGAAGAAGCCAGATGTCATGCTGGGGTATATAAATAGGAATACAGCAGGCATGACATGTCCAGTTCTTCTTCTCTTCTGCTCAGCATTTGCAAGGTCTCGTATGAAATACTGTGTCCAGTTTGGGGTGTCACATTTTGGGAAGAGTAAGTGGAGGGGGAGCAGTGAAAACGGTCGGAGCTCCAGAAAACATCGCATCTCAGGTCTGCTTGAGCTAGTGGAGTGAAGTACTGAGGTGTGACATGGCAGGTGTTAAAGGACATGAAAAGCTGCTGCCCCTTCTTGTCTAAGAAGGATGGGAGAGAAATGATGGGCTTACACTGCATCAAGCAGAAATTCAGGTTAGACACAGAAAAAACCTTCCAACTATGGATGCAGAAGTGCTGGAATACGTTGGGAGACCTAATTATTACCAGAGGTATTAAAAAAACATGTTGGTCTAGCATCTGTTAAAAAGGAATTGGGATGCTTAAGCTTGCTTGGACATAGAAGACAGGTGAATAACTTGGATCCCACCACCTGTAGTTTTATGACTGTATAAATAGACATTAGAGATAAGGGAATCAGTACCAGACTAGAAGGTAGGTCCAGTCTCACCATTTTGTCATGTACCTGCTATCAGAAATAAGGAAGGAAAGAGGTGCTTTCTGCTGCCCCCCCCCTTAAAAGGCCTTGGTAACTGGAGTATTTGAAAGCTCTACCCTAACTTGCAAAAGCAGAATTTGCTTTCCTGCTGCTTTCATAGACACTATGTGACGGTGCAAATGTATTTCTGAGTTTCCATGTAAAAGCATACAGGATAAAAATAAAATTACATTATATCTGGATCCATGAAAGCTGTGGGTGGGTGGGAGGGCTGCTGCCAAAGCCCTGATTTTAAGCTTCATGGGAGAATTGGGGAGAAATTGCAGCTCCTCAGTGAGATTGATTCCATGACTGCTCAGCTTGATAAGCTCAGTAGAAGATCAGCAG
>NW_009260675.1:705494-715927 GCF_000687185.1 Egretta garzetta
CCTAAAACCTGTGGGGGTTTTTTTGTTTGAATAAAAGCCCATGTTATGAAACTGTAGTACTGCTTGTTAGTAGCTTTGCTGTTTGACACAAACATTACCCATCAGCTGATAATGTTAGTGATTATTGAGTATTTCAGCCTCTAATTAACAAATACAGTGATAAATTCCTGCAGAAAATACCATTGCACTTTGCACCGGCTACTTTTTTAAACTTGTTTTATGTTTTCTAGTTAGGCATATAAATAGGATTCAGCAATAGAAAGGTTTTTCTTTGTGGCTGGGGTAGAGAAAAGGGTTGTGTACGTTTACTTCATAGTTTGAGAATTCAAGGGCGCAGAGGAGCTTTTGGCATGTACATCTTGGCTTAAAGGGAACTGGGAAAGCTACACCAGGCTTCGTTGTGTTTTTCCTGTAGATCTCCATTCCCTTTGCCATCTCTCCTCCCTCTTTTCAGACGGGCTTTGAAACTCCTTACGGACCTGATACAGCATTGCTCTAGGAGTTTCCTCATAACCAAATCCTGTCACATGAGGATACTGCTAAGAGGAGAAAAAGCCCTAACAAGTTCTAGCAATGCCAAATTACATTCAGTTCTTGTATTTTCACTTGGCATGGTAACACTTCGAAAGAGCAATTGTTTCACAATCACAACTTCTGCAGCCTGTTCATTTCCTTTCTCTCACTTCGCTGTTCAGAGACCGTCAGACACCAGGCAAGCCAATAAATGTCCATCCGAGCAATTACAGAGCACAAACATCAAGTGAAACAAACTGGGTTTTTTTCTAGCAAGTACAAATTAAAGGGGCAAAACCGATAGTGTCGCTAGAAATAATTTATTTGCATGGCAACTCTTTTCTCTTTAATGAGCTTCTTCAGGTATTAATTAAATTAAAAATCATGATTTTAAGAAAGCTTTTCTCCTAAAATAATCCCTCTGTCGTGACAGATATGGGACACAATTCTCTTAAAGAAATCTCAGTACTTGCAGCTGTGATTCATGCGACCTTTTCAGCAAAGTACTCAAGAATATGCTAGTTGTTCCTAGGCTGCTTGGACTTAAACTTATGCTAAAAGTTGTATTTATAAATCAGGAGCTTATGCCCGTATCGTTTGGAATAGAAGCAAGTCTCTTTTTAGGCTAGTCCCTGGAAGAAACACTGCTATGCATAGGGATTTCGATGGCTCTTCCATTAGGGATCACCAGTAACATCATTTAAGATGCTCTCAGTGAAGAGATTGAGTGGTTTACAGCTCTTCCCTCTGATCAGCATTAAAAGAAAAGAAATTCCTTTACGCAGCACAGCAGATGTGTAAAAAGATGACTGATGCTTAATATCCATGCTGATAGCCATGTTACCCACAGGGAAGTCCTGAGCAGGAGGGATTTCTGAATCACAGAGCTCCGAGGGAGAAGGAAACCTGATTTTCTAAGAAATTGGTTTTGGTGGGATTCTTGTGAAAGTGGTCAAAACCAGCTGGGTCTGGTTAGCGTCTCTTGCAGTGAATTACAGAAATCTGCGGGCTCTTCTGTCCTTCGTTTCAGGGTCTGCGTGCAATATGGAAGTGAACAAATGACATTAACATGAATGTTATTTGGAGTCTCAGTTTAATTTCTGTCCTGAACAGGCCAACACTGACATTCAATCATTCTCATCCCAGTAAGCTACAGGTGTTCAGCAAAGGGCTCCATGCTGATGAGCCACAAAGGCTAAAACTCATATCTGCTCTCTTTAGATATCTGCAGAATAAATGTCTATGTGCACTAGTGTCCCTAGGATCCCTTTATAATAATTGGAAGAGAATTTGACCCTATTTTTGGCACCTGCTTTAAGGTGGTGTGAATCACACCTTCAAAATGCTTCTTTCTCTTCTTTGTTTAGGAAAGCAGCCAGCGGTGACTAGCTCAGAAACAGACATTTAAGTAACAGATCTATCAGGTTAGGAGGCACGAATCCCAGCCAAAAGCACAAATATATACGGTATGCCTGTCCACACACATCCCTTTTTCCATCCTCCTCTGCTGATACTAAATGACATCTGGCTGGGCAGGACCACGAGGCACTCCTGGGCTGCAGGTAACCTGCTCACCTGGACAGTGGAGAAGAGGGAGGGAAGAGAGGAGCTGGCTGCTACCCAGCTCTCGTCCCAGAATGGAGCTGAGACACGTCTGCAGAATGCACCAGGCCCGAGAACTGACTCGTGCTTTGGGGTCCCACAGCGCAGAAATAGCCAACGTGACTCTTATGAAAAGGCTGCATTTCAGTTCCCAAGACAGCACGCCAGCGCTAGGTTGGGACCCCTCAGCTGGTGGCCTCACTCCCTCCTTATGTGATGCTTGTCACGGAAAAAGAAGTCGCAGGCATCAGGGCTGAAAATCAGAGCACCAGCTTTCTTCCTGTTTTAATTTACAGGTATAGGAAATTATTGCTCAGCAGGGGAGAGGGTGATAAAGCAAAACCTCTGCTTAAAGGCCCAAGTATCTTCTCTGGTTGCAGACCTATCACGGCGTTAATGCTAGCGGTCTGGCAGCGCATGAGGCATTGCTCCAGCTGAGGATGTTTGGTGGGGGCAGGTCACCCTTCCTCATTGTTCTTTGACTTTGCTTTCAGGTTATTTCAAAGAGACGTTAATAAAGACTGGTTTTTCTTTGAGCGAGGCTTGCTGTCTGTGATCATTTTCTGATAATATCGTTTGTTTTCAACCTGGCAGTAGGGTTGTGGAATGAGGTCCCCCTGGACCTCCATGACTTTTTATTTTACCTGGCAGTTAACATCTCAGCTCCTTCCCTTGTCACTTGATCTGGGATAAAAGAAACCTACCCCTTTCTTAAGGGGAAAAATAAATCCCTGAGGGAAGGAATGATTATAGGCAAGATGGGATGTATACTGTACTGGGTTGCCATTTTCTGGCAAAGCAAATCAAGCCCTGAACTCAAACTCTGTTTATTAAGCAAACAAAATGTTTCACCATGTGCAGTGTGCCTGATTCTGCAGCAAACAGCAGAAACAACCTTGAAACAACCCAGTGTGCCAGGCAAGGGGTGAGATAGCATTACAGTTCTTCAGGCTCTAAAAAGAAACCTTTGTGCCAGCTTTGGTACAATATTTGGTTTGCTCATAAAAAAATCCAGTTTTCTATAATTCATTGTAGGTGTAATGAAATATGTTTAATTTGATGGAAAGTCCTTGATAAGATACCAGCCGTGGCAGCATGTGGATGTTTCCTAACTGGCATTTGAGAAAGCCAACATGATTTAATCAGGGCTCATTTTAAGTTGACTTGTAATTGCCTGCACAGGAAAGGTAAGAAGTGAGTTCCTCTGTAACTATGAGATTCTGTTCTCCACATCCAGCTGGAATATAATATTGCTGCATTGGCTTCTAGGCCTGTGGGGTTTAAATAGTGTCTGCAATCTGGTGCCATGCTGATTTACTAATCCTTGATCTTAGTTGAACATGATCACAGTCCCTGCTTCTGTTCATAAGGGATAGGCTTACTGTTAATTGACAGGCTTTGGCGTCCTACCAAAAGAGCTGCAATGTAGAGAAGGAACTAAAACTGAGCAGAGGATGTATCGGACAAGCCAATTTGGGGGAAAAAGAAAATCTATTTAGTAGATCTTTATGCCAAAAATTATTTCCTATTTTATTGTTTCATGAAAACTACAGTATGTGATTTGCATTTTAACATGAAACTAATAAAAACAGAGTAATCTGAAATGTGTTTGCAGGGTGATTAAGTAACTAAGATGCGGTGTTTGGAATCTTCCCAGCTGTTCTGCTTTCCATTTATTTAATTATTGTGTGAACTTTCATGTTTGTGTCTGCTTACAGAAACTTGTGTGCAATTGTACATCACATGTATACCCCATCTCATATTTGTGTTATTGCTCACAGATTTCAGAAAGATTGTATCCAGGGGCTGGGGGCCACGTGCCATTTTATCCAGCGTGTTTGAAATGTGATGAAAAAATGTTAGTATGCTATAGTTTCTTTTCCAGTGACTCCCCCGAAGTTTCAGACTGTCTTCTTTTTATTCAGAACTATGTTTGCCCCAAGTTTTGATCCCTTTCTCTAGCTTTCTAAACTGGCAAAACTTCAGAGAAAAATTATTGCGAGGGCAGGCCGACATCCTTTTAGATACATCTGTCTACATTTCTGCACTGCTGGCCTTGCAGTCCTCAGACACGCTAAATTGAAGGGCAATATTTAGATGCCTGTGGTACTCCAGGAGAATAAAATCTTTCATCAAACAGTTTTGCAGTCTTCAGTATGGCTGAACTTGCCAATGTAGGTGTGCTTGTTTGATGACAACTTTAAACCTTTCTTGTGTTTTGGATGTGCCACTCACTCATGCTAACTTGGAGCCCACCTACCTACAGCCAAATACAAGTGTCCTGCCTAGTTTCATAATTTCATCTAACCAAAGGAAAAAAATGGGTGCTCTTTTGGGGTTTTGGAGATGAGTTGTAACAGACTTTCACTGCTGTTCAAGTGAGGAGCAGACTAAGAACCTTTCTTCTTGTTAGGTAATTTTTTTAGGTTTAATGAAGAGGAGTACAAGACTGAAAACTGAACAAATTATTTCATGCTGAGTCAGGGCTGAACTGCGGAGCAGGACAGCGCATAGCATCTCTAAAAGTCTCAGAGCAAACTCAAGCCAGCTGAGACTACAGTCACCTGGAGTCAACGCTGAGCCTTCCCAGTTCTTGACTGCTTTGGATCTTCAGGTGCCCCTCAGATAACCAAAATTACTCTGGGGCATGTCTACTGGTAGTCTTCCAGCTTTGTCCAAATGATTGCATCATTACCTGGTATTTCAGCAACACCGTGTTTTGCTTCTGCCATGCAAGCCTCCAGCTGGTGTATTTTTCACACTGGCTGTACAGAAGATTCCTTCAAAAGTGGCTGTATAACTGCTTTGCAATTCCCATGCCATATAATTTATCCTTCACTATGTGCTTACATAGGATATTTGGAGGTGAAGACTGTGATGTTAACAGTCATCTCATGAGTGTATGTCTAACCCACCTGTGAGGCCTGTGGATAGAGGGCAGAGATGTCCACATCAATGTGCGGGTTTTGCTCTCAAGACAGGTCAGCTCAATAAAAAAAATCAAACCTTCCTCCAAGCTGTTCCATTGCCTCTCTGGTGGTCCTAGGCCTCTGTGGCCACAAGAGGCTACCTGAGCTATTGCCCTATAACTGCAGGTCCATGACTCAGTGTAAGCCTCTGTCTTCATGAATAGGGGTCAGTTTACACTGCCAAGTGTTGCACATGGATGAAGGGTTTATGTTCACGCTAATGCCTACCTACTTTCCCAAGCCCTATCAAGGTCTTCCAAACTCTGGGGTCAAAAGCCTACTATCTCAGGCTTAGTTAGAAGTGTCATAGTAATTTTTCATTTGTCATCTGAGTGACTGGGTGATGTCAATGTTCTGGTATCTGTGGGGTCACCGTATCCCTCACTTGCCTAGCTGGTTTTAGCAAAATCTCATCCTTGCCATCTCTGGCAGCCATATCCTTACAGAAAGGTTAGCTTTGTCCACCTTCTGTGAAGGATTTTTCTAAATGTGCTCTCTCATGCTTGGGGCCTTGATCTTCTATGGGACCTGAATATGGCATCAATCAGAATCAGAGAAGTACTTCTTCAGCTTACCTGTGGTGGTGCCCATGACTTTGCCTCAGTTATTCTGCAGCATATCCCGACTGACACCCTGATTGTCTGGATTATGCTGGAATATGGCACAGCTCTTTCCAGTCTGTGAGCCCTTTTTTTTGTTCAGGAGAACTGGGGAGAGGGGATGCTGTACACCAGATCCTCACCCTATCCTAGATTCAGATGCAGCTGGGGTGCACAGCTAAATGCAGGAGCTGGGAGACATTCCTGGGTTCAACACCAGAGAAATGAGCTGGAGCATTTTTCTGACCCTCTAATTATTTTTAAGCAGGTTAATAGCAATGGAGACATGAGCACTGCCAGGCTTGACAGATGAATTTACACAACACTTCATAAAGTGATATTTAGAGACGAGTGCAATTTCAAGACAAAAAAGCGTAATATTTTTATATCAGACAGTTTCCAGTGGTTTTCCTTACTGGCTCCTGGGCATCCTGTGGTTGTGACAATCCAGATATTCATAGAATCATAGAGCCATTAAGGTTGGAAAAGACCTCCAAGATCACCAAGTCCAACCATCAACCCAACACCACCATGCCTACTAAAGCATGTCCTGAAGGGCCACATTTATAGTGCCAGTGCCTATTAAAAGACCTTTGGCTTCTAACCAGAGAGGTACGTGCTATGGAAACACTGGATGGGCTCTTCCTGGAGCTGTAAGAGAAGCTGAGGCCTCCCCCCTTGTCCTAAGGCTACTGGACCATCCATTTAACTCTGAACCGATAATAAGTTGCGCAT
This sequence comes from Egretta garzetta, assembly GCF_000687185.1. NCBI lineage: Eukaryota > Metazoa > Chordata > Aves > Pelecaniformes > Ardeidae > Egretta > Egretta garzetta. The sequence continues at coordinate 711,913 of NW_009260675.1, forward strand.
TTTTGAATAATCTAAGACTAAACTTGTTGTGATTGCTTGGGAGAGAACATTTGAATTAATAGAGGTATGAAATTGAAGTGGATTAGGTAAATCACATTAAAACTCTGTGTGTACATTCTCATTCAAAATTGAAATGGGCTTTGTTCTTAGTTTCATTTATTTCCTGCTGCGGTGGTTGAAAAGTGTTTCAAATCAGGGCAAGTTTAATTCTGAATAGGAAAGTCCACAGGGGAGGTGAATATCTTTTACCTAAGGTGCATTAAAAAGTTAACTTGAATTAACTTCTTTAAGAAAATCTCTTACTCTCATCTTGAATGAGAGAAGAACATATTTGCTTGATGCTGAAAGATGAAAAATGGTTTGTCATGAGACAAATATAAAATTGCGAAGTGAAAAATAAGGTCTATTCTCCAAAAGTTATTTTTAAAAAAATCCCTATAAAATTTAGGAGAGTTTCTAATTAAACAAATTGCCTGGAAAAATCAGCTCTCCCCTAAAGAGTCATTTTGTTCAATTTGGAGACAGCACTCAGCCATTACAGTGTGAAACAGATTTGCTTTAATTGCAAATCTCAGAGCAGTGTCCTCCAAGAAGTTGCTTTCCACCTTTCATTAATAAGACTTGACTGTGAGGGGCACCTGCAAACAGTCGACAACTGCCTCATTATAAATATTTTATTAAAAGTACTTATTTTATAAATAGCTTTGTGAATTGGCAGAGACTTTTGACTAATGTTGGTAAATTTTAGCTACAATTAAGTAGCTCACTAATAATTCAAAGCTGGGGAAAGTTATCAGAAGGATGGTTAAAAAAAAATCTCGAGTTAGAAATGAGGACATGTATGTTTAAAGACAGCCCTGGAAAAAAAAAAAAGTATTGTGGTGAGAATGTAATGTATTTCTAGAGCTCAAAAGGGTGTGCTCTGTGAAGGTATTGATAGGCAGTCTGTCCTTTTTTCAAGTCTTATCTTCAGGGTAGCAGAGCTCAAATGTGCCAAACACTTCTCGTGTTCAACTCTGATTGCATCTGTGCAATTTTCTCTGAGATTTATGTCTGGTGTAAATGAAAGCAGTGGGCATTCGATCTCATTGTCTCGTTATATTTAACATATTTGTTAGATTAACTGATTGCCTAAATGTTTTTATTCTTATCACATCTGCAGTGCCAAAACTTCACTGATCAACAAAAGGATGCTGGCTGGATGATAACAAAGTGACTGCTGCTTCAGGCAAGAAATGCAGGCTCAGAAGTGTGACTCCCCCAGCCAGGAGAGGACAGAGCTTGTGTGCCTACTGAAGTCGCATTCCTGGTATTGAGAGAGAAGGACAAGTATTGTTTTAAGATTTTTCTAAGGGTTCTGGGGTATGCACCACCTCACACACGTGCTTTGCTTCTTCATTTAGGAGAGGCTATAGAAAGGACAAAGACATCTGGAGCAGGGAAGGCAAAAGAAGCAGTAATGGGGCAAAAATATTCACACCTTGTCTTTTGTCGATGCTCTCTCAGTGAAAAAGTTCTTGCAGAGTATTTCAGTACCATGCTACCTTGCACGTGCTCTGCTACCCCAGCACGCATCCAAGTTAACTGAATGTAGCCGTAGATCATGGATATAAGAAATAAATTGCTGTTGCTGTCTTTGCGTTCCAGTTCTTCATTCTAGAGGCTTTTGGTAAGTGGCTGTCACATTTTGCTTGAAGTCAGGCTTCTTTAGCTTTCTGATGTGACCTGTGGGGTCTGATGTTCTCAAGGCACACATCTGGGACAGAAGAAACGATGTCTGCCCTTTGCTGGGTGCTCCTCTGGTGCGAGTTGGTGCTCCAGGACGCTGTGCTGCTAACCTTGCAGAAGAGGTGAGTAATTTACTCCTTGACTATGTTTGGTCATAAAAAGCCTTTCAGCATTGAATAGTATGACTATACACTCATCAGTAGCCTCTGGGACGTTGGGTGATTGAAGTGATCTGTATTTATGTATTTGCTCTATTGCACTTGCCAGGGTACTGTGAGACTAGATGAGATACTGTACTTGCTCTTCAAGTTCTGCTCTGAGAAGTGAGTTGCAAATGGTGGATGTGAGAGGCAGAAACCAGGAACATACCTTCCTACACACTCTCATTTGTCTAGTTTCAGTTTATCAAGCGCCCTTTATCCCTACCATTAAACACTGCGTCATTTCCAGTAACTGCCATGGCAGAGAAGGGCTTGAGAGGGGTTTTGAAAGAGAAGTAAACATAAGCCTTATGATCCAGCTCACTTTGAGACCATCTAGAGCAAAAAGCAGTTACTGTGGTCACACCAAGGCTGACATCCCAGCCAGCAAGGGGAAGAGATCAATGGGACGAGAGAAACAAGAGGGAGTGGAGAGAGAAAGGCACAAGGTCTTAGGAAGGATAAGACAAAAGCTTTGAGCCTGACAGCATGAAAGAAAGGAAACTGGTTCTGGGGCAGAACATCAGGCAAGGGAAAGGCCATTAGCCATTTTACCTGTAAAATTGCACTGTAAGCCAATTATAGCTTCATGTTTACTCATTTGAGCAACTTCTTTTGTCTGCATTGTCCCAGAGCTTGCATGACCCTCTTCATGCTCAGGGTGACCAGGAAAATATGCTTTCCTATTCGTGCGAACACAAGAAGTTTGTGGAGGGGTAACAGGCACCATCAACGCAGTGGCACAGAAACAGAGGTTACCTGCTCCAGTACCGGGCTCTGTGTGCCTAATATTGAGCCTCACGGCTGCATCCTTCAGTGTCCCAGCTGCACTTCTTTCAAAACACATAAAGAAGGTGGAGCCTGCATATTGGAAAGCCTTGGTAATTTTAAATTTGCTTCTCATCCAACTTGAATGTCATTGTTTGGATTGTGTGGGCCTCCTTTATGTTCCTGCACATGATGTACTTTCTTACCCAGAAAACAATGGATAAACTTTGAAACCATATACATTTCACAATGCTTACAAAAGCCACACAAAATGGACATCTTATAATGCCCAAATATACTCATTTAAAAGTTGATGGGGAAATTGTCCAGGATGTACAATATCACACTAAGATTTTGTTCAGAGCAATTTTTTTAATGAGGCTTTTAGTGGTGGTTGTGGTGGGTTTTTTTGTTTTAAATCTTTGAAAATAGGATTTGATGCTGATCTGCTGAAAGGCCTTATCCAGCGGTACTGCTGGCACTAAGTCACAGTGTAAACACAGCCTGGCAGTACAAGTCACAATGGACCACAGCTTGAAAATTATTGGCCTAGCAGCCCGGGAGCGGGAGCTCTCAGAGCTCTGCCTTTGAGTCTCTTTTCCATTTCCTTTCTGAATTTCATCATGAACAGCGTTAACACCAGCATTTCTGCTTCTTGCTTTTGCCTGTGCAAAGGGAAAAGTACAAGCACAGAAATAGATTATTTTTTCCCCCCATAAAGTCTTTATTCAGGTGCTCGTCAACCTAATTTTTCCTTCCTTCTCCTTTCTGCTCGCGGGCTCTCAGCTCCCCTTCGCCATATCCCCCTGCTTCTGTTAGCGTTGCTCCTTTGTGCCTCGCCTTGTTTCTCTTCTCAGCGTGGCCCGCTGATGTGCCGTCGTGCTGAGCAGAGGGGCTGGAGCAAGCGAGAGCCCTGCCAGCAGTGGAAGAGGCGATGCTGTGCCTCAATTCAATGCCACACTTAGGTTCACTGATTATCAAGAGGTGCTGGATCCAGCTGAGCCACTTCAGCTTGGTGTGACAGCATATCAGCAGGGTAAGGAGGGAGCCCCGAGCCCCAGCGCACCTTGATTCAGGAAACCATCCCACGGCAGACATGGGCTTTCTTTTCTTCTGATCAGAAGGGACTGGATTCCCCTTGTGTCTGTCCAGTGAGACGCTTTTGAGAGGATGTGATCGTACTGCACCGCTTGCCCACCTGGTAGCACACAGATGACGGGGCTAAGGGTTTGATCTCCTGTATTAGTTCCTTGGATGCCCTCCAAAGTGCATCGGCTCAGGCTCTTGGTTGAGAACATCAGCCTGCAGCAAGCGTTCCC
>NW_009260675.1:715982-716337 GCF_000687185.1 Egretta garzetta
GTCTTTACTTTTGGCTGTGCCTCTCCAGCCTCAAACGAGTTAATGCTTTGCATTGCTTGTTCTCACCAGCTCTTTGTGGCCACTGAGATTGCGTTTGCCATGAGGCTGGCTTCACTGTGCCACCGTGGCCACCTACAAGGGTGACAGGTCTGTGCTGGGCTTTCAGTCACTCTGATCCTTTATATCGCATTTGTATGATGCTACCACCTTAGTTGTTCCTTCAGTTTGTATAACATTTATATTCCCTACATATAATTCCTTATTATATAATATATATCGTCATCCTTGCAGTAAATTTCTATACATTGTAATTGGACGATCTTCCAGATGCTGAGGGATGCCTTTGTCAGAGGCA
>NW_009260675.1:716361-721996 GCF_000687185.1 Egretta garzetta
TTCCATGAGATTGAGATTTGCTAAATTAAAAAAGACTACTAAAGATAAGATTATTTGCTTGTAGTAGAAATCCTGTTTTACCAGCAACTATCTTTAAAAAAAACAAAATATACATGCTTGTCCATTCATGTTCCTCTATTTTATTTTCTGTATGAATTTATGAATGTCATGATCTGTATGTGTGTCTTGTTGGGAATTTGAGCGTTAGCCTGCATGCTTACTACCCTTGACCTGAAAGATCCCAAGTGTGTAGCCACCGTTTGAACTCATTCCCCCACATCCGTTTCATTTCTGCTCTCAAGTGGCTCGTTGTCACATGCAAAAGGTCTACACATAACAATGGTGAGCCAAACCAACTACCATTGTAATTTGGGCTTCAGGTATTTCCACTTTTATGTACTGTAATTACTTCATAAGTTCCTGTCTCAGTAACTTTATTCATACCTACCTTGGCATCTTGCTTCCTACAGATTTGGGGCTGCAAAACACTGTTTTGGGAGCTCTTCCTTCAGATTAAGCATTATCACATGGATTTTTGTGAACTTTAATAATTTTTTCAGGTGTAATATTTTCCTCATGATGCCATGGTATTCCCATGTTGGACTTCCATAGTCCATTCCTTTATATATGCCCTGGAAGAACTTTTTTCCCTTTCAGTATCATTGGATTTTGTTTCTATTTGTTTGGCTTAATTTTACTTCTTTTTTCATTCTGGCACTGCACGTAGAAAATGGTGTCTATCTTATCTTCAGCCTGTGCTAATTTTTTTCTTCACATGCTGTGACTCTTTCTGCTAGAGCACTGATTTGTCATGGTAAATTATACATAGCTCAGTGTCATGTGGATTTCTGTGCTTTAAGTTGCAGAGTTCCTTCACTATTTTCATTAGAGTCTAGCACCTTTCATCAAACACTTTTCTTTCTTTTGCAACTCAGAAAAGAATAAATACTGTTCTGCTTTTTCCTTAGCTTCTTTGTTGCAGACCCTACAGAAGTTTTTTGCAGCAACATCTATACAAACTACTCTTTATCCAGAGCATGTGCTGAGAAATATCACAAATCAGTTTTCAGTGAGAAGCGGGAATTTGAGAAGCACTGTTGTGTTCTCATTTTGACTCTTGACCCTGGCTGTATTTCTCAATTACTCTCTGAGAGTCATTATTACTGTTATTGGGTATGATTTATTTTGGCTTTGGGCTGGTGAGCTGTGGGCTGTTTGGATGGTTCAATGCCACTAAAGCCTTGTCTGGTGGAATGGAGTAGTTCAGAGGACTGCTCTTTGCTCATTCCAAGAGCTCCGTCCCTACTGTGCTGTGTAACTCAGCCCACGTTGTGTTGAGCAAGTGGAGGAAGCATCTTCTCCTTCCCATTGAGATGAAATTACATGAAGGGAAATTCGCTATTTGGAAAAGATGGAAGAGGCAGGAAATTGTCTTGGTCTGTTTTTTCCCTTAGAGCTTGGAAAATGCACTTCTGTTGGTAGGTAAGTCAACCTTTTTGCCAGGCCAAAGGAAGAACTGAGCCAATGTTTGCTGGTGTAGGTACCTGGTAAGGGAGGCTCATAAAGAGCCCTTGTGATACTGGAATGGCTTCGGGTATAATCCCATTAGGTGTTGCAGATGGGCCCTTGCTGCTGCAAGAGGGAGATGGGGTCCTGGTCCTTCCCTGCCCTAACCGCAGGCTAGAAGAGGCAGAGGGAGGCTGTGCCCATTTCAAAAGAGATGAAGTTCCACCCCCGGGAAAACTGAGCCACTGAAGAATGGAGCGATATTCCTGTTGGGCTACAGCAGCCCTTCACACCTTCTTCCACCATACCTCGGACTGGCCAAAGCCAACTCTCTCCTGCATCCAAAACAATGGATGCAAGGGCTATTTAAAACATGGAATAAGTGAACAGTGAGCTGAAGAAAATAATTTTTTGTGGACTTCCTAGCTCCAAATTATAATTTCTGCCTTGTAACCAGGCCGTTCTTCAGTGACACAGGGAGGAGCAGGAAAATGCCGAGTAAGCAGCTTGTACAGCTCTCTAGTTTAGTGCAGTAAGACAAAAGAAGAAGTAGGAGCTGAGTATTGAAAAGCTATAGCACCATGATGAAAAGTGTCCTGATTTGCTTTGAAGTGAGGGTATAAGCTTTGGTCCTAACTCTCAGAAGGGGGTGCTATTACCTCATCTGATTTCTTTGTATTTTATATGTATATCTATATGTTTTACATGCATATGTATGTATTCGGAAACCCACTGAGGTTTTCAAAGCAAGCTAAAATATTTGTTTCCCTTTGCCCTCTGCCTTAGTTCAAGTTTTTTGGAACAATGATAACAAAGTTGCTGCTTTTTTTTGTTTCAATGACTCGCTAGTGCAGTATGCAAAAAAATGGGTTCGATTTCCAGCAATATGGTAGGCTTTTGAAAAGTACGAACACCCTTGAAAAAGAAAAACCAGAGGAACAAAAGGAAGAAAAGGCACATAAAAGTGGGGTATTTATTTCATATTGTACAGTGCTTAGAAAAATCTACTGTCTTGTGCAAGAAATGAAAATGATGTATTCATACAAAGTGTGTATTAATGAGAAAAGCTAGGTTGAAATCAATGTATTTTACTAAGCAAAAATGTGATATTTTAGATTATGAAATCTGAAAATTAAAAAAGTCTGGATATTGTTGCAGTATTTCCACTATTTTTTAACTCCTGAAATTAATTGTTTGGGTATTTAAATGGACTTGTTAATTTTTTACATCATTTGGCCATTTACTTAATTTGCACCTATAAATTAAAAAAAAAGGGTTGTGTATATCCATCTTGGACACATTGCTAATGAATGTGACTGACTTTCTTTTCCTCACATCTGCCTGCCCCTGCTAACTCATAGAGATGCGTCACACTTCTTCCCTACCAAAACCCTGCTTTGGAAAATGATACCTGGACCTGGAAGCCTCTCTTCATTGTAACCACAAGGCAAGATGGAGCTCAGGTACTCAATACCCCAGTTAGACTGGGCACAGTGAAAGCTGTGCAAGCAAAGGATCCTGCTTAATCTGCTAAATTCCCCTAGCACCCTGAGCCAATACAGGTACAAGGAGGCCATGCTCCCTGGCAGGAATTCTGGATCATCCATGAGGGACCCCAACACAACTTGTTTATGGGCTGCAGCTCTACCTTTGAAGAACAGCCTTGCCCTTGTGCTGCTGGTTTGTGGGGCTGTGAACTCTCTCTTATATGTCTAGGTCACGATCCTGACATAGGGGCCAAAACAAGGTCTGGTATTAACTGATAATAATTAAATGACCATATCCTGCGGCATTGCAATTAGCAGCAGGATTTCTGTTTATTTGGGATTAAGGCATAGTCATGTTCTGGGTCTTACATGTGAACACAAATCCTCCTTATCTTTCCACAGAGTGGAGCATCACTTCCCACAGATGCCTACGATCCAGACTTCCTGTAAAAACCACCCATTGGCTTCAGTGTGCTTTGCACACAAGGATTTTCAAGACGGTCCCTACTTTTTATAGGGACCTTCTTTGGCAGATGTTTGGTTAGTGCCTCTGAAACAATGTACTACCCTCAGTGTCCTGAGGATTGCTCCTTCTACGTTTCTTATGCCCTATGTATCTCCCTTGTGGTAATTTCAATATCTGGTTACATGGAAAGGGGTATGAAGACAGTGTTAAAATTATATCAAGACAATAACCTTGCCTTTTATTCCTCAATTATCCAGAGGTCACAGATAGAGTTTGAATACAAAAGGAATTGAATGTGGAACTTCAGAAGAAGAGCGGCAGCTCTTGTAAGTATTTCCCAAATCCTAGTCTTGTAGCTCTGTGAATTGTTTCTTCTCACTGGGGATAGAAGAGGGCTGTGTTTATCACAGTCTTAGATGTCTACCTTAGGGTGAGGTGAAGTGCCTCTGGAGATGCAGGTTTCCTTCCAAGATGATAAAGGAGCTCTAATTTTAAATCTAGACATCTGATTCTTAAGTGGTAGAACAGATTAATCCTACCCTTTCTGAGACCCATGGGAACACAGCCTGGCAAGTTTCAAGTGATTTTAAAAAGTCTCTTAATCTAGTCTCAGAGAACTGGGTAGAATCATGTTGAACATTCCAACATTTTCTTTATGCTTCCGAAGTGACTTTGTAACCTCTATACGTTGGAGCTAAGCTAGGACAATAACTATGCACATACTTTATATATGCATTTAAATGAACGCTCCAGTGTAAGCAAGTGACTACCCACAGACTTACAGCAAAACCCATGACTAAATTTTGGCAGGGCCAAGACTTGAGGGGATTAGTTTACATGCTCAGGCAGTAAACCAATTTCCTCATGTCTGGGATGTGCTTGGGATTCTGGATGTGCCTAAAAATGTGCAGGATGAACATGAAATGGCCTTCTCCAAGGACACTATGTCTAAAAATAGTCTAAGGTGGATTTTACTTCACAAGGTCCTTGAAGCCTCAGTGGAAGAAGTGGGGTTTTAAGGAGATTAATAAGAGAAGGCTGCTGTTGTGCATTCAGACTAGTTGCAGAAAGACTGACAGGGAATAAAGACAAACCGTTCAGTTTGACAGTTTTGTTTTCTTTTACTTTGTATATATCTGTTTCAAAAAACAGTGACTGCTTTTAGAGTTTAGCTTACAAGATCATCCTATGATATCTGTTACAATCTCATCTAGAATCGTTCCCTATTAAGATTCTTGAGATTTGTCCTAGGCAACAATGGCCTTCCCTGCACTTTGTATGTGTTAGCAACTTCTAAATACCAGAAGTTAAAATCCTTAGGAATAGGTTTATAAATTTGCTGACCTCTTGTCTGAAAGAATCACTCCATCTTGCATTACTAGAAACAGCCATCCATGGGTTGAGACCATGTGTGCTGGAGGCTGCAAACCCCCCTAGGTGCTGGAGAGTCGCTGCTGGCTGTCTGGTCATCACCCTTGGAGCATGCCACATGTGCTTCCCTGGCTCTGGAGAGCCCTGCTTCTCATCACTGACAGCGTGGAAGGACGCAGGAACAAAACCTTACTGGAGGCCCTGACTGACTGGTGGGGTGGCAGGAAAAGTAGGTGAGTCCACGTTGTAGAGGACTGATACAAATCCTCATAGGTACCTGAGTGCAACATGATGATGCCCTCTCACTGCTTTTGTCACTTCTTATAGCCATGCCATGGTCTTGGGCATAATCACCTTGGTGTTCTGATACAAGCCACACACAACTCAAGGCATGAAGCTGGCACACCATCCGTTTGCCTCTCTGACACCTATCTGTCCTTCTCTTCTTGGCTTCAGCTGCAACTCACATTGTTGTGTGCATATATCACATATTAGGTGGAATAACCAGGCCCTTCACGCCTGACACTTCTGCACGACATGGCTGAGTTCTCCACTATAGGTTGACAAGACTGTGTTACAGAACAGCCCATGAAACTCAGTGTAAAGTGGTTTCGGAGACCTTCCAGCATTTTACCAGCATATAAACAGCTGCTGCTGGAAATCCTAAGCTACAGACAATGGGAGATGGTAACCTCTTGTGCACAGGATTTAAAACTATAGGATCATTGACCTTGAATCGTGCATGTAGCCTGGGAAATCTAGAGTTAAGCAGCTTGCAAAACCTTAAAAGCCAGCCACCGGTCTG
>NW_009260675.1:722018-745986 GCF_000687185.1 Egretta garzetta
TGCTGATATTCACTGTTGTTTCAATCAAAGTACAGGTAGCACTTGAAGAATGACAGATCTTGTGAGCTTTATATACCAGTATAATGAAATTATGCTTCATGACCCTACTGCATTTGACTTTTACATTAGAGAATATGATTCAGGAATTCATTTGAACAATCCACAAAAATATAAATGAAAAGATTTTTTTTTTTTTAAATTGCTGGTTTCTCATTAATTGCACATTGTAACTGACTCACAGGAAAGGAAGAATCATAATGAAGAAAATCAGAAATAAAAAGGGACCCACAATCTTAACGTATATCAGTACTGAAAAAATTACAAAAAATATCATGAAAAGCATAGAAAACTATATTTCTCTTACTAGCTTTATCCTTATAATATTATCACATTTAAAAAATACAATTTAGAAAAAAAAATGAACTATAGCTTTTTGCAGTGATAGGCGACAGGTCAGAAAAGCATTTCAGAATAATTTTACACCTTTTAACCTTAAAAAATACTTTGCTGACAATTGAGAAAGGGCCTTAAAAGAAGCGCTGATAGGCATTCTCACAGCAGGGTTGCCATGTCCCATCACATAGCAGAGGGTTTCTGCATAATGTATCCTGTAATAAGAAGTGTACTGCAAATCACAAGGCTTGAGTAGCAGTTTTAAGAAAGTAATCCTTGGCATGAACTGCTATTAGTGATGACACTGAAAGTTTGTTACATAAAACTCTTTAGAAGACACAAAGAAGGTAAACTGTTTAAAATTTTGATTCAAGCCTTGAAAGAACTACTTTGTCATAGAAATTTGTCTGCATTTAAGTATATATTTAGTGGTCTCTGTTTTTTCATTTTTGCTTATGCTTGGACAGGCTTGTTAAACGAAAACTGCCGAGTTTAGTTAAATGAATGACACTTTTCTCTCATTCTGTGCTGCAAATGGCAATTGTTCAAAAAGTGTCTTAACAATTACTGGTGTTAATTATGAATGCTAATACAATCAATGATTACTGAGAGTCCCCGTGTTGCAAACCCTTTACAAATGGGGTAAAAACGAAAAAAAAAAAAAAAAATCCAGTATAACAAAGAGTAAATCAGTCCATCAAAGTGCAGCAAGCTATATTCATGTTTTAATAACTAGATTAATCAAAATGGGATATGAATCTAGAAGAAACCTTCCTGTTGAAATTAATTTTATTTTTGTCTGGAAATGTAAATAAAAGAAAACGTGAAGGGGCCATTTCCAGGCAAGTTCTTTTCAGTGTTAATGATGCAAATCAGTGAAGTTTCTCAGTCCCTGGGGAATCTTTTTGTCTTTCTCATTTCCATAAGAATGACTTTTAGGTGATTAAAATAAAAATCTAATGGAAATAAAAATTCTTTATACTTTTCTCACAATACGGTTTAGTAGATATCTGAAAAAAACAGAGCTGCATTTGACTTTAGAACTATAATAAACCTTCCTAGGAGAGCGTTGGTCACAAAATGTTTTTGTATTTCTAATGGAGACATTTTTGGTTGTCTTTAATAGCATTCGAGAGAAGTCACAGTCACCTGAAAGCTTGATGTTTCAATGTATCATCTCCAACATTTTCTCAGCAGCTAGTAATGGGGAATGAAACCTTTCACTGCCGTGTTTTCTAAGTGAGCAGTGCGAGAAACGGGCATCCCCATAATAATTAGAAATTTGGCTTGCAATGTTGCAATGTTTTTGGCAAATAGTTTTTTTCAGAGCTGGATTCTTCTTGAATATCAAGGGCTGGACTAACAGTGAAAGACTGGACAAGCATTGATAACTTTAAATTACTTTTAATCCCATCCTTCCTCCAGAAAGAAACTACTCAAGTGACTCGTTGAAGGACTGCTATTAAACTGTGGCTTTGCTGTAAGCTCTGTTTAAGGCAGGATACACAACACAGTGGTTCAGGATTGGTTTCACTTTCCCTCTTTTTTCCAGTGAACAGGGAACGGCAAAATTCGAAATTAACGTGGTCCATGTCGGCCCCACATCCAGCACAGATAACACCTCCCTTCCTCCCTCCCTCCCTCCCTCCCTCCCATGCTGGTGTCTCAGGGAAGGACCAAATGATGGAGGGTCTCCAGCGAGAGCAAAGCGGGCACGGGGAAGAGAAGCTGCTCTGGCAGAGGGAGGGAACCCCACCGCCAGCTCTCCGAGGAGTCAGGGCTGCATGAGGGGGCTGGAGGCAGGAGGCACAACAGGGAACCAAGTCTCCATGCTAGCCCCGGCCCAAGCACTCCTGCAGGTTTGGCACCGTTAATGAGGGAGGCTGCAGCCCGCCAGGAGTTTCACGTGGAAACGGAGCCGGACTTTCCTGCAGCTTGGGACTGGATTTCTTCCCTCTGGGTCCCCTCTCCAGCTGCTAATGAGCCACCAGGGAGACTCAAGCTGTCCCCAGGGCTACTTGGGTCCTGGCTCCAGGTTGCAGAGGAATGAACAGAACTCTAGGGTTTGCGGGGGGGATGGGGAATGACTGTCCAGAGCAAATCCATGGATTCTGGGAGGTGATTTACCCCTTGACACCCCCCCCGTACCTCCTGGCTGAAGGCTTCCACCCATGCCCCAGCCTTCCCCAGCCCTGAAGGGAGCCTCCCCCCACTCCAAAGGGGGAGACCCATGAAATAGTCCTGCCCACGGTGAACTCAGAGGATTCCCATGCTCTGCCATTCAGCAGATATGAGTTAGGGGCCACAACACCCGAGATGGGAACTAAAATCTCAGGTTCAAAACAAAACAAAAAAATACCCATTTATAATGCTTTTTGATCAACAGTACTTTCAAGTACTTTTTGACCTTGACTTATTAACTGTTGTTTGCCACCTGATATTACCATTAGAAATGTGGTTGGCTCCCAGCTGTTCTCCAGATCCTAAGGACACCTCATTTTCTGTTCCCTTAATGCTGAGGGTCCCACTGAGTCATCTGAATCCAAAAGCCCAAGCTTTAAGAAGAAATACCACATACCTGATGAAATGATGAGCTGTGGCAACATAACTGGTTCCTAAGTTTAATGCCGTTCTTCATCTTCTCTGTTTGGGTGAGGTGAGGACCAGGCCCAGGAAATCTTTTGAAGCCTTTAAAGGAAGAAATGAATGCTTAGAGGAACTCCTTCTCCACTCCTTCTCATAGTGGGGTCCTGAGCCTTATGCCATGCCCCTATGTCCCCACACAGTGTATGGGGAGACCCCAAAATGGCCTGTGCTGCCTGCTGTAACCAGCAGGGAGAGAAAGGAAGGAACCAAGCAAGGTGCTCCCCAAGGCACCTTCCCCTGCCCCCCAGGGGGTCAGCCCTGCCTGCCTGTGTGCACACCCTCACCCATTTTCCTCACCATGGGATGCTAAAACACTTCTTCCAAAAAAACCTAAATAGCATATAGTTCTAAATGTAGGGGACAGCCAGGGGTTTATATAAACCTTTATAGACCTCTACTGTCCTGTGTATTTGCCCAGGATTTAGGAGGCTGCAATCCCTCCTCTTTCTGGGGAGACACATCTCCCATTCCCAGGGTGTGCTCACTGCCCAGCTAGGAGCTTGTCTGCTGAAGCATTGCCAGGGGACACCCAGGCATTCACATTCCGTGGCATGCCAGAGAGAAGGAACATGACCCTGTAGCTTAGGGGCTGAGTGAGGAAACCTCGGATCTACTCCTGTTTCAAGGAAAGATCTGAGGGGTAAAATCAGCCTTGTTCCCACCTTTCCTGATGGGGACAAACAACTGTAGAGAGCCTAGGTTCCCCTTTAGGAAGAGTGAGACATGAGTTTTTTTCTCTCAGAGAGAGGAAAGATTGCCCCTAAATCCCCTGCCTCCTAGGGAAATAGAAGAGCATCATAGATACTGGACAGATGCTGATGCTGCATTTTGCAGGGATCCTGATCTACCTGGTGTGTAAGACAACATTTTACACACCAGGTAGGCAACTTGCTAAGCCCTTTGCTGGATGCAGTCTGAACTCCCAAAATGGCCTGGGCTTGGAGGGCATTACATGGAAGGGGATTTCAGTGGCAACTTGTGAGCATCCCATTTGGTCCAGGGCTCATTGTCCCCTGGTGTACTCATGTGCCATGTTGCTAAGCGACACTTTGCAATGTGCATCCTGCAGACTTCCCTTGCCGACTAGGTACAACTCCAATGCACTTTCCTCTTTGTCTTCAAAATGTAGCGTTATGGATTGCAGCCTCGTAGATGCTGGGGTCGGGGGGTGAGTGGAGCCTGTTCTGGAGAAAAAGGTCCAGCAGACCTGCAGAAAGCATAATTGAATACCACTTAGTTGACATGATCTGGTGGGGAAATGCTGTCAGATCATCTACTCAGAAACCTGTTTCAGATCGTGCCATCTGCACATCTTGCCAGCTGCTTCCAGCCGGTGCCTGCTGCTGCTCGGGGCCTGAGACAGGACTGCTTCTCCTGAAGCCCTCTGAGCTCCTGCTTTCCCCCAGCAATGACTACACGTGCCCTCATCCTGTGGCAGAACAGGCTGGGGGTAAATGGGGTGATGTCAGGCTGGGGTGAGCTTTCCAGTCAGATTCAGGTTGCGTCAGTGCACGTTGCTGAAGAGATGAAGAGGCTCACGGTGTCTGCCCTGCCCATTCCCTGTATCCATTTGGGCAGTTAATTAATTCCTCTGTTCTGGTTTTACAGGAGATATCCCCACATCCTTAGTGGGTTCTTTGGCTGGTGAGCCACAGAAAAGGCAAAATGGGGTCATATAAGAAAACAGAGCTGGCTGTAACACAAACTTTGCTTCTCTTACCCTCTACTCCAAGACTGGGTCAAGACTTTCTCCATGTGAACCCCAGGAGTATCTTCAAAGTAAGTTAAAAGAGGAGCCATTTGCCAAACTACTCCACTTGGGGCAGAAAAGCAAGTGGCCTGGCATCTTTTAGAGCAAAATGGGAGAATCCTGCAAAAGCTAATGTTTCCCCAGGGCTAGACAGCCTCTAAGCAGGAATTACAATTTTTAATTCAGGCATCTTAAAATGCCTTTGTGCTGTTTCAGGGGCCTAAATCCCACCTGACTCTGCCAGGGTATGTGGAGGACTCTCCTGAGGAGAACTTCAAGGCACAGAGATAGTGAATTCTCACCAGACTTTATGGTATCACAGGAATGAGACATCTCCTGACCCAGCGAAATTGTTTCTAGTGATCCTCTTCTGATTTTCTAGGGAAGATCCTCTGTAAGTTTTCTGGGACTGTCCTTGCTGGCTAGGTCCTGCATACATGTTATATCCCCCAGAGAAGCAATTTGAGCTGGGATAGGTCTGGTGGTAGGTGCAATAGGATTGCTTTGAAAGTGTCAAAAAGTATGTTTGGAAATGTGAAACTTTCTTCACCAACAAGGTAAATCAGCCACGATGAAGAATCCTGTTACAATTAATTAATTAGTGCATTAATTGGGAAAGACCATGAAAAGTCTAGCTGCTTATCCTAAAAGATAGACTGAAGCCAACGCTGCATTTACATTTCAGTAAGGACAGAATTTATCCCAGAGAACATGAACAGGACCTGCCTGCCTATATTTGCAGAAAGATGTAGCTCTGTTGGTTTCCCCCTGCTCTCAGGTGTTCCCTGGAAGAGGAATTCCCAAGAGGAAGCTCCTGTTATTTGTGTTTCTCTCTGATGTTGCCTTACTGCGGTCTTTCATGGAGAAGACTGGAAATGCATCATACATTCGCAATGGTTCTAACGGGTGGTTTTGCCATACTTTCCAGGGAAAAATGCAGGTGTTGAACAAGTTGTGTTTGTGGTAGGGATGTTCTTTGGGTTTGTTTCAGAAATTGAGGTTTAAAAACCCAAATAAATCTTTTTGCATTGCCAGAGGTGCTTCGCTCGTTTTTGCCATTGGCCCTAGCACCTCAAGCCACACAACCCAACTCCTAGAAAACGTACCCACCTCCCAGTCTTAAAAGCCACCCTTGCCTTAGGTCCGCAGCCTCTGAAAAAGTTGTCTTGGGAAAGATGCCCCCCTCCCCTCCTCCTCCTCCACCCTGCAGCAGGACCCATTGTCCATCGCCGGCAAGGCATAAAGGAGTTAACGAAGGAGCCAGCGAGGAGGTATGACGGGGTGATGTCAGAATATTTGCAGGGAAAGAATGTGTTGGGGGCGCTGGCCGGGTGCAGGGGCTGGGGCTGGCGGCCCCCGGCCCCAGAGTGGCACGGGGGGTCAGAGTGGACGAGCACAAAGGGAGACCCCCTGCTGCCGGGGCCATCGTGCTGGGCTGTCACTGCTACTAATTCATGACTTCACCTTTAATCTCGCTGATCCATTATAGGTTAAAAAGAGACCCATTTTACAGCTGACAAGATTGAAGGGAGCGCAACCCAGGAACTGGGGGGGTAGGGGGGTGTAGGAAAAAAAAATAAGGGAGGGGAGAGGGAGAGAGGAATAACCCCCTCTAAAGTTTGTACAATTAGGACCCATCTGCTAAAAATAGACCTTGTGCTTTTTGCTTGTCCTTTCCCTTCACTACGAGGATATGTATTTGAAGAGGTAAGCTGACAAATGCAGCTAATTCAGAATTTTAGCACATGGGGTCAGAGGAAAAAGGAATGGGGAGGAAAGGGGGAACCAGGAAAGGAAAAAGAGTAAGATTTTTGGAGCAGAGCTGCACAATGGAAAGGATGAGAAGCATTCAAATGGCTTAGCACTGCTTTAGAGCGTGTTTTGTGAGGTCATCGTGGGGAAATGACTAAGAAATTTATGAAATGCTGATGTCAAAGGTAACCTGATCAAATCAGCATTGATTCAGCAGAGTAATAAATACACACGTGTGGCACTTGCAGCATGTTTATAATGACACAAATACTTAATGAATTCTCAGAAATCGTGAGACCTACTGTGCTGTGAGCTGTAGATGAAG
The DNA here is from genome assembly GCF_000687185.1 of Egretta garzetta. Lineage (NCBI taxonomy): Eukaryota > Metazoa > Chordata > Aves > Pelecaniformes > Ardeidae > Egretta > Egretta garzetta. Next base: position 728,885 of record NW_009260675.1, read on the forward strand.
TCTCCGGAAGTATTTCCGCATTTTTTTTTTTCATTATTAGGGTAATCACTTTCAATTTGTCCTTTAACAAAGATTTTTATGCTGTTAGTTTGAGGCAACTAAAATGCATTTTCTCAGTGAACTTCAGAAAAAAATCAAATAGGAAAGAAAAAGGTGTGGTCTCTGAAAAGAACAGAGGGGTCATAATTTGCCATAGACCTGTGAAATGCTTGCTATAATTTCTTTTTTAGCATATAGCAAAGAATTCAACATTCTTGCATTCCCTGGTTTTGTCCTACCTGAGTGAAGATGCTGTAAGTATTTGTGTACAGTGCTAATTCAGGCAGCTGCAGTATTTCTCCTTTAGGTCTTTCGCTTTCTCTAGCTGCTCTTTGACAAAAAATTGTAACTCTGGAAGCAATTTCATTAAGTCCACCAAACTAGTCTGTCCCTCCCCCTACTGCCCTGATGATATCAGAGCACTGAAACCCAAGAAAGAGATTGTTTATTGCTGGATTCTCCCTGTCTTTTGCCCTTGAACTGCTGGAACCACATCTTGTAAGACAGTGCAATGTAAATATGTAAATTTATACTGCCAGACATGCACAGGCTTGGCATCTGCCACAACACCCTGTTCCTTCCTTTCTCCTCTCCCTGCTCCCCAAGTGGCTCTGGGAGTCAATGGCACCGTGGCTTTGTGAGTGCCCTGCTGCCATGGGGCAAGGGTGGAGAGCAGGGAGGGTTATCGAGAGGATGCAAAGCACTGCCCAAAATTTGCAAAGATTTTTGGGCTTCTGGGATTCCTGGACAAAGTCTGGGAAGGAGATCAGCTGCCTGTGCCTTTTGTGGGAAGATATGAGAGAATGGGGACCTTCGCATGAGGCATTCTGCCAGTGGAAGTCAGTGAGGGAAGTCCTATTGAAAAGAGCCTCGGATCAAACCAAAACCTGCTTTCCTTAGAGTGACATTGCCTGCAAATGGAGGCAGATTGAGGTCTGTAACTGGCCAGCGCTTTGGACACATTCTGCTTACTTTAGTCACACAAAATGACGTATTGATGCAAGTTTCCAGGATCCAAACAGGCAACCCTTTCATAGGCAAAAGCCCTAATGAAGTCACTGGCAAGCAGCCTCGCTGGCCTAAGGCCTGCAGGCTCTTTCGCTAGTCAATACACTGGACCTAATCTTATACCCCTTGAGCATCAAACTCCATGTGTATTTTCTGCAACTATTTGTTTTCTTTCTGCAAAAGTGCAAGATTTGTGGGCTGTAGAGTGCAGTGTCAGTGAGCAGCTGCTTCTCCTTCGGCATGAGTTACTCAGTATATAGACTTCATTGGCTACTGCTTGGGCAAAACCAAACTGTGAAGCTGAGGCACGGAAGAGCAAGGACCTAGACTGCCAAAGACGAATCTCCTATTTTCACTTGTAAGTGTACATTTGAAAACAAAAAAAAAAGGGATTAAAGCAGATTTTTTTTCAAAAGGCTTCAGAGGATATTATAAAAATATGTATTTTTACCTGGTAATCTTCTGATTGCTTCTAATTTAGTGGAACACATTAACTCCTCTCGTAAGTTGGCTGCAATCAATAGAGCTGTCTTAATAACGAGTTGGAGTTATCTTGCAGAGTGGATTTCACTAGCACTTTGTAAGCACAGTCCTTCTGCTTTCTGATCAATCAGCTGAATTTATTTTTCCCATTTCTGAGAGTGTTGGACGTATAGATTGGAATGGCAGTTTCACAGATTACCTTGTCTCTAAACTGTCTTCAAACACTAAGTTAACATGATAAAAATAGTAAGGGTGTTTCCAGGGAATGCTTTGTTTTAGATGAGGAACCCATGTTCTTTCTTTCCAAAATGTTTGAATAAAGTTTTTCCCACAAGTGAATGCTACCACGCAATGCCCAGGTAATGAAAGAAAAAGCAGCTTTTGAAGCCAAAAAATTACCATCTCCTTCTCTACACTCCCCGGAAAATGATAGAATGAATAAAATCCTTCTCAGCTAAAACATATTTTCTTCTAAGTTTTGTAGAGCTTCTGTAATGCACCTGCAGGCAGGTGTTCCCAGTGAGCCAGGAAAGCAGCCTCTGTCTGTATGGACTGAACTTGGGCTGAATTGCTGAACCAAATGGCAACAACTTGGCCTGGAAGTAAGAGTAAAGCAGAGGGAAGGGAGACGATCCAGATTACCAGTTAATTATGAGTGCCCCCTGTAACCACATCCCTTTCATTCAGTAGGATGGGCGCTTGCAGTTAATGGGAAAATAACCCTGCAAGTTCTGCCCCTGGCTGCTCCCACCGCTGGCCTCTCTAGATCTGGTCTAAGCCCAGAGGCGGGCTCGCAGCTCCAACTTGCACCCGGAGCTGGAAGTACAAGCATCTCATGTGCCATTTATATTTTTCCAGAGGAAGGTACACTGTGAAAAATCCTTGGGGGTGGGCCTCTCTCCCTGAGGGTCTCTGAGAAATGGTGCTAGAAAAGTAGCATGATGCACCTTTTTAAAGGCGAGATATCCAGACTAAAGGCAACAGAGATCACAATTTCATGAGTGAGAGGGTTGGAGTCTCAAGCATATCTGAAAATGTGGCCCTTAAATATTTAGCTTCCTCTTTGGTATCTGACTTCCTTCGACAATCTGCACCCGTGTCGTCGTCATGCTTGATAATGCTATAAATAAATCTGTGATGTTTGATGCCAATCAACTAATACCAGGTCCTTATCACAACAAGCTCACAGTACCTCATTCAGCGTGCTCAAGGAGTTATCTTTCTATCTCCTTTTTTAAAATGAAACTAATCCATTGTAAGCCCCATAACAAGGAGCTACTTACAGGGTGAAGGTATAAGAAGTGCAGTTTTTAAATGGTATTGTGTATGTCTATGAGACTCTTGCCATTAAAGCCATTGGTATGAAAAGATGTTCCCTGTTTCTAACTCTCACAGCACTGTTGTGGAGGTAGGGCAGGATTTTGCCCATGCTTGCCACAGGAGTTGTGCCTGGTTTAATTAAAATGTATCATTATATCAGGGCTTTTCCTCTTTTTAAAATAAAGTCAAGGACTCTACTGATGACAGGGACATTCATGCACTCAAATCTGTGTCAGAGTCCTGCTGGCAGTAAGAGCTTTTGCACAAACATCTGATTGTAGAGTCCAAATTCAACAAAGCAAGAAGAAACAGTCTGAAGAGCAAGTATCTAAATAGATGCTACTGCCTGGAGAGTGGGAAGTGGAACCGAGAGAACAATAAATGAAGAAACAATGAAAAGGTCAATCACTTATTCAGGAGTCATAAGTACAAATGTTGTAGTTCAAGCACTGCATGCACAAGGTGAAAAATGTAATTCCTTCTTTTCACTTATTTTTATTTTTCTCTCCTTATTTCTTTTATCCAGCTCACCAATACCACTGAGAGAAATCTGGCTGGCAGGGGAAAAAAAGCAAATATGAGATGCACATAGTGAAGGTATGCAGGGGGCAGAAGGACAGGAAGGGGCACCATTATCCTGACCGGCTTTAGGAGAACACACTGCATTCAGAGAGTGACATACTTCATGCAAATGGTGTTGGGAATAGTTGATGCAGAAACATGACCTTCCTCCATTCCTCCTTTCACGTAGTGCTGGCTCGGTCAGGAATAGCTGGATGGGGGAATCCCTACTTGCCACGCAAGCGAGCTGGGGCAATGCACAGGTGGTGATCATGATTCTCTGAGCTCCAGAGTTTGCAGAGCAGCAGCAGGAGACGTGTGTCCTGCCTCATGGGTGGCTGACGGGTGGCTTGTGTGCCCACCCGCATCCTGAGGCTGTGTGTGTGCAGAAGGCAGATGTGCCCACATGTGGTTTGAAGGGTCCGTGAGGAGAATGGGAGAAAGAAGCTGTTGCACCGGCGGTTGTTTAGCCTAGTACTACTTGAACTGCTTTTAACAACCATCAGACCAAACTCTCTTGAAAAGAGTGAAAGCCCTTAGGGCACATTGCTGCTCTTGGAACTCCCATATGGGGTACCTTCAGGGATACCCTTCAGCACTGGTGTGCCCCGTCACTGCTTCTTACTCAGGAAAATGTATATCCTTTTCCTGAGCTTTAGCTTTCTTTTTTTTTTTTTTTTTTTACAAAAGTGTCCCAAACATTCCTCAGTGCTATTTACATTTCTGTTCTTCTCTATCCGCTTCCTGCTGTGCACATGTTCCTCTGCTCTCTGTTGGTTTTTTCCTTCATACCTGCTTCCTTGGCACATGGTCCCCTCCTCCTCTGGACCTCCTGCCTCACCACCTTCTCCCACTGGCAGTCCCAGCCCCTGCTGTTTGTCTTCTGCTTGGATAGTGCTTTCTTCGTGCTCTGGGAAAAAACAGTGCAGTGGTGCTGTGTCAGACAATTCCTAATGAAGAAGCAAGGGATGGATCTGACACCTCCAGGCACCTGTAAGTCACTCACTCGTGGAATCCTCTCAGCTTTTGCTGGGGCTGGTTATAGCAGGTGACAGGGCTGCAGAGACCAGCTTATCTGGGCTTGACAAGGCAGTGAACAGAGTACCTCAGCTTTGAGAAACAAGTGTGATTACACAGTGGCTTAATTTCTATTTAAATATAATTCTGCATTTCTCTGACAACATGCAGGGGAAAAAACTTATTTGAATTTGTTTTTAAAAAAAAACAAGAAAAGGAGTTGCTAAATTAATCCCCACACTAACTGCATTGCAACTAATACAGTTACATCAGGGCTTCCTTTGGGTCAAGATTTTTTTTTGCCTTAAGGCCAAAGATGCGCTTAAGCATCGCCTAATAACCAAACAGCAAACGTAAGCACTGGGCTGACATGTCACCCATTTCCCTCCCTCTCCAGATTGTTTCTGTCCATCTCCTGCTCTTCAAATGGCAATGCAAGGCCCATATGCCACCGTGACAGGGAAAAATTCCCAACGCGGCATCTGGCTGCATGGCAGATCCCGAGGCAGTTGGTGCATCGGCTTTGGAGCTGCCTCTGCTTTTGTCATGTACCGGGGGTCAGTGATGGGACTGCCTTGTCACCCCACAAACCACTTTGGATTCCAAGGAATCACCAGGTTTGTGTTTGTCAATAAGCTCCCCACTTAAATCCCTCATGAGATCTCTATACAGGCCTCCTTTATGGCGAAATAATGAGAATTTCTTAATGCCCATGTGTGTGTTTTTGGCAGAAACATGTGGGTTCAGTTTAAAGTGGACCATGGCCTGGTACGTACAGGTCACTGTGTACTGGGATTTCTTTCTCAGAAAACTCTTGAATGCTCTTTGAAAAGGCCTCTTTTTTTTTCCCCCCTTGCTCATGAGTGTACAAGCCACTTCTTGATGAATAGGATCCATAATGCCTGGAGATATTTGAGATCAAGCATATGGTCCATTGAATATGCATGTAAGTGGGGAGGGAGGGAATTGGTGCGCGACACCGGGGAAAGCGTGTCTGAAAGTTAAGCAGCGCGGAGTATGAAGGCAGCCTTTCTGCACATTTTGGGAAATGAAACTTTCTATTTCCTCTGATAAACTGGTTACTAGAAAGCAATTTACAGTCCAAAGCAGAACTGGGGGGTTTAAGCACTCAAACGTTTGGTTGTGACTTGTGTTAGACAGAATAATACCATTTTGCTTTTGATTTCCCACAAAATGCTTATTTTTACAACTGAAATATAAGACAATAAAATCTTAAGTTATTCAAAAGTACATAAAGATAAGAAACTTCTTCAACTGACAAATGACCAATTCTCTGCTAGGAGAGAGGCTCAGATGACTCTTCTTCACATTTAAATGAAAAGAGTGCTTGGAGAATACGCAATCTGGTAAGTTTTCCTTACCAGTGGGTAGAGAGAAAGGGAGACGGGACTGAATAGGAGCGATTGGGCATGAAGTAGTAACTATGAGGTCCTGGAGGCAGGAGAACAAGAGAGGGAAGGAAGAAAAAAGAGAAGAGAACCCCATAGAAAGGCAAGGGGGAAGAGGGGGGGAAGGAAAGGATATGTAGTGGTTACTTAAGAGATGCCAGTGAAGACTGAGATGTGTGTGTGTTTCAGAAAAAGAGAGAGAATCTTGAAATACAGACATTGAGCCAGGAACTGTGAAGATTTACTGGGAATAATCTTGGGGAAATTGTTGCATGTCTAAGATGTGAATTAGGTTTTTTCGCTTTGGGATTTTTTTATATCATTGCCACAGCGTATTTTTTTTCACAGGACAAAATGGAAATTAATCTCTTAATTACAAATGTGTTATGGTTAATTTACTTCATGGGCCAAAAGAACATATCACACTGCATTTATTTCTTATGGTTGCTAAAAATCCTGGAGAATTGAAGAATGGAGGACCTTGAAAGGAGCCTACTCCCTCACGTGCACGCTGTGACAGTGCAGGAACCACAGCTAAACGTAGTGTCACCAGCATCCTTTCCACAGGAAATACTCACTTTCCAGTCGGGTAAGAGTAGGCATGGGAGAGAAGAAAGGCGCTTCAATATTAGCATGCAACAACCCTGAATAAATAGTGCAAAATTGACCTCTTGCACATCATAACCAAGTCCTGCAGGCGTATGTTTTGTGAAGGGCAGCGTGTGTGTGTCTGTCTGTGTGTCTCTGTGTCTGTGTGTCTCTGTGTCTCTGTGTGTCTGTGTGTCTCTGTGTGCCTGTGTGTGTGGCTGTGTATCTGTGCATGTCTGTGAAAAACGCCCATGGGGGAACACGTTCCAATACAACCCCTGCTTCAGAACAAACACCAATCTGAAACAAAACGCAGAGGAAAACCTCCAGATCCCCTGCTGTCTGCCTGGAGCGGGGCTTTGGCTCTCCCTCAGCGTTCACCCATCTCTTAAGCCAGGTTTAAAATCGCAAAGATGAGGGGAAGAAAGACATTATCTTCATATACTGTCATTTTTGTCCGGTCAAGTAAGCATTTTCAGTAGCATCCTTGCAAGAACAGCTCTTCCCAGCCATGCGTCTGCCCTGTGGGCTTACTGAAGACGCCAGCTGAAAGTCAGACCAGTCAATCCATTGCGACCAGTCCCTGCCCTGTACAAACGTGTCCTGGGAAATGCTCATGGATGTATGAGCTGCTTACATAAAATAGGATCATTTGCTTTGATATGAGTTTGTTTTGTATATTCTTCTGAGGAAAGCCATTTATCTGCCTAAATACTTCCTACAGTAACATGAACGCTCTCATGGAGGTATGTTGTAAGGTAAGTAAACTAGGTTGTTTTAAAAATAAGTAAAAAGAGAGTAGAATGGTGAGCTCTTTTGAGGCATCTTAGTAGCAGGCTGGAGAACAAGCCTCTGGTTGAGCTGCTCACTAGCAATGATTTCTTCCTAGGAAATTCCATAGTGCAACGAAGCCAAACGTGTTCAACCCTTGGCCCATCTGAATGTGCTGGAAGGGAAATCAGCCTTTAGTTGAATTTCTTCTTCCTAGATCTCTTAAATGACTTTAAATGCTGTGCATGTGGTGGTGGGGAACCTGGGGAAAGGTCCCTCTCATGAAAGCCTTATAGCTGGATGAAGTGGAGTGATCAGCCACTTTCCAAAACAGCACAGTGATCCCTCTAGAGACCTTTTAAAGTTAATGAACATCTCTGGGAGCAGTGGCCTCATGCCTAAAATGTAAAGGTTAGTATTTCTTAACCACCCATTAGAAAAGTTTAGATCAAGGGGGAAATGTGTAGATGCAGGGTACTTGTTCTTAGAAAATTCAGAACAAAGAAGCGTCTTGGATAGGTTTGTGTTCAAATCTACTTACTGCAGTCCTGTGCCCAAGCAAATTAAGTCCAAGTAAAATATAATTGTCAGAATCTGGCTATACTCAGGATGTTTTCTGGGTTCCTAATCACTGTGGATCCTATTTCGCAAAGCGCTGAAACATGTGCTTGAGTCCAACAGGCTTCCATGTAATTTAAGCGCAAGCTGTAACGTAGGCCTGGCCTCAAGCAGTTGCCGAATAAGCACAGAAGCACACACATGCTTAAAGTCAAGCAGGTGCTCAAGTGGTGCACTGAATCGTGGCCTCCTTTTAAAACCTGACTTTCTGTCACTAAAGAAGATGCTGCTAAAGCTCTGGTTGCCTCCAGGCATAACGGTCCAGGAACGAGGTGCCAGGCAGACCGTTGTAAGGGGGCTTGTGCTGAAGGAAGCAGTTCTGCATAAATACATTCCTGGAGTGGTAGGAATGACAGCATCCATCATCACTAAACTCATGCAAAAAATGGCTTTTTTTTTCTTCTTAAGAAATAGGGGGAAACGTCTGCTCCGTAACATCCAGCCACTGAAAGCAGCAATGTGCACATAGCACTCTTTGCAGATAGAAAGATAGAATTTTCTGCACAGTATCTGGAGCCTAGTGAATAATTGCCTTACTTAAACTAAAAAAGATCAAGAATAGTAGGTGTATCTATATAAGACGTGTCCCAGATTCTGATAACCTCCTTTGTATTGTATGCATGTAACTGATTCCTGTTTGCTTGCTTTTCTTTTCATTGAGCATTTTTTTACTGTGAGTGCTTTTACCTCTATTTCCCCCGTTTTACAATAGTCACTATGGGGCTGATGTATACATTGCAACTTCTTGTCTTGCTGCTGTAAGCCCTGCCAGGCAGCACCAGGAATGGGGAATTATGCAAGCCTGTACGTCGACATTGGAGATGTACTAAGGTAAGGATGGCAAAGACAAGAGGGCTTGTGCTCCCAGGACACTTTGAGAGAAAAATAAATGCTTGCTAAATCTAATGGAAGCATATTTTTTGATTGATGGTAAATGAAGTGCATGTATTGAGTGTCTGAGATGGCAAATACATATTAAAAACAGAAGTACAAAGCAAATAACTAGAATAAAACTGACTTCTGCTGGCAACATATGATATACTTTGTGGGTTGACTTGTGTTGAGAAGTGTGCCTCCGGTTTTCCCTGCTCTCTTTGTGCCTGCCACGAGGAGGAAGATGGTTCAGTGGAGCTGATATTCGTGTCATCCGCTGGGCCTAACCACCCAAATTCCTTCCCTCGCTGAATCCTGCCCCCCACTTTTTTGGTGAAGGAAGGCAACTTTTGTTCCTTTGCAAATGAGGCATCCATAAGGACAGTTACCATGGCAGGATTTTTCCAGCAAAGAAGAATATGCACTTATGTGCAGGGGTGAGCACAGGTAAAATTCAGCACAGCCTGGGCTTCCGTTTTATGAGACTATTTATGTCAGTAAGTGTTTGTAGAACCGGGGCTGATATCTCTCAGCACTGGTGCTGGATTTCCACTCATTTTGTACTAGGGTCTTCCTGTGAATCCCCTGTGGGAGCAGTTCAGTGGTACTTAAAGGGATGGCATTTCTGTAATTATCTAATTATTGCTCCAAGGTTCTTTCTTGTGCTTGTTAAACCTTCATTCCAGTGAAAGTGGAACCCCCCACTATTGAATTTGGATAAAATGTGACTGAGAATCAACATTAATTCCCCAGTAGCCTTTGGAGTAGGTACGGTTGGCTTACTTTTATCTTTTCTGGTTTGGAAACACAGAATTCAGATCTGGTCATTCTGAATAGAATGAAAAATCTTAAAGGTAGCACAGCGTGCTAGTGGGGCTGTAATTCTCCGTTAGATTCTTTATTTTGGCTTAAAAAATTCATGAGCCATCTATTTCTCTAATGATTTCTATAATGATTTGGGGTGATCAGTCAATTATCTGAATTTCTGCTAATTGATAGCAATTTCATTCTTAAATTCTGAAATTTTTAGTAAGGAAGCAACAGTGAGTTGGAACATATTTAAATTCAACCACCTTTCAGTTACTCACCCCTTATTTGATGTTGGCTTATGCTCTTTAATCCCTTCGTGAGTTCCCTCCCCCCGTGTGAGACACAGGAGTCTAACAAAGAAAAAAAAGAAAAGAAAATTGAAAGAAGCAGCCTATCTCAGGTTACTTTCTTCTGGTTCCTACTTTTTAATTCTCTTCACTTTTCACTATCAGCCATGAATATTACATCTTCATTTGAATTTTCAGCTGCTGAATCATGATCAGTTGAAGATCCGGTAGCCCTGCGTTACTGGATATAACTCAAGGGGTTATGCAGTTTTTACTGTTTGGCACATACTCAGGAATGGGAACTTAGCTTAGCAGTTGGAGCATATGGCAGGGGGAGATAGGCCAGCATCTTGGATGAAGATGCATATATTTTGTACTCTCATGGTATGATGCATTCTTCTGCTTTGCAGATGGCACCTCAGAATTGTTGCTCTGAAAACTAATTTTGCCCAGCCACGCAGGTCTGCTGACACAAACGTGAGGATCATCTGTTTCTGCACAGAGACTACTGCACACTGCAGATATCCCAGGCAGGAATTTTTCTGAGAAGCACACCTGCATCTCGGTTGCTGTGGGGAGCAGAAAAAAACTGGGGAGCCTCAGACTAGCATTTGTACCCAGAGAGAACAATTCAGCCAGGCACAATCACCATCCTCATGCGATACTTGAGTACTGCTTCTCCTGGAAGCGGTATTACAGCCATAGTTGTCAGGGCAAGCATCGAGGGAATACACTGATTGTATGACAGCTGGAAAGAGGGGTTCATTCTAACTGACGGAGACCTAACACTGCCTTTGACTTCCTAGCAGCCTCCCTGCATACAGACAAACCATCGGTCCTTGGACAAACTGCTTTTGTGCCACACAGGGCTTATAGCACTGACAGTGCCACTCGCCCAAACTTGCTTTTGCCCCGGCTCTGCCTCTCCGTCCCCATCAAAACAAACACACTTGTTACACGTGCAAGTGGACTAAGGGCTTGTTAGAGAGGTTTCAGGCATTGGATTCTACGCAGGTAACAAAACTGCAGATTGAGGTACGGGTACTTCCCATTCTCTGGCATCATTTGCATTACTTGCCATCACTTTGGGATCATTTTTTCAATGCACCAGTCTGGGGCGCGGTTTTTCTCAGAACTGTGTGGCTTCCTTTCCAATCTCCTTATTAAGTGCCGCACTGTGCCCCTGAGCCGGGTCAGGCAGATGTATTTTAAAGATGTATTTAAAGTGAGGTGGGCTTCACACTAGACACTGTCAGGTCTTTTTAGCTTTCTATTTTTTTTTCCCCCAAATTCCTGTGCTGTCTGTAGGACAGACAGCCCTGAGTACCAGTCTGTGCTTTTTGCTGGATATCCTCCTGAAACAGTTTGGCAGCAGATAAAGCCACAGCTGATGGACACAAACAGTTAAATTCTGTTGTCTACCTGCAACAGGAGAGCTAAAGGAGAAGTAGAAATCTGAATTAAAAATGGATCTGTCAAGCAATGAATGGGATACTGTCTGGAGTAATGTGAAAATTACTGCCAGCTTCTTGTGTACTGAGGGGCTTTTTTTTTTTTTGGGAAAATGATACCAAAGAACTATTATTTACAGGACCCCGAGCAATTGTTTCCACGGTGGGCTAAGACAAGAGACCAGTTGCTGGCACTACCACTAATATATATGTGCCTGCTACCAGCAGGCTGTAAAGTTCAAATACCTCCAGTTTAAGGGACAGGTTCTAGGGAGGAACCTCTTCCCAGCACACAACTTCTGTGGGGCATAAAAGATGCACACATTTTTGACAGCATGCAAGTAGATAAGAGCCCTCACTGCCTGCAAATGAAACATTAAAACAGCAGAGAGGTGCCATAAGCCCATCCTGCATTCAGACGTTGTGTAATTTAGCAAGTGCTTTCAGAAGGTGCCTCATAACCCACAGCAGAAGCAACCAACACGCTACGTTCATAGTGTAGATTTAAGGCAGGTTTGAAGACTTAAAATAGAAAAATATCTGCTCTCTGAATGTACGGTGCTCTGTCCCCCTTATTTTTCCCATCTTTAGACTCCAGCTGACTACCTGGGGTGCCTGATTTAGGCTTTCTGACTACTATAGCATCCAAAATCTTCAATGATTCAGACTGCTGGTCTCATTCTTTGTACAGTCACTGGAGAGAAGCAGTTTCCATGCCTAAGTGCAGATCTGACTAGGACCCACCACTGTATTTTCTGTTTTACCTCCACAAGCAGGAAGAGTGAATAATTCTGAAGCACTGAGAAAAATCTTTCCTACCACCCTGGGTTTCATCTGCCATGGTATCCTGGGAAGAAGACAAGAAGGGGATCACAGATACTTTTTTTCTGTGGGTTTTGTTTGCTTCAAAGATTGGACTGAGTTTTCTTTTTCTTTCTTGTCACAGCTGAGGGGCAGGAGAACATGAGTAGCTCTTGTCTCGGGCCTGTTTCCAAAAGTACATTATGTGCAGGAGCATTGCCGAAGTATTTGTTCACAGCTATCTTCACAAGTGTGTAGAAATTAAATATCAGTTCTAAAAGAGTGCACAGCACTGGTAGTAAAAAGGGGTCTGTGATAAAAACCTTTTTAATTGGCTTATTTAAGAGAAGCCATTTACTTAATCCTTATCTTAGTGACCAGTTTATTTGCATCCAGGCACTTTATCACAGTGCATTTTTGAAAAAAGCCACCTGAGAAGAATTTGAAGACTTCAGAGCAAAACGTGCTCAGAAACTGCACTGCGAGGGAGGTTTGCTGCTCGATGTAATGCTCCAAAATGGTGGAATGGGTAAATTCTTGAAAATCATGGACAGTTTTTCTGCAAGTTACACATCTGAAAAAGAACAGCAAAGAAACTGCGAAAGGCTTTGAACTTCACCTTTGCTGTAGTGATCTCTAGTTTCACTGCTATTAAGCATAAGTTTGAACATGTACATCTGGGGGGGTGGTGTTCAATGATACCTGAAAAGTGTCTTGAAAACATTAAGGGAGGAAAATAGCATGAATGGAAAGTGAAACTCCAGTTGGTATTTCCTTTATGAATTGGTCTATCTAAAGTGAAAACCTCACAGATGAAAATAAAGGAAATGTGGAAGGCTTGGAGAAATCAAAGTAGAGGATAAACAAAAAAATTCATGTTAGCAGATGTCTCCAATGAGAAAGAGGCTGTTACTGTACCCAGAAATCGGAGGCTGTTTTAGAACATTTATCCTCTGACGCAGTACCTAAGATCTGTCATATGCATGTTATGTACCTTATTGGAATGGTCCCTTGAAATAATTTGTGCTGTTTCATGATGTAAAACATAAAAAAAAAGGGAAATGAAAAGGGTATGAGGTGTCAGCATAGCACGATGAACTGAAACTCGTTTTTCAGCATGTTACAGGAGGAGAAGCCATGGCACCTGAAGTTGAAAATCTATGAGACAGTGCAAATTAGTTTTGAAACAAGTATCAAGACTAAAATACTTGTTAGACTATCTGAGCCCTGGGAAGTGAGTCGATTAGTGCTAGCAATGACACAATGAGGTTATTTTACCAAGTTGATAGACTGTAATGATTATCAAATGTGTTCAAGGAAATGGAACCTTGTACTCAAGGCAATCCCACCCAGAACCTGATTAGCTTTTAGAGCTCAAGCTTGATTACCTTGACTTGATTAGGTAAAAAAAAGACCACAAAACTAACAGACACTTTGAGCCGTCAAGTGATTTTTTTTTCCCAGTGGTCTCAGTTAGAGTGGATGTCACGTCAGAAAGCAACATAAGGCTGGCAGAGGGATTGATTCTTCTTCATGAGATTTGCACAGAACTTGTTGACCATCTTTTGCCTGTGAAAAAGTTGCCAGATGCAATTTTTTCTCAAGCTTTTTCTTTTCTATCTATAAGAACACGTGAAAGATGGCAGTATAGTGATGGAAATGGTTTAAACATTCTAGATAGACAAAAGAGAAGAGTTTGTGTACATGGAACTGCTGATGGTGCTTCTTGCTTAGACTCAGACTGCATATAGAAGTTCTTGTTAGACCGTGTGTGGCGCTCATCCAAAGAGAGAAAGAAGTGCTAGAGCCTAGTGTTAAGAGCCTGTGCTGTATCCGTCTTTTTCTTATTTCCCCATGTAAAAACTGTCTTTTGTCCAAGAACATTACCTGGTAAATGGCTAATGCCTGCTTATTGCTGCAAGTTGCCGTGTTGAATATACAGCTGGAAGACTACATGGATTTATAGATAAGGAGATATTGAGAATTATTTCTATATAATGAGGTATTCAAAATCTGTCTGGACGTGGTCCTGCCCTAGATGTCCCTGCCTGAGCAGGGTGGCAGGACAAGAGGACCCCTGGAGGTCCCTTCCAACCTCAGCCACTCTGATTCTGTGATAGCATCACAAAAACTTGTCTGATCATTGTCTTCGCTCAGAAAACAACAGCTCATGACACACTCTTATGATGAAAATACTAAGAATGTGGGCCTTAATTTTTAGTGTAAGTAAGTCCTCCCTCTTAAGATAGAGATGTCAACCTTCCTGCGGATAGTTACTTGGTGGTGGTTGTCAGTTCAAGTGTTGCCAGCAGACACAGTCTGGGCTGATACTACATCCCAGTGGAACTTAATGAGCCCATTTCTCATTTATGCCCTGTACATCTGATGTGGCTTCACAGAACTTTGTGAACACGTCATATTTACGTTGTGTGCAGATGCCCTGTGGGAACCAGCATGTCTCTGGCTGTGTGTAAGCTTCTGAAAGGGTAGGCAGGCGTTCCTCCTGCCTACCACCAGCTCTGCCGGTTTGTGTTGCAGCTGTGGAGCCATTGCACTGGAAAGACCAATCTGTTTTTGAAGGGCCTTGTGCTACTATCAGAGCTCTGCCAGCACCCACATCGCCAGGAGGACCGGCGGGTGCATGAGGAAAGTGGGAACCCTGAGCCTCTCCTTCCCTACAGCCCTCCTGCATGGGTCTTCCCAGGGCTGAGCCCCGGCTCTCAAACCACTGCAATTTAATCAATACTCTTTGGATAACCATTTTAGCGCCTGACATTGACAGATATTAATCACAAAAATCCTCTGAGGGAGGCATGCAGGAGGAATGGGAACTGAATCCAATCAGATACAATATTTAAAGTATACTGCATCAGCAACACAGTTTTGCCCGTGGTGATTTCCCCTGCACTTCTGCGTACAATATTTGCAAGCTGAGAATTGTCACAGCTCAAAAGAGACAACAGAGTTCAAGCAATTAACATATCCTTTAAATTGATGTGGCTTCCGGGTTTTTAAAAGGTACATTACATTGAGGTTTCACATTGCAAAGAAAAGATGGCCATAGATTTCACAAACATTCCTGTAAAAAGTTCTTCCCATTTTTCTGCTACATATCACATTGGTGAAAAGTGGTAACATTTCTGATTGTCACTGGGAAAAAAAAGAGTAGTATTTTAGGAATTTTTTTGAAAGTGTTCTATTTTCCCCTCCTTCTACTTCTGTGGAACAAATTAATCTAAATATAATTGGAGTTTAGAACATGAAGGTTTTTCAATCTGTGAATGGTGGTGCTATGCTCAGCAATCATCAGCTTCTTCCAGGTAAATCCTTCTTGAGGACATTTACCACCCTGGGATATGGGGCTTCAGCCAACTGCATTAACTGACGAAATCGGAGGTTGCACGTTACATGTGCCTGCACTTTGTCACTTACCCAGAAAGTGAAGAAGACAGTTGTGTCTTCTTCCCCTGGCACCTACATACTCCTCATCTTTGAAATCTGGTACCTCAGAAATACACGGATGTCTGCACAGTGCAGATTGCTACTGAGTGGTTCTACTGTGTTTAAACATGGTACTCTTGGTGTTTTGCATTGTTTGGGGCTTTTTTATAGGGAGGAAGAGCTTTAGTTTCAGCATTGCTCTAGGAAACCATTGCTTCTAGGAATGCTACTGCCTACTCCTGCTGTAAAAAATGCAAGAGGAGGATGCAGCAGTGAAGGGTTTTATCACTAACGATAACAGCTTTTTATTTATATTTCTTGAAACCTAGCTTGCATACTATTCAATGTAGTGGTTCTCATACATGTTCCAGCTCCCACGTGGAGATAACTACTCCCAGTACAGTTGCACAGAACAGTGAGCTGCCTACACTTACAAAAACGCCAGCTGAACTCATGTTTTCCTCCAGGCTGCTTTTAGTAGGCATGAAGAAACGTGGTATAGACTTGTCATGGGCTCTCTGAGAACACTTCTGTTTCCTCATGGCTTAGGCTGGCTGGCTAGATTTCTTGTCTTACATGTAGTTTTGCCATATTTCTCTGAGCGGTGGGCAAGGAGGAGCCTTTTACAGACTCCCAGGACATCATTTAAAGTAATTTCTTAGTAACTAGCAACCCGTTTCCGGAGCTGGAGGTGGCCTAAACTGAGCTCCAAAGTGACCATTAACTTTTTCTCTTTCAAGTAGAGCCAGTGATTATTTTTTCCCTCTGGGTGCACACTTGCATATCTTTACAAACAGGGCACTGTTAGATTTCTACCCTGCCATAAACTCTGACTGCAATACCTCATCTTCTACTGACCTGAAGTGAACTCCGAGGAGAGAGAACAGTAATAAAGCAAAACCCAGCAAACAGTGTGAAGCTTTTGTAAGATCTTATATAACTGAATTGGCTATATTGGGAACTTGCCTTTGGTTTTAATTATAGATTTAAGGGTGCACTTATCGGGCTCTGTGCCATCTCTTTGCTCCCTCCCTTCACTCTTGATTTGCTTTATATAATAAGCAGCCACTACAAAAAGGATGTTTTTCCCCCTTTCTTTCAGGAAGAGGAGAGGCCGACAAAAGTTCACTGGGGGATGGGGAGGTCTAACGTGTTAATTGTCTCGTGTGTCGCTCTGGTCCGGGGCTTTGGCCCGGTCCCTCCAGAAGGTTTCAAAGGCCAGCTGTGAGACCTCAGCAAAAATCTGTGATGTCCCGAAACTGGCCCATGTTTCTTCCCACAAGCCAGGGTTGAGTGACAAGTACCTCTTTGAACTTCCAGAAAAGTGTCAGGAGAATGGCAATCCTCAGCTCTACCCAAATCTACCTCATACTCACATCTGTTTCCCAGAATACACAAAAATTGCTTTCACAGCAGCAGATGCAAAGCAATGAGGTCTTCTGAGGGCCTTGTGAAGCGTTAATGAAAACTCAGTAGAGATTTGAGGATGCAGGCCTTGGATGCCCAAAAATTTAAAATATAACTAAGTCAGTTTATACCACTTGAACACCGCTTCTCAGCTTAATCTTTAACTGGATTTGTGTTCATCTTCCTGGTGACTTCTACCTCTCAGAACATCTGCCCTA
>NW_009260675.1:746136-789097 GCF_000687185.1 Egretta garzetta
CTGCCCTTCAGAGTTAGCCTGGCTGTGCCTTAAATGGTAGGCACCTGCTGCCTCATTTGTGGGGTCCCAGGTTCAGAAATCAGGTTTCTGAATCTGTTATTCATATCGGAAGCTGGTCCCCTGAAGGGCTAACTGGAGCTAACTGCCTTGCCACATCCAAGAAGGTTATGATAGAGCTGGTAGCTATCCCCCTGCTCTAGTTTAGACGTCTCCAGCCTTTTTTTTCCTTCTTGTGAATGGCCAGTGGTTAGTAAAATCAGCAAAAAGGTGTCCCAGTGTGAGCTGGATTCCTTTAAGTCAGTGAACTGAACTGTCTTCATCTCCACTGTCCACAGTAAGTAGAGAGGCCCTGGGATGTCTGGGTAGGAAAGGCACTGGGGAGGAGAGCGGGATACCTGGGCAGCTCAACACAAAAGGCAGCCCATATCCACTAAGGCTGGCCCGCAGCCTAGAGCTAAAAAACTTCCGCTTGCTTTCCTGCTATTCTAAAACCTAGGTAAAACACAGCAGGGGAATTAAGAGTTCGCTGTATTAATAAATTTTTTGGCCCTTGAACGTTCATAACATTGTCCAGTCCATCTTTCATATTACAAATGCAATGGCATATCTCCTGCTTACCTATTCACTGAGACCAAGCTAGAAATATTGCTAAGAAGGACAGAAAAATTTTGGAAAGACAGCGAACCTGATTCTCCTTTTCAGCAGACCCCTTCTCACCAGCCCTGGGGCTGGGTTTCTGCAATGAAGAATTTGTCATTCTGGAGAAGCTGTACATTGTGCTGACAATGTGAAATTACAAAAAAGACTGCTCCTAAGGAAACTGCTACTGAACAGACAGAAAGTTTCCATCCTAAACCCTTACAGAAGCCACAGCAAGACATAGTCTAGGCTTCTTGGTTTATACAGGTATGTGTCCTCTGTCGCAGAGTAGGTGTGTTCATCCTTGCTCCCAACTCTCAACTGATATTGCTGCATCCAGTTTGGTTTCTTTTTTTTTTTTTCTGCTTTTTCCTAGGATGTGACTCAGTGCTTTTCAGAAAGCAGAGCCTTTGTCTGCATCATTCTCCCTGCCAATCCTTTACATCACCTGCTTGATCCAGAGTTGGGAGTGACTCATTTTTCTCATCCAAACACATGTGCACACAATGAGCTGTCTCCCATCTAATGGCCCTTCACAGAAACTTATATGTAGGGTCATGACTGTGTTTTGTTGCAGATGCCCAGTGCCCATCTGTAGAGGACAGTCTCTGTCTGTCTCAGGATTTATATTGTTCTGAATGCTTTAAAAGCTTTGCAAGTGAAAGCAAATGATCTATGTTTTTTTTTTCCCTTCCTCCCTCACTAGCTAATTTTGTATCTATTATTTACTGTGGGAAAGCTATGCCAAGCAAGCAATCTCTGCATTTTGTTCTGAGGCTGATTTTCATCCTAAAGTGTTTCAGAAGCAAGCTTGAACCTGTTTGTGGAAAATGTGCACACCTCTCACTCACCACCTTACCTTTGGTGTTTGCCCCATATGTGAAGATACGGTTTTAATGGGTTCCCTTAAAGTGCATGGAGACACTTGCGGTGGGGCTAAGTAACTCAAATTTATATACGAGTGACTGGAATTAAGACACCTACAGCGCAGACATCTGAACTAGTCCACATCTTCTTTTGCCCTGTCAGAGTCAATGGAAATACGCAAGCACTTCCCAGCAGTAATTTGGCGAATTAGAGAGCTACCATAGATCACATGACCTCCAATTAAGAAAATCCAAAGAGTGACAGCTTTGATGCAGATGTCTGCCTTTTGTACATGTCTAGCATTAAGGTGCCTTACATAAATCAAAGGTAGCAAACTAGCTGGTGAATAGAGCAGAGATGCTGCAAACCAGAGATTCAGGAATTAGCAAATAGGCATGTTATAACACTGTCACAAAATGGCAGCATTTTAATTTTAGATTTTAATTCCTCTGCTTAAAGTTCATTCAACTGTAGCTGTAGATATAGGCATCTCTATATCTACTTAGACAGTTCCACAGCCAAGTGCGAAGTTACGTACTGTCGTCTCACAGGCTCCTCCAACAGCTTCTCAGAGCTGCCAGTAGGATCAGAAAAGAGGCAGACAAGTGCATTTTCCAGGAGCACATGATTGCGCTGGAAGAACTACGTTAGGAGGACTCAGGTCGACCAAAGAGGCTGAGTGTATCTCCAGGCACCTATTCTGATAACCTGTCTGGAAGTGGGATAGCAATGGAAGAACAGGGCAAGATGAGGGCAAGACCTTTACAGGACAAGATGAGGGCAAGACCTTTACTCCTGGGCTCACCAGGATATTGGATGGACTAGTGGGATGGCTGTGATCCTTCCTTATCAGGAAACACACCCACATTATCCTGACTCACACATCTTCTCTGCTCAGCCTTTGCATCAGTGTGAACTAGTTGTAATGTTTGCAATACTGTGCTGTGCAGTAGAGGGGGCCCAACTTCTGGACCCTAAAATATTGGCAGCAAAGAAAAGAAGATCTGAGGTTTTCAGGACCCCAGAAAAACTAACAGAAGGATGCAAGGTTTTGTAGAAATATTTAAGTGATGCCTCAGAGAGCTGAGCATATCTGCTTCCCTCTTCTGCCTCTCAACAACCTGAGGACAATGAGCTGAGAGCCTGTTTGCAGAAAACAAACCTTGGCAGTTTATCACACTTATCTTGAATTTTGACGATGCTCTCAACAAGGCTGAGCCAAACTTCTCACTGCTTGTTGTATAAAAGAACCTGCTTTGCTTGTCTTTGTGCTCTAGGGACCTTGGAAATAGATGGCCTTGGAGGAGCCCGTTTCCCAGGAGAAGTGAAAAAATTCCAATGCCTCTTGGGGCTCCCTTGAGTGAGCCATTGGCAACAGGTTTTGCTACTGTTCTAGGAACAGGCCAAAAAGCAGATGGCATTTCAGAATTTCAGAAACTTATTCCAGAAGTTGCACCTCCTGTCCTGGCCTGATGACAACGCGTCCTCCTGCTGACTCGCTGGGGTACAGAGGATGGGCAGAGCCACCAGTGGGGCCAACGCCCTGACCAGAGGGAGGTGTTGAAAGCAGGTGTTTTCAACACCTCCCTCTCCCCATCCAAAGCTGACCAGAGGTAGAAGGCTCCTTTCATTTCTCTGCTGCCCCTTGTGCAAGGCAGGCCACAGGCTACTACTTGTGTTGCTTAACACTGAAATTTCTCCAGGCAATTTTTTCCTCCTGCTTGGAAGACTGTCTTTAATCCATTTATTCCTAATCTGCCTTTCCCCTAGTCCTCACACTCCTGGAACACTGTAACAAATCTGCTCTTATTTATTGTTAAAACAATGTCACTTTTTCACTGCACAAACCAGAAGTGAGTGGCACAAAGTTATCCAGCTTTTGTTCTACCTCTTTTTTTCAGGAAACAAGAAATATTTCACCAATTCCTCTACCTGATGAAGAGTAAGCATTAAAGACAGGGCATAGGAGAGCCTCACTTTTTTTTCTTCCAGCAAAAGCTTGTTTTCATGGTGACAGCAAGAAAGAGGTACCAGCACGGTCTCAGTGGAGTTGTTTGGAGAAATGAAGGTAGACATGATTGAAATGAGCCAACATAACATGGTCTTTGTTCCTATAATGTCACATTTTTCTGCTTCAGGTTTTATCCCTTTTGTGATATGAAAAATGTTACTTTTCTCTTGAGTTTTGATTGTATCTCGATCCCATGTAGATATTTTCAATTATAAAATAGGATAACACAAACCCCCATGAATAAATCTAGTGAGTATTAATATAAGATTGTTTTCCCTTACCTTTTCAAGCAGTAATCTGAAATTCTATGAGAAGGGAAGATAACAAGAGAGAGACATGAAATGGAGTAATAAAAGATGAATTTTATGAATCTTTGTTCTGTTCCAAGAAATCTTTTAGATTTGCAATATAACACATCAGTACTGAGCTCCTGGGGATATTAAGGGATGGGAAACCAGTTCTGTAAGAGGCCTTGGAACCATAGAGCTCAGCACGAAATGTTGCTTCAGTTGCTGTGGTCCTTTTTGGAAGTTGCTTCTCGCTAGTAACTTGGTTTGTGCCATGTTGTGACAGACCTTTCAGTGCCATTTCTCCAAACTCTTGAGAAACCTGATCACTGCTGAGTAGGACCATATCAGTACAGTTGGATGCTAACTTTAATAAGTTGTATTTTCAGTTCAGGGCAAGAGAAAACATAGAATTATAGAATGGGTTGGATTGGAAGGGACATTTAAAGGTCATCTAGTCAACCCCCCTGCAATAAGCAGGGCCATCTTCAACTAGACCAGGCTACTTAGAGCCCTGGCCTTGAACGTTTCCAGGGATGGGGCATCTACCACCTCTCTGGGCAACCTGTTCCAGTGTTTCACCACTCTCATCATAAAACATTTCTTAAATACCTTGGCTCTCCATTTCAATATTGGTTTCCTGAGTCTTACACTTTACAAGCATGCACAGACACATATGATTCCGTTGTGAGAAGATGGCAATGCCTGCACTCACCTCATGGGTTGGAAATTAAGTCCCTGGATGGCCATACCATGAAATGCTCACTTCCACTCCCTGCAACTTTACTACCAGTGAAAGTTTCCCAATTAACCACAACTTGTAAGAGTATGAATCTGCTTTTATAAAGTTGCAAAGAAGAGAAAGGGAAAAGAGGACAACTTCTTCAATGGCCCTGCCAGTGTACCTGGCCCCAGTGAACCCCCTCTGCAGGGGCTCATTCCTGGGATGTGCCCATGGGGTCTGCTGACCACAGCGTTGCCACCTGTGGTAGCGTGCCGGTGAGGACATCTGTCCTTCAGAAATGGAGTGGGACCACCAACCGTTCCCACAGGTCAGTGAACACAAGCCTCAAGATAGCTATAGGTATTCCTCTCCACTGACCTGCATGATTTGGTCTGGTGACCTACTGCTTTTGTTTATTTTGGGGGGTTATAAAATATGCTTATCCAGCCTCTGTAAGCAACTGTGCAAATCTGAGTTGCCGTTCAAGAAATCCACTCAAAAATGCCAATTAAAGGACTACTAACCAACCCTCTCTTGCCTTTAAGTACCTGAACCCTTCCAAACATACTTAATGGTGCAGGATTGCACATCCTATTAGGAATCTGCTAAGATAGCCTGGCATACTAGCCGGATTTTTAAGGTATTCTGTGAAGATTATAATCCTCTTCTTTCTGGGAGCAACTTTATTACCCCAGGGAAGCAGCTGAGTCAAGTTTGTGCCAATATTTCCATCACAGCGTTAGCTCTCTTTTTTTTTTAAGCCTTCGTGAAAAAGAAGTCATTTTGTCCCATAATTAAGAACCAAATAACTTCTCGTGGCAGCAGATTTTGTTTATGATTTTCACACAAATATTTTTGACAGCGTTGACATTTTTACAAGCATGACTAACTACACATTTACCCAGTTTCATTTTTTAGGTTTTTGGCACTTAAATGTGCTAAAGATAATGTAAGCTAAAGAATTCCTAAGTTTGGCAAGTGGTTTACTACATGCCAGGGACTGTTTTCATTTATTTTAAAAGAAAAGTAGATGGCCGAGATGCTGCATTCGAAACAGCACCTGCTGAGCTGGCATTGTAGTGAATGTGACAAAGGATGTTCTTGTAGCAGAAGACCACTTCTCAGGAGCAGGTTCCATTCAAGACCTTGTTCCATGTTTCCTCTGCGGTATTGGGTATGGCACAAATTTTAGGGCTTTGGTTTCTCTCTCTGTAAAATGAAGTTCATTACCTACTTCACAGGAGTGTCTGCGGTTTAAATCATTAGTACTCATGCACTTTAGAGCCTGGAAAGGACCAGCAGCATGGATGCGCACGGTGCTCGCAAGTCTGCGCATACATGGCTTTACCTGGCAGCCAGTTGAGGACACAGATACCTTTACTCACCTGGAAATTCATTCATGTACCTCCCTGCGACACCCGTCCTGCTCCTTCTGAACGCCGTTGCTTCTCAGGAAGCCATCTCAGACAGGTGAGGAAATAATACCCTGTGCCGCGCAAATCCCACAGCAGCACCCTTACTAAAGAAATTGTTTCTCAAGTCTTTCCCGTCCATTCCCGGTGTGTTTCTCTGGCACTGACATCGTGCTTGCAATCTGTGTGCTCCAGAGGGAATACTTGCCACCACCTCTCACAACAGAGGCCTCGAAGATGCTCATTTATTGCCTGGTTTAAGAACTGAGGACATAAGTGGTGTCTTGGAAACTGTTGTGTGCAAACTGCAGGCAAATACTGACATTTATGATGGCATCGTCTGACTGTTTTAATAGCTGTGTATTACTGACCCCACAGACCCTCTGCCACTACACCCTGGTGCCACCTTTAGCTCTCTCTGCCCCCTCCAATATCTTCTGCTTTTTAGTATGCCAGTACGACACTCCTGCCGAGCAGCTGCCTGTTTGGCATGACTCATGCCAGACATTTGGCTATTTTGGACAAATGGGGATATGCTATTTATCCCAAATAGCTGCCTGCCTTGGATAGCACATTGTCCTGAATAATGGAAGTACTATCAGCCTAAAAATCCTTTAGAATTCTTCTGCCTGCACCCACATATCGCAGCAAAGAAACCAGGAAATAGCACGCAAATAACTATTAATACAGTGGATGACGAGAGACACACTTTCAAAATGATAACTTGGTTTGACTTGGTTGCACCCCCAAGGAAGAGACCTTCGGTGGGTGCAGGGTCTGGCTTGGCAGCTCCTCCAGAGCCCTGTGCCTCAACCCGGGAGGAGCCCTCAGGAAAGGTGCAGGTAGCCTGGTGGCTTCCCCAAAACTGCTGCTGATCCCTGGCTCCCTGCTGGCAGGCTTGCCATGAAAACATTTCTGAATATTTTTTTCAAGCTGTTGATTCACAGACCAGAAAGAGCAACTTCAGGTTTGAAAACCTACAGGAGACATTCTGCCCAGGGAAACAAAAAACAGAGAGTTTGGGTATAAACTAGGACTTCCTTTGCCCCGTTTACCTGGGAAAGTCATGTACAGTTTGTGAAATTCAAGGGGTGCCCTGAGAGTTTATAGTGTCTCAGGCACAGATTGAGGGGACTTGAAAGAATTTTCTGTCTTGACACAGACCCTCCCGGGAGTGCTTTTTTTTTTTTTTTTGCTTTTGCTTTTTTTTTGTTAGGTTTCACGATCTTTTAATGGACCCATTGTAATTTATAGTAGATTGTTGCCTCATGATGAATGATGTAGTTTGGTAATGATGGATTTGGTTACAGTGTGTATGTTGTAGAGTGAGAGATGATTTTATCTTGTTCTGATGGAGGACTCGGGTTACCAAGAAGTCTTTATAGGTCTTTATCAATCCACCAGTGGAGCCACCAGTGTAAAGACATGGGATTTTTCTACTTTCTCCTCTAAGTAAGTCCTACTGAATTTAAAAACAACTTTTAAACCTGATTATTTCAGAACACTGCTGCCCTACCGGCCTATTTGTCATCATTTGCATCAGTCAGATTTCCATTGATTTCAACGTGTGGAGGGGAGAGGGTTGGGTATGAAAAGAACGCAGGGTAGACCCAGAGAGATAGATGCCTAGATGGACCCACAGCAGGGCCAGTGCCCTTGGTGAACATGAGGGTGAGCTGGCTATAGCTAGTGGTGGTAGCTAGCAGAAGGAATCAGTAGTGAATGGAAGACCCTCACATGGGTTAACCTGCCAGGCTTGGTTTTGGAATCTGTTCTGCATTCACTTCAATGACTCATGGGCATCCCTTCCCCCTCCCTGCCTCGCTTGAGCAGTTTTCATTTATTTTGCTTGTGTTTGGGAAAATATGTTTTACATTTCTAACATCCTTTATCATTTCCTGGGATTTAGTGTGTTATTTTATGTGTTAACCAGTAGGGTGATTTTTTTCTGTTGTTGTATTTGTAATCTAATTGGGAACTATGCCAATTCCTTATCAAATTAGATCCATATAATTTGGATACATGTATACATAGCTAATTCACTATTGTTCACTAGCATTATTCTGTCCAATGATTTTTGTCTTGTAAACACTTTTTTTAAAAGGTGGTTTTAATAAAATTGGCTAATGTTTCTTTTTTTTTTCCTGCAGAATGATGGGAAAAAAAATCTTTGCCTGCAAAATCCTTTAAAATTTTAGCCTTAAAATACAAAATGAAAATGTGGTATTCAAAGACACTGTTTTGCAAAGGTGTGTGAGATCTGCCACAGTCATCTGCTTGCCTGTGACAATAACCAGAAGAGTACCTCTCATCACTATCTTTTTCCGCACAAAGGTTACCAGTACGCTATACTCAATATAGAATTTTCAAATTTGGAAACATTTTATTATTATAGTAATGGCTATCACTGTTCCTAACGCACACCCTGCCAGAAGGTTTAAAAAATGTATGCTTTGGTTCATGCAAAAAAAAAAAAGGGGGGGGGGGAAGGAAGGGGAAAAAAAAAAAAAAAAAAAAAAAAAAACAAAGGTCAAAACTTTTAAAATGTCACTTCTTCTACAGTTTTGCATAGAAAATACATTGAAGCAGTGGGAGGGCTCCTTGCCCATAGAAACAGGCTGTAAGAAAAGAATGTTATCCTGCTGCTGTAGTTTCCACTTTCACTGGCAGCTGCGGGCTGAGCAGAAAAGCACTGTGGGAGCCTATTGTTACCCCAGCTGGGTAATAGTTTTCTTATTTTACAGTCAGCAACCGAGGGGGGTTGGGGTGCCTCAGCAAAGTGCCTGAAAATATAACTCCTGCAAACAGATCACTTTCTCCTTCGCTATGAGAAAGAGGGATCCATAAATCTTTTATTTCGTTTGGTTCCTCGAGCAAGGTAATTAACTGCTTCAAACAAAAGACGGACTTATTTTCCAAACAAATTTACGCTGCGTGGAAATGTTGCTCTGAAGGCTGTAAAATCCCAGATCCCTAATGGCACGCTCAGTAATATTCACCTCTCTTTCTTTGTACGAAATTTGATTGCTGAAAAGCAGATTTTGCAAGAGTAAACCTGTACGGCTGAGACCCCCAATTTTCACCAGAACAAAGTTTTGAGGGGAAACGGTGGGGGTGGGGAGTAAACTTTGCAAAGCCTTTCTTCTCCTGATAGGGAAAGCGTGAGCACCCCTACAAAAGTGTCATACAAGATTTTATGTTGTATAGCTCATAGGTTTAACTCTTACAAGATTGTAGGGTTTATGTAGTGCTGGCCTATCCAAGCCAGGGCAACTATTTCAGTCACCACAGCAACCCAAGTTAAAGTGGGGGGGGCAATGACAAAACCATTTCGCTCAGCAGATTTTCCTGATGTCTTCCATTTCCTAACAACTAGAATTTGCAAGACCAGCTGCAAAAGGAGACAAATCTTGCCTCTGGTGGGAAAGTTGACTAGCTGAATTATTTATCAACTCAACTTTTTGATAGCCTCAGGTCTCGCCACAGTTCCCGTATGAAGTCCCACAGGGCACTCCATCAGCAACACGGAAAGACAAAACACCACCCAGTCAGCTGGATGTGAGCAAAGATGCAGGGCCCAGTTGATGGACAGCTGACAGATGATCAGAGGACTATTTTGATCAGAGGACTTACCTGTTCTCTGGGGCTTTTTCCTATGACAAAGCCTTTGCAGGTCCTGGGATAGAAAGGAGGACATGCTCCAAAATGGGGTGGGACTTGTTGCAGCCGTGCTCACTAACTAGGAGCACTGAGTCAGCCCTGGGACAAATCCCTCTCTCTAGAAGTGGTGCAAGGGGTAGGTATTTCCTTAAAGCATCCTAGCCTCTACAAAGGGCTCTTTCTCCATGTGGGGCTCATGCCAGAGGAATGACTGGACCATGCCCAGGCTTCTTATGTTGATGTACTTTGCTTTAATCTCGTAGTTCATGGTGGTGGTGGTAAAGTCACAGCATCACTGGATTCATGCTGCTACGCCTTCACTGCTGTTTGCAGTTGAGTAGCTGGATTACAGCTTGCTTGGCTGTGTTTTCCTACCCCTCCACACCTCAGGGCAGACAGAGCTACAGTTTCTCTCCCTTACATTCCTCATGCTATTGCTCCTTCAACCATGATGCTGTCAGATGCCTGCCTGACTGACCTGGTTGTCTGGGTTCATGGCATGAAATGCAGAGGCACGAGTGATAGAGAAAATCAGGTCTGATGCTATGCTGTTCCTTGTTTGCCTCCAGTTCATACCTCTATGATTTTGGGTTTGGTGGAGGCATTGCTGAGAAACTGCCTGGGAGTGTATATGAAGCTGGGAGGGCCTCAGCTATTCACATCATGGGAAGATGATGGGATGCTTGGTGGGAGGCCCAAGGCCAGGGCTCCCTCAACATGGCCTCACACTGCCAAGGTCAGAACTCAAAGCCTCAGGAAATCTGTGGCTGTGCTAAATTCAGATACATACCCTCTGGTACCCACCACCGTGCTGGGCTGCAGATCTCTCACTCTCCAAAGGGAGGACCTCATAACAGGCTGCCAATACTGAAGGTGTGCTCAGCAAATGTTCCTAGATTGCACAGCTGAGGTGTAGATGCAGCTTGTCGGTCAAGGGGGAAGAAGAAGAGGGCTGAGGCTTTGGAAGCCTTGGACAAATGCAACAGGAGGGATATCGCAGGAAAGAGAGCTTCATTCTTAAAAAAAAAGAGCAAGCAAGGTTGGAGTTTGGCATTTAGACTGATGACAGTAACATTAATAACATGCCCTTGTTACACCTGTCAGCATGGAGCCTTCCATCAAGCTGTGGCTTGTACTTACTTTTACAGGCTCTAAGTTCAAGCCCAATTATTAAACAAGCATGGTTTGGGGAAGGATGAAGATTTGTAATGGTGGGGTTAGGCTAGAATTGGTCAGGTCTTGTTGCAGGCCCAAGGCATGGACTTTTAAACCCTCATTCTGTATTTCAAACTGAAGAGATTCTTGTTCTTTTCTTCACAAACTCCCAGTTCCTTTCTAACTCTGCCAGACCAACAACCACACTGTGGCACACCATAGATGAGAGGAACCCACTTTGGCTTTTATATCAGCCATGCCCTAACTGTGGGAACCACTGGAAGCAGGAGCTTGAGGTGGGTTGATAAGGAGACCTATGAGCTTTTCTCTCCTTAGGGAGCCGGACCAGCTTTCCTACACAAAATCTCCCTCACGCATGAAAGAGAAACTCATTGCTGGGAGCTCACACCTGAAGGCATCTGCTTGGTGGTACAAGGTAATGGATCCCGCTCTGCTGGAAAGAGAAGTAGAGCATCTACCTCAGGGGAGGTTTGGGAGGTCTGGTTTTTTTAGCAACTACTCTAAACTGACCTTTTAAGGTCCAGTTTATGCAATATCTGTGAATCCTCCCCAGCAGCATTCATCTGGCACTCTTCTGAACGTCTGAAAATTTGTTGGAAGACCGCAGGCCTGGAGTATGGCATGAGAGTAATATATCAGATGAGGCCCTTCGGTGTGAATATGCACAGTCATTGCTGTAAAATGGTTTGCTACTCTGCTAATGGCTAGTGGATTTTAAGTGAAGCTGATTCCTTATTTCTGAGCACATTCCCAGCTAGCTGAATAAATAGCTGAAAAGTACAGGATTCTTGTGTATTAAGTGTCTATTCACAGCAGTGTTTCAGATTCCAGTATCTCTGTGACTTTTTCGTCCTGGGTAGTAAGTGAACTCACTAATTTTGAAGACAAAATGGTTGCATTTCTTGACTGAACCAAAATTTCCAAGTGAAAGCAGAAGAGGAAGGAAAGAAAGGAGCAAGGAAGTTTCTTGTTTCATTACTTAAGGAAACAGGGTTAAATATATTGTGTAAATACACAGAGATACATATACAGGTATACACACACACAATTTTCCATTTATAGTGTTCATTTAAATTTGATGTCCATAGTTAATTAAAACCTTCTTCTGGCATTTATAGGAAATGAAGTATTAATTAGAAATGCCACCATTCAAACTAAACATCTGCTCTTACCCCACAGGTGCATGAACCAGGTGGGCAGCCAGACCAATGGACTCAGACGTGGACTCAGTGCTATTAATCTCTCAGGCAGAGTTTATGGATCCTTTTGTGCTGCCTGCTCTACATGCAGAGAAGAAGAAGCACAAGACTCCTGCGAGAAGGTGCTTACAGTCTGTGGATACGTCTGTCTGGCTCTGGGCTCTGCTGATGCCATGAGCAGAGCAGGAGCAGTTTCACTACAGCTAACAAAGCACAAGGATGGAGCTGAAGAGCCTTTCTGAGGTCCTGGGTATGTTACCTCAGGCTTGGCACCACATCATCTTGGTCATGCCATTTTGGGTCAGGGTGTGGAGAGAGCTTGCTTGCATCTGACTGCAAAATGCCCCGCAGCCATCCCCTGCACAGACACAAGCAGGGTGAAGAAACACATGGTGGAGCAGTTTGCCCAAGGCCACACAGGAGGTCAGCAGGAGAAACAGGAGCGGAGCAGACATCCCCAGGTCCCACAACAATGATTCACCTCCTGAGCCCACTGCCTGGTGGGGCTTTACTAAGGATAAGCAGATTTAAATTCTAGGCAAAGCTCCATCTGTTTCCTCCACTGCCACCTCTCTATGAGCAGAGTCATTGGGTATTTCTGTCTGGGAGAACATGGGAAGGTTCATGTAGAGTTTTCTTTGATTCACTAAAGTTTCTAAGAAACTGCCAGATATAAAAAAAATCCAGCATCACCCAAAGAAGGTCTAACTTCTACTGAGAGTTTTTGAAATTGTTTTCTACTCACATTACCTTAATAGCAAATGGTACCATCATGGGGACCCTCTTATCTGTCTTCAGCCATCTAGATGATGGCTTCAGCCAGCCAGATGCCCAGTCTAAGGCAGGTATCTTTGCCTCTGTTATAGCCAATGGAGAGAAACAGGGCCACCTATTTCAGACACCAGTCTGAGGATGGGGTTAAATTGCCCTCCAAGGTCCATTGGTTATAGAAACAGCTTAGGCAAGTAGGTTAGTCTGGACAGCCAACTTTCAGGCAACTTACATTTGATATGAGAAATTACTAATTGGGGCCAAGGTTTCACTCCCTGTTTTTACCTGTTTGTATGACAACTCGATCTTCAGCATACAAATACCACACAAATAGACAGAAATCTGACTTCTGACTCAGAGAGCTTGCACACAAATTTTTTGCAGCCGTGATCTTTGTGGGAGCCCAGCAATTCAAGCAGAATTTGCCATCAGCCCCATTCATGAAAAATAATTTGCCTGGTTATGTTTTGATCATTTGTCAGGTTATTCATCCTTAATAGATTTGTCTTAACAGTGGGAAGGATTTAATTAAATTTAGTAAAAACTTCCTTTAACCCATTTTTGCTTTTCAAGGTGAATTACAATACAGCTATGCAGGTAAGAACTTGTACCCTTTTAAAAACCTAAGGAACACTGATGACTTACAGAAGGCCTTTTCAGTTTGACAAAGTTCTGTGTGTGCAGAAAATTAGTTTTAGAAAACAGAAATATCATGCTTGATTTGCACATTGTCTACTGTAATATATTTTTATTTTGATAACACTTTTAAAACCGCTAGGATTTCGCACTGATTTCATATTAGGTATTATAGTGCATCTACTTTGTATACTAGAAAATCACCCCTTCTTCAGAAGGGCTTTTTCATACAGTTTTTGGGTACTGTTTGCTGCCATTTTTTATTCTTTAACTACAAAGCATTTCCCTTAAATTACAGGGAACTTTGTTCAAGCTAAAGCAAATAAGATATTGGCCTTTAATCCAAAGGCGGCTCAGAGCTATACTGTGGTAATCTTTAGATAAGAATCTTGTATTTGACAAGTTTCAGGAGTTTTATGCCTTTGGGAGAACTGGATGGACTCAATGGTCTCCCAGCAGAGCATTATCTCTACTTAGAAATTTTACTGAAAAGCAGACTCTGAAATTTAAAAGGTCCCTTGAATGGAGTTTACATGTTACTAATTACATAGTTTGACTGACATGACCAAGGCCTTACAAATATTTTGTGACTTTGTCCCTTTTCCACGTTCTTCATGGGCACAAGGCATCTTTGAAGTGCATCTTCAAACTACATATTTAAAACTATTCAGATAAATTGCTCCCTAGATATGCCTATTTTTCTCCATTGTCTACAAAGGGAGCCTTGGGTGAAGAGCTGCAGATGTTCAGGTTGGGTCAGAGGAATCCAGGCCACACACACCAAATAAGATCCTTCCAAGAATCTTCCAGAAAGCTTGGAAAGATGTTAGCCCCTTGAGAAGTTGGATATAATTTTTGTGTATAACCCAGTCATATTGAAGTGTGGCTGTTCATAAACATGCTTTGATAAAGGCCTATAAACGGCAGCATTTTCCTCTTTTGTTTTATTTTGTCCTGAATCTGCCCTCTCTCTTTATTAATCATTCATATGTCCAAGAGTATAAACGGAAATTATCTGGTTTTCCTCTTAAATTTAAATGAATTTCATTTGCTTTCAGAACTAATTTAAATTTCCCATTACTACTTTCCTCTTTTCTCATATACTGACGTGGAGTCCATGCAAACCTCTACTCCCTGCTGATCTTACAGGAATGTGTTCATTTTTTTGTGGGAGGATATGCAGCAGTAGTACTGATGAAAATAAAACAATTTTTTTCTCAAATAGAAACTGATGGTAAAAAAAAATTAAAGGTATTAATTTAATATTAAAAAAAATAAGGCTCTGGTATTA
Organism: Egretta garzetta; assembly: GCF_000687185.1. Taxonomy (NCBI): domain Eukaryota; kingdom Metazoa; phylum Chordata; class Aves; order Pelecaniformes; family Ardeidae; genus Egretta; species Egretta garzetta. The sequence continues at coordinate 760,810 of NW_009260675.1, forward strand.
AAGGCAAAAAAATCAAGGCGTGGGATTCAGTTGCCTAAATAGAAATGTTTAGAGCTACTTTAGGCATGCAGAATGTGTCTTTATTTGCCTCCATCTGCCACTACAGGGGTGTATAGGTATCTCAGAGGCTTTCTAACGTGTCTGCCAACATCTGACACTGGCATCTAAAATGTTTGACCAAAGACTAGGGGAAATACCATGAAGCAACACTGTGTGCCTATGTTTGGAAACTGAATCTTGCCTCTTCTTTTTAGTTTCATTTGTGGCAATTTGTCATTGTGCCTTTTTTAACATCTAATTTTATGTTTTCATTGCCATTTTTCTTCAGGGAAATTCTGCCTTCAGTATATGTACAAAATTGGTTGGTCTCAGGTATTTGTCAGTAGAGCTGGAACAAAAACTGGTCAAAGATGTGACTCCCAAGCACTACTCACATGTAAAGCTCCAGACAAACACATTCTTGTAGTAATTACTGGGGAAAAATATCTCTTGAGATAACTTTTCCTGCTTGCTGCCTTTCTGCTTGAAGAACACCTGATTGCGGACTGGTGATTAAAGAACTGGTAGGGAGGAGATCTGAGCCTAAACACTTGCAAGCTGAGGGATTCACTGAACCCTGACACTTGGTGTCCTGGGGGAAGATCCTGCCCACAAGGAATCATGCGGAAAGGTCAGCACTGTGTCTTCTCTAATGTCTGTATTTTGAAGAGAAGAAGCGATGAGCTTTAGTAGAATAGAATAATATTTTTATAAGAAATGTGCCTCACCATGGGAGGACTTTGGAGACAAGAAGACACCTTCACTGCAGACACCAGCAAGATCCCAAAGTTTTGCAGAGGGCTGAACCCCAGTATGTGTTCATATTTATGGTGTTTCTCTTGGCTAACTATCGGCAGTGCCCTGCCCAGCAGGCTGGCCGTGTTCAACATCCTTGGCACTGGCTCTTCCCTCTTTTGTATAAGGGCCTGGGGGTTCATCCTAGATTCCTCTTAAAAGCCCATATACCCAAAATCATCACACCATCTAACGCTTAAGCACTGTTTCTTCTTTCTTTCCTCCACCGTAGAGGACCAATGAACAGACTGAAATCACCACATTACTTTTATACAGACGCGTAATGACTAACATACACAGTAGATTTTATAGTCCTAATATGCCTTTGATGACTACTAACCTGAGCTAGTAAAGCCCCTTAAGCAGTTCCAGTTGTCATCGACGATTAGATGGGATTGTACAAACTAAAGGTGATGAAAGTGTTGTATGAGATTTCTCTGTAAAAAAATCCATCTTTCATTCAAATAATTTCCTGGCAATACCCCTGTGAACGGCAGTGAGAATTCTGTGTGAGTAAGAATCGGTTGAAGATAGCAAGGCTAGATCTACACCCTGGGCATCTCTGCTATGCTATCATTGCAAGAAGCAGTGCTGGGATGTATCACACCCTTCATTCATAACAGCTAGTAAATTGAGACTCTTTCTGGCCTTGGCTTGGACTAAATAGGGACATGGTTTAGTGGTGGGATGGCAGGGTTAGGTTAAAGGTTGGACTCGATGATCTCAAAGGTCTTTTCCAACCAAAGTGATTCTACGATTCTATGATTCTATGAAATACTTCTGCTCTCATCTCTTTTTGCTCTTGGAGTATTGCTGAAAGGGAGAGTTTGCCCCTTTGTGGAATGGATAGGCTGCTCTGCTAAGGTAGTTCTTGTGTGCAGGGGGCCTTGGCTTCACAAGAACAACTAAGGTCTGGTACAGCCACTGATGCCACCTCCCTCTTGTTCAAGTCCCTCCTGATGGTGCAGACCTACTCCTAGGAGCAGCTTTGCCAAGGCTACTTCTTCAGAGCCACATCCTCTTGCACCTCCCGTGGTTTCCCCAGATTTGGGATGAGTCAGGGCAGGAGGCATTTCTGCTGGCTGTGCACTGTCCTGGGGAAGGATGAAGCCAGAGAGCACTGCTTGGGCTCCTGCCTCCAGCCTCCACCCAGAGGGGACTCCAGAGTTTTCTGGGGAGGCTGGAAGGGGCAGCACAGCTGATGGCGGCTCTGCACACCAACACAGATCTACAGGAGTAAGCAACTTCTTGCTTGGTTGATCCCCTGCTGTAGCTGAGGCTGGTGCAAGTACTCTCTTGTACCAGAGAGAGTTGCAAACCCTTCCCATCGCATAGATGGGTCCGTAAGAGTTTTGTGAGCCTTACAATTCTGTATGTGATACAATATCGACTGACATGAGTCAGGCTTTTGCAGATGTGTTTTTCCATAGATGGAAAAATTCATTTAACCTTTGTAAAAAGTTGCCTTAAAATAGAATGAAAGATACGCACCACTTTTCCTGTGGCTTCGTTTTATGCTTCTGTAGAAGTAAGAAACCAGAAGAATGTTTCCTTAGGCAAAAGCTTTAAACAGATTTTGTGTGTTAGTAAGGGCAAAGATGCAGTAAAATGGGACATGAGTGAGGGAACAACAAGCAAAGCTGGTTAAGTAACTCCTTCTCCTCTGCAAAGTTAACAATGACTGAATAGTAAATTGTTTTTTAATAAGTTTTGTATTCTCCTGGGATATGGTTAAAGGGTTAATTTAACGCTTGACCCATTAAAACTGTTGAGTGCAGTGAGAACCTTGCAAGGCTGATCAGATGATTATTTCTGGAAGATAAGTGGTTGAAAACCGAGCCTCACTAGTTCAGGTAATCAAGGGAAATCGGCATAAAAGAGAAGATGCGGCTGAGTAAAGACAGAACGGCTACCTGAGATTCTATTACTTGTCGTCTTTCAAGCATAATAATGAGATTATAGTAACCCTAAACTGGCTGAAAACAGAAATCTGGCTGTCTGTCAAGTTCATTGTGTTGAGTTTTACAACACTCCAGATCTGATTCCTCTGAACCTACAATAATTATACCAGGAAGACAGGCTCAAAGAAACCCTTTTCAACCTTGGACCTTTGTCAGGTTTTGGCTTGTGACCAGAGTACCATTGTTGATGTCATGGGAAAGAAAAAAAAAAAAAAACACAACAAAAACATTGTTAATGTTTATTATTATTTTTTCAACATGCAATTCTTAAAAAAATATTGCCACAAGTCTTTCCTCACTCCAGCTGTCACCCTGCCTTGTGATTTTCTGAATGAACTTGTTATCGAACGATGAGGCTCTTGGCTTCTCTGTGGTTATTTTAGTCAGAGCCGTTTGCTGTAATCATTTTTCACACCTTTAATTGACACTTGCCCTCACATCACACACATGTGGGGCAGTGCTCCTACTATTTAAAAAATAAAAAATTACATAAGACGCAAAAACAAGGAGTCCATTAGATTAATCTCAAATGTACATGTGTCCAGCCTGGGCTAGTCTCAAATTCAGATTGTTTTGGTATGGAGAGAATTGTCTAAAACATGGGACATGACATCCTGTTTTGAGACCAGATTGAGATAGCAGCTGTAAGGTTGCAGTTCAGGAAGGCTTTTCAGCACGTTTGAAGTCCATCTGGCTTCAGCTCTGTCAGGCTCATCAGTCCTCCTGCTCGGTGGGAGACTCTACCTGCCCTTCCTGCTCGGTGGGAGACTCTACCTCCCCTTCTTTCTGTCTCGATTCATGCTTGTATAAATGCTTGCCCAGGTTGGCGTAGGCTTGGGCCGCTAGTCTGAAGAGATGTTTGTATCCGTGCCTCACTTCAGACAGTGAAGAAAGCAATCAGGTTAAAAGTCGATATTTACTGTGCAGAGAGAGCTGTACCAGATGAGGGTGTCACCAGCCTGTTCCTGGAGGTCACTGTTGTTGCCATTCTGCGGGCAAAGCTGCCTGGGTTATCCTGGAGGAGTTCGGCAGCTGGCACTAACCTGGTTGCTTTCTGCCAAAGTGTTTTGTTCACACAGCCAGAGCTACTGAAGCACCAGCCTCCCGTGGTGGTCAGGGATGAGCATCTCAACACCATGAGGCTTTCACTTAGTACGGCTGGAAGAGGGGACATCTTCACACAGCTTCAAGCCTCCGTGCAATAGATGCTGAACTCCTGGCCCTTGATGCTGGCAGATGAGCTCTTTTGCTCACATGTGTTTCATGGTCTTGTGAGCTGATTTAATTCAGCCGCCAAAGAACCCTTTCCCCCGGTCTAAACTGTATCTCCCAGAAGGAGACAGAGTGTAGGAATGTCTGCTTGCAATTCCAAAAAGTCCTTGAGTCACAGACCAGGCCTTAAGCACAAGTGTAGACTTAAGAATGTTATTAAATGCTTTTTTGACCTGTGCTTGTAGTAAGTATACTTCAAGCAGACAGACAGACACTCAGCATTTGCGAAGGGCTGTGCCTGCTGCAGACTTTCTCATGATTTTTCACAGGCTATGGGTTTGTGATGTCGTTTGTAAGCTGTCTTTGTTCCCATTTTCAACTCACAAATATCCATGTAGAAAAAACCCCACTGGTCACCCAGTAAGGTCAAATTAGAAAATATTTACATATTTTGAGCTTCCTTTAAAATGCATTTTAGCGGCTATAAGCCAGGCCAGGAATCAGCATCACTATCATGGGAAAATTCTCCAACACTCATCAGTGCTAGAATTGCTCTTAACTTACCACGTCCTACTGTTCACGGAATAGGGGTAATGACTATTACTGAGCTGCCTTCCATGGTTGCCATGAAGTGGCAGCCACTACTGAATATTTCTTAAGTCCTAAACAATTTTAGGTCCTTAATAGACTTAGGAGCCTAATTTCAGATGCACCTATTTCTTAAATGTGAGGTTTGTATCTCAGGGCTCTTCCTGAAAAGACCACATCCTATGGGCCTTTCTCATGTGAGCAATACAAAATAGTCTTATGGCCTTAACCTTCAAACTGCACAGATTTTCTGACAGCAGCATGTTTGATGAAGCACACAGTGGATATATTTATTGCAGCTGTATCTTTCCTTTTTGTTCTAAAAATTGGATTCTGTTCCTCGTAACTAATAACTAAGGCTCACAGAACTACCAAGTTTATATCAAAGCAGAGCTAACTTATTAATAACCTTTGCGGTTTCAGGCAGAGCCTGGTTCTCATAAGTCAAAGTCTATTCAGTGATGGCTCTGCAGTTCATAATTGCAAAGTTCACTGACTGTGAGAAACAAAAATACACTGTACTATGGTATTTGTAATTAATACAGGGTCTGTGGTGCAAACCTTCAGAGCCCTCCAAAAGAGCATTTTGGGCTGCTTCTTAATATAGGTCAGTGCAGAACTAGCCCAGGAGGATGGAATACTGAAGTTAAACAGCTTGGAAAAATTGCCAGCAAATCAGGTTTTTTTCACTGCAGAATGGTGGTTCATCAGAATGGAACCATTTCATGGAAGGGTATGTTTTAGCAAAGCTGCCCTGGGAAAGTTTAACCAGCCTAAGAGGGGAGTGCGGGTCACTGTGGAGAGAGAGAACAGCTTAAGCCCGAGGAGTCAGCTGAGCTGAATGCCTGCAAACTGAGCTGCCAGCACAGGCTTTTTACCTGACTGCACCTTTTTACTAAAAAAAAAAAAAAAAAAAAAAAAGAAAAAAAGTAGTCATAAGAGTTCAGTTACTCAAAAACCAAATCTAAAATCTTGAGTGTGCAACCCTAAAGCTCCCACCCTTCCAAGGTTGTGCAGCAAAAGATCACAGCACAGCCCAAGCTGCCCAGGGGACATAGGGGTGCTGGATTTGGACAGAAGGGTGCCCAAACACTCCCATGCACAACACTCTGGTCTTCCCATCCTGACCACGTACCTGACCCTGGATCTACTCTCATGGACTCAGGAGTAGCTCACAGAGCCCACGCTTCTCCCCTTTTCATTGAATATGCCTGGTTAGATGAAAGATGTTCATGTCCATTGGCGTGTGGAATAGCAGTTTCCGCTGAGGTAGAACTGTGAAACTCATTCTTTGTTCTTCTTTCTTGCAATATGCTAGTTCATATATACCTGAAACAGTTCAGTTCTTATTCTACCCTAATGTGGATTTGGGACCTCATCATTTAGGAACTCTTTTTTAGAACATCTTACTCACGTGAATAAGTGAAACGGGAATGTGAAAAGAAACAGGAACACTCAAAGAGCAACATGAGTCCTGAAAGTGAGGAGTTAAGTACGCTTCACTTCAATTACCTCAGTATTAGCAACTCTAAAAAAAGAATGTTTGCAATATTTAATGAACCTCTGCAGTGATGTTATGGCCAAATATTATGAAGGAGTTACGAGGAAACTGCAGAGTTAATAGAACCGAGTTGAAGCAGGGATTTTCAGAAGTGACTTAATCTGAGGCTTGAAAACTGAAAGAACTTTTATCCTTGTTGAAAAACTGCTGGCTCCCTTCACCCAAACATATTTATATAGATATTTAACTGATTTCACTAGTGAACAAGCTAATGTATTCTAGAACAATTTATTTTAAAATGTGAACTGTAAAATTATGCTACAAAGTTTATTAAACTTTCAGGTGTTACATTTTGACATACTCAGATCTTTCCTTTAACAATGACAGAATGCTACACAAAAATACTGCATTTCATCTGGTGTAGGTCTTTATCTTATCTTGACAGATTATTGCTGGTTAAATTGTAGAGCTGACTTAAAGGCAGGACTCTTCAAGGGAGTGAGAAATTAAGGCTTCACCAAATGGTAATAAAGCTATTAAAAATGCAAACAGCAAACAGCTACACTGTACAGGTTAGACAGCTAATCCAAACTAGCAGTTTAAAAAAGCAGAGCAATTACACTTTTATTTAAATGCAAGGAATATGAGCAAGAATAGAATGAGGTGCCTTGTTTAAATGCATTCTTTTGAATATTTATTAGAAATAATACATGTAGTTAAGCCACTTATCTGATTTCAGTGAATAAGTAAAATGCAAAAGATCAATTTTCATAATTATACTAAAGAAGTCTGTCTTTCATAAAAATCTCATTAATAACACCATTATTACTGAAAAAATATCTCAGTATTATTATTGTTATTCTAATTATCAGCAAAATGCTACTGATAATGTTGTCATAAAATTCCTTTTTAGTATCCTATTAAAGAAGATAGACTAAGTAGTGGTTTAAGTTAAATCTAGATCCTAAGTGGCATTTAAAAAAAAATCTTCTTTGTGTATTTGGATAAAATACATTATGTGTATAATTACATAAATTACTTCAGGTTTAGCAAACAAGAGATATATAGATAATGCATGCGTGCATATGTATTGTTGTATCTATATAGAAGTATATAGCCAGCTCAGCAAGAACCACACCGAGGCATGCAAGCAGAGTAACAAAATGTTGCCCAAGGACAAAAATAGTTCCCTCAGAAAAATTTTAACAAGCAGCCCTTTTCACTTATTTATTATTATCAGAGGGCCTGTCAATACCGACTTATTTTTTTAGTGCCCACCTGGATTTATTAAATTGCTAAGGAGCTTAGGGTCCTTTAGAAATTAATATTAGAAAGGGCACGTTATCTTACAGAGGAAGGAAATTTTAGCTGCTCACATCCATTATCCAGCAAGCTTCAAAACGAGGCCAGCGTGGGTTGCAGCACAGAGAAGGGAGCAGCAAGGATTTTTGGAGTTGGAACCTGAGAGTTCTTCATCCTTATGGCAGACAAGGACCCGGACAGCCAGCACAGCTAGAGAAGAAGAGAGTTTGGTCCTGCCAGGTAATTTGTAATACACGGGCTGGCATCGTGTCCAGGAGTTCCATGTACGGACCAGAACCTCGGCATGTGAGTTCCCAGACAAACAGGACAGCTGGTTCCCCACCCAAACAGCAGATTAACAAACAATATCTATAGTAGCCACAGAAGTCAATCAACAACATGTACACAGATTTCCCTGGGAGGTCCGCGGTAGTGATCAGCTTCCTGAAGCAAGGCACACCTGGAGGATGACAAGACAGTTGGAAAAGTTGCACAAGTTTTCATGGGAAGGCAGTCTGCCTCCCTGCTGCCCTCTCTGAGCTTCCACACCATCCAAGAAGAAATATGCCACGGGCAGCGTAGCAATCTTATAGCCCTTACCTCTGGGAAGACAGTGTTGTGAGACATGTTCAGGTTTCCTGAGCAACAGATTTTCATTGGTTTAGATGGTTCTGGCAGTTTCTGATTCTGCCCTCATAGCCACAGCAACTTAAATAATAGTGGAAACAAGTTCATTTGATGGCAAGAGAAGAGACTGGTGTCTGGAAGGCAATGAAAAGAGTAGGCTGAAGGACGCTTTTCTGCCCAGATCATGATTATTAATATATATGCATCCTTTGACACGCATAAGAACATACAGTGGGCAGTGGTTGGGTGAATGGATATTTGCCGTAGCGCTGATTAAGCCATGCCTACAGGCACAGTTAAGAAGGATCTAAGCGAGAGTTCAAGGCTTCTCCTGAACAGGGTTAGAAACAGACACATGCCCAAGGAAATTACAGACTGATTTTCTGTTAAGACATGTAATAATTTTTATTAATTTATATCATGTGCTGAAAAAAACTCCTGGCAAGTGAAATTTATTTGCATCTATAGCTTGACTGCCTTCTCCTGTCTTAAAAGACTTGAGGAAAATTAAGTTATCCAAGTAGAAAGAGTCGGGTAACTTTCAGAAACAACTTTCAGTGTATAGCAATCGCTGGATGCAAGAGAGAGAGTTATACTTATCCCAATGTGTCACAGGTGGCATTTACCACTATGCATGAGTGTTAAAGCAAACAGAAACAGCTTTTATCACAGCAGAATGTCATGATCTGCACTTAGGGTTCAATCTTTCCATCCACTATGTGGGCACAAATTGACATGCCTCAGAGAGTAGGATTGAATTCTCCACTTATTTTAGAAAGTGTTCTAAAAATACAATCAATATAGGGGGTTATAAAAATAACTTCTTTTTTTTTTTTTACTTGCTAGGGAGAACTGTGCATAAATTATGGCTTTATTTTCTTCTTCTTGAGAATTATGTAAGCCGTACGGAAAGCTCAAAATAATTTAATACAACCATTGTGCTTTTGCATCTGCATGTCTCTAGTGATTTCTCTTTTCCTCCTTTTTTCTTCCCCCCTCCCTTTCTCTTGTTCTCTCCCTTCCACTCCCCATCTCCCTCCGTGACTCACACACGTGCACGCACGCGCGCCGGTAGCAAGGACATATGCAGGAGGCAACCCCCAATTTTCCCACTTGAAAGTGTTGCCGTGGCTTCCAGTATGATTTTTTTTCTCAGCTTTTCTGTATAACCACCTACCTCTGCAAGACAAATTGATTTCTGTTGATCTCTTGGGTGCACACTTAGGGCAGGTTTCACTTAGTCAATCTCTGTCTCCATCCCACTGTTTGGATTTATTGTGGATACTTTATAAGCAGTGGCTAATTTTAAGGAGGAAGAATACAAATAGATTAACAGGAAGGGTGCAAACTCTTCAGGACAAGAGCTGTCTCTTTTTGTCTAGCACTATTTCCGCTGCTGTAACAAAGCGGATCATCATTAACCAGGGACCCAAAAATTCTTCACATTTGGGCTAAATCCTGCAATTTTCCTGTCCAAAAGCCCTCACTGGATTTTCTTAGCGAAACAGTTAAAACTCTCACAATGGCGAAGCTTCTCTCCCCAGTCTGCCTGGGAACATGGGGTTCCTGGGGATGCGTGTGCAGTTAAACCTGCATTCACAAAACCAGCAACAAAACCCATCCTAACCTGAGTGGGCTCGCACCCTCACAGTCCTCAATTCCATGATCACAAAGCACACACCCCCCCAATCACACGGATTTTGTCTACGAAGTTAAGCACACGCAGCATTTGACAACACTTTTAGTCTAGCCCAACTACTTTCATGCACATGACAGAACCTACGTTGCTGTAATCTCTCTTCTCTCGAACGTTCACATTAACAAATTGATCAGCCTTGATGTGCTATGGACTTACTAAAAGGAAAATCTTGTTTTCTTTCGGAGATGGTACTTTAGAAGCATAAGCACTTAGAAATGTCTTTTAACAAGTTGAGTGTCTTGTTTGCGACTGTATCTTCTACCTAAAGCTGTACCTACTTTGTGATTTTCCTGTGACCAGTCCTTAGCATGTTTTAAGGCTCATATTCACTCCTCTATGTGTTAGATTTCTTTCTCTTCTTTTTCTTCTCCTTTTCCTATTCTTCTCCTCACCTCTCCTCTCCTTTTTTCTTTCCCTTTTTCCTCTTCCTTTTTCATAAGAATTTTCACTTGTTCATTGCCAATTCATAAGTCAACAGCATCTCGATAAGTAAGAATAATTTGAAAAAATACTTTCCCAGAAAAATACCTGGAATATATGTGTGCATTCAAATATTACCTTTTCACATTTTAATGAGCACAAACACAGGAATAATATTTATAGCAGATATTCATCCTGCAGTGAGCTCCTGCAGTATCATCTTTTGTACAAAAGTGCCACAGCTTCTCAAGACTACTTATATGCATGAAAAAATCAAATTTGGACACTTAGACACTTCTGAAGACCTGAAACAAAACACTAGTGAAATAATTGCTGAATCCATGAAATTACTGTGAAGTGATATGTGACACATAATGTCTGTCAGTGTTACTCAAGCGAATGTACCTCGGGCCAGAACGGGGCCAGCCACTGAGCGTTGCAGGAGAGACAGATCTGCTTCAGCAGCTCAATAGCATTTTTCTTGCTTAAAATTATCTTTCTGTGCTATACAGCTGATCTGGCTGCTGTGTCCCTGTTCCCAGGATGGATAGAGGGTCAGGAAAAATAAGATTTTGTCATTGTTGTAAACCACTGGATGTTAGGCTCAGACCAAAAAGGCTACTCCGAGCAGTGCAAATCAGGGCAGGCTCATGACTGCTCCTGCTTTGTTCCAGGGAGCAAAACCAGCCCTTGGGAATATGAACAGAGCACCTTGGATGCACAAAAAGCACTCGCTTTGAAACACTCATCAGGGAGTATTTGACGAATCCCCCACTGGAAGTTACAGGGAAACAATGTCCATTAATGCTCTCCAAGCAGTTCTTAGACGCACCTGTAATACTCTCTCCAGCTGTATTACCATGAACACTTGTTTCCTTTCATTTCTTGATGTGATGTAACCTTTTAACTCCAAATCTCTTATTTTCTCTGTTATATATTTCAAGTTCTCCACAACAGTTCCTGTAAATGTCAGCATGGCTCCATATGTAATTTCTCTTCACTCATAGCTGTTGCTAACATAACATTACACAGAAAAACATATACCCCATCTCTCCAGGCCCTCCACCCCAATTTCTTTCCTGGCATTGGAGGTGTATTATGACTTTTATTTCTATTTGTCACTTTAGGGGAAGGGTATGTTTATAATTTTGACAATGCTTATGCTTATGTTTAAAGTGTATTTTCTGTCTCCGAGTAGGAAGGCAAATAACCATTATCAGTCACTACTTATTAAATAAAATCACAGCTAGTAAACAGCCAACTTTAGCCATTTCTAAGTCCAGCCATTCAGCTAGCATGGCATTCCCATCCAGAAGATATTTACCTTTAAGAAAAATTACGAAAAGCAAGGGTATATGGGAAGGGGAGAGGGGAAACCGAATGATTCATAGGAAGACTCATGGCTCCTGTGGAGCTATTCTTTTCACAACACAATCTGTGCTGTAATCCTGTCTGCTCAAAAAACAGTGTAAAAGGATCTGTTATTTCACCCCTCATTTACATGGTAAGAGCGTGTTGTGATCCCCAACTGCTGAAGAAAGAAAATACAGTAGCCCATGCTCCTAATTTGACCCCTTTCTTTATGAAAAAGCATGCTACTGCAAACATTAACTCTGGCTAATAGTCCGCAAAAACACTGCTCTTTGTCGTTGTTGTGACAAACATCAACCTGCCTCGGCTGTGAAATTTGCCCTCGCTTGATGGTCCATGGCTCTCTTAAAGCTTCCTCTCGCCAGGCCAGTGTCGCTGGCCCACCGTGTACATAACCGCGCTGAACAGATGTAGTGGCGCGTCATCTTCATTGGCTTGGGGCTCCTCATACGGTTAGGACTCCTGGGGGAATGCGGTTCTTTTACCTGCATAAACTTCGCAGAATCACAGAGTGGTTGAGGTTGTGAGGGACCTCCAGAGGTCATCTGGTCCAAGCCTCCTGCTCAAACAGGGACACCTAGAGCCAGCTGCCCAGGACCACACCTGGGCAACTGGCATATCTCCGAGAATGGAGACTCCACAACCTCCCTGGGCAACCTGTGCCAGTGCTCGAGCATCCTCACAGTAAAGTATTTTCTTACATTTAAAAGGAGCCTCCTGTGTTTCAGGTTGTGCCCATTGCCTCTTGTCCTGTCAGTGGGCACCACTGAAAAGAGCCTGGCTCTATCCTCTTTGCACCCTCCCTTCAGGTATTTGTACACATTGATAAGATCCTCCAGAGCCTTCTCTAGACTACTCAGTCCCAGCTCTCTCAGCCTTTCCTCATAAGAGAGATACCACAGTCCCTGAATCGTCTTCGTGGCCCTTTGCTGGTGTCCTACGTCCCTGAATCTTCTCTTCTCCAGGCTGGACAGTCCCAGCTCTCTCAGTCTGTCCCCATATGTGCTCCAGTCCCTTAATCATCTCCATGGCCCTTCATTGGAATTTCTCCAGTATGTCCGTGTCTCTCATACTGGGAAGCCCAGCACAGTGGTCCCCTTGTGGCCTCACCAGTGCTGAGTAGGGGGGAATGATCACCTCCCTCAACCCACTGGCAATACTTTGTCTAATGCAGCTCAAGATACCATTAACCTTCTTTGTGACAAGGACACATTGCTGGCTCAAGTTCAGCTTGGTGTCCACCCAGGTCCTTCCCTGCAGAGCTGCTTTCCAGCTGGGCAGCCCCCAGCATGTACTTGTGCCTGGGGTTGCTCCTCCCCGAGGCATAGGACTTTGCATTTCCCCTTATTGAACTTCATGAGGTTCCTGTCAGACCATTTCTCCAGCCTGTCAATGTCCCTCTGGATGACAGCACAACCCTCTGGCATATCAGCCACTGTTCCCAGTTTTGTGTCATCTGCAAATTTCCTGTCCCATCATCCAGACCATCAATGAAGGTGTTGAACGATTGGACCCCTGGAGTACACTACTAGTTACTGATCTCCAACTTGACTTCATGAGACTGACCACCACCCTCTGGGTCTGGCCACTCAGCCAGTTTTCAATCCACCTCACTGTCACTCATCCAGCCCATAATTCATCAGCTTCTCTATGTGGATTTTATGGGAAATGTTGTCAACAGCCTTACTGAAGTCCAGGTAGACAATATCTACTGCTGTCCCCTCATCTGCCAGGCCAGTCATTTCACCATAGGTTATCAGGTTGGTCAAGTACAACTTCCCTTGGTGAAGCCATGCCAACTACTCCTGATGACTTTCTTGTCTTTCAAGTGCCTGGAAATAGTTTTCAGGATGGTTCTATCACCTTGCAAGTGATCAAGGTGAGGCTGACCAGTCTGTAGTTCCCTGGGTCCTCCTCCTTGTCCTTCTTGAAGATCAGAGTGATATCTGTTTTTCTCCAGTCTTTGGGCACTTCTGCCAACCACTATGATTGATCAAAGATCATTGAGAGTGGCCTCACAATGACAGCTGCCAGCTCCCTCAGCAATTGTGGGTGCATCCCATCAGGGCCCATCGACGTATGTATGTTTAAGTACTCCATGACCCTCTTCCACCAAGGGTGCATTTTTCTTGCTCCAACCTTTCTCCCTGGTCTCTGGGATCTGGGATTTCTGAAGGCTGGTCTTGCTAGTAAAGACTGAGGCAAAGAAGGCATGCAGTACTTCATGTCCTGCATAACCAGGTCCCTTTAGCAGTGGGCCCACATTTTCCTTAGCCTTTCTTTTGTCACTTATGTGCTTAGAGAAGCCCTTCTTGTTGTCTTTGACATCCATTATCACATTCGATTCTGGTAAATATGATTGTGACTCTTTTTGACTGAATTCTGGGAAAACACATTAAATTTCTGCAGCACAGGGGATAATTGTGGTGAATTGTTAGAAGAACATCAGTGTCCAGGGGATGGTACTCCCTCTCATCTTCTCCAACTACAAAACAGGCTGAGCATCAGCTGAAGGGAAAGTGACTGCTAGTGCTGCTACCCAGATGCCGTGGCAGGATTGTCAGCCTGGGTTTGCAAGCACCATCAAACTCAGGTGACAATTTGTTGGGATAGATGAACAGAGATGGATAGAGAGATATTAAGAGTGTAGGAGCTGGGTTTAGCTCTGCAACAAAGGCTGTGTACACACTAGTAGTCTAGTTTTACTCCCAGAACATGGTCACCCTGACATCTTTACTGCACGCATGCTAGTTCACACCCAAGTCCCTTCTGCAGTAAATCACTTGAAAACCAAACCAAAGATAAACCAAAGATATCCCTTGCCATTACTTGGTGGCTTCAAGAACTTCACCAAATATTGCATTTGTGCCAGTACCTGTGCTATATTCACACAGTATTTATGATGCCATTGCAGAACAGTTGCCATTGTAATATATGTTCTGAAAACTGGCAACGGATCTCTAATGAGTAAAAAAACACTGGCTATGTCTGAATGAGGTAGTAGCTGCTTATCTTCATATATACTGATCTGATGCCAAGTGTTTTTTACTCCCATTAACCTAATATATTTAAGACAGATTTACTTTTTATTTTTCAGTGAAATCTCCTTGAAGTGGGATTTTATGATACCATTTGTATTACCATTATACTGTACAGTTTCCCGTTTTCATTACTGTATAAAAAGAGAGGTTTCCTCTTTATGAACTAAAAAAGATACATTGCATTTTTTTCTATTCCAGATAAGGTGTTGACAAGTTCACATAAATACTGAAGGGAAGATAAATACACTCTGTATCAAGGTCAAAGTAAGTGGTATCATAATTTCAAAAGTGTTGATAATTTTAAATGTATTTTGTAATGTTGCTAAGAAGTTTTCCTAAGTATGTAGCTCCTACTACCATTGTGTATGCTACTCATGTACAATAATGCCAAAGGCCTAAGAAGGCCTAGAAAGAATATAAAAATTGCTTAAATAACCATGAGCCAAATTTTCCACCTATGCAAACCTTTGGATGTTAATAGAGTTTCACAAGCTATAATGCAGTAGATTATTAGTCATATTTTCAAGACCACATACCAGAAAAAATACAGTTGCTAACATGAGACTGCTGGATAATGCATTTCCTAGAAACTTTAAAGTTATACAAGTCTTAACTAAGCTGCTGAGCAGAAATCAAAGATGTAATGGGAAGACTCCAGGAGCAACAACTGAGGAAAGCAAAAATCGAATTTTTATCTAAACTCAGATTTAAAATATTTAGATTATTTTTAAATCTAAACTCTCCTTTTCTGTTGACTCCCCTCAAACACTCAGGAATTCAGTTCAGGTTCATGGATGCAGTATATCGCAGATGGCAAGACCACTTATCCTCTCAATTTTTCTCAGAAGACATTTCACAGTAAGACCTAGTCCGCTGGGCCAAAGAAGTACCCCGTTCATCTTTAAACCACAAAAATCTGAGGAATAGCATCAGGTGTTCTTCTTTCGTATCATAAGCTATTTAAAGCCCCCTCTAAAATCATGAATAAGCTAGAAAATGAGGCCGTGCTTCATCTGCCTTCCAGAATCTGCTGGATGATCACCAGCTTGTGCATGAATGAAACTTCTGAAGAGCAATCGCAGCCTCCGAGGAAGACAGTTGCAGGGAGCTTACTGCCAGGCTTAGGTTGGGACCTCTGCACCCTTTTTGGTGTCAGGCTGGCACCAACCCTTCAATTCTTGAGGGCTCTTCATCCCTGCACTCCTTTGACTTATTTATACAGGGCTATAAGGAATACAAGAACCACAAGTTTACATTTTAATGAAAGCCATTACTTGCAGATTTTCTTTCTGGGACAGATATGGGGATATATTGCTATTAGTAGCTCATGTCCTGTTGTTTCTCTGCATGCCTTCGTTTTGAGGACTGTGGCCTGAAACCTCTCCCTATCCCATCTCCACAGAGGGAACAGACATTATTCTTGCTCGCTCAGAAAAAGACACGTTACAGGTATCTTCTACACGTAACCGCTTTTTTCCCAGTTAAGTTGATTTTGTCTCCACTAGCATCCTGTAAAAGCATGACAGATCATGCAGTGTCTTGACTAATTGAAGAAACTTCCCTCTCTCCCTGACTGCTGCCTCCCTCAGCCAAGCTCACCTATTGCCTTCATTCCTGCCCAGCAGAGAAAGAGGAAGAGGTGCCGACGGTACCCGCAAAAGGACCACGTACCTGTCCCTGTGGCCTTCTGCATTTGTTGCTTCTTCTTGTTCACTTGTCAATACCACAGCAGAGGAGCCTTGTGGAGTTGCTCCTCATGGCCTCAGCTGGAACTGTGATGGGGAGGCTATTGCAGGGCCTTAGCTGTGTCCTTCCAAGCTCAGAAAATGTAGAGGGACCCACACTGGGTGGCAAATATTTGTGGCAACCTCAACAGTGCAGACAGCATCAGGCTTCTGAGGATGCAAGGCACAGGTCCTTCCAAAATAGGGTGAATTTTGCTGTGGTCACCTCAACCCTGGCCTGGGATTCCACACACTTGTTCCTATCGCCTGTCCATAAATTGGAGGGTGGACCGATATAACTCAGTTTGTGAATATATTAATACAGGATTTTAGTTCAGGCGGGAGTGAAATGAAGAACAGCACCATGGAGCAAAGATCCTACCAAGCAAAGATTTGGTACCTCTGCATTTATGAAAAGCTGACAAAACTGTGTGGGCATCATTTTCATAACCACGAATTCCCAAGGAACCCCTCCCAAAAGGCCTGAGGGGCAAAGATCTGGCCACGCCATTCAGGAGGAGGACCTACATATACGTGTCACATGCAATTACTTGCATTAGTAGATGCCACTGTTTTGTGCTTATATTACTATACTTTATATTATATAATTTATAACATTTATTAATATTTTAATGACTCAAAAATGTGAAAGATGTGCCAGAAAAAGCCCTAAAAAGACACCGTGTGCTCCTTCCCCAGAATAGCATAAAGTCTGAATCTGACGGGAAGCAAGAAACGTGGTGAGAAATCAACAAAGACAAGAAAAGTAATAGGAGGGGAAAAGGAGCATTGGGACCGTGGATCTGATAAGAAACCCATATGATGAATCCTATCAGAGATACTGACGGCTTTCCTCCTTACTTGTTCCTCTTAAAATGAAGGAGAATTAGGAAAAAAAAACACAAAGCAAAGTATTTAGAGCATCTGGGAAATCATATTCCTGGTATAAAGGCTGGTCTGGGAGACTGAGTATAGGTGTTTATGAAGAAGGAAGATAAAATGGATATTGGATCTGACACCTACTGGGGAGCAGAGAAGGAAAGAGACAACAGGGACAACGGGTGGAAGCAGACATGGCCATCAGTAAATTTTATATTCTGAGAGTTTCCAAGGTTATAACATTCAAAAAAGAATGTATTTTGATGAAAAACTCTTGCGTGATAATCATTCTGGCCAGCCTTAGCAGGGTGGTTAGGAAAAAGGCAGGAGCTGAGCAATGCAGATCCTTGAAGGCACAGAGACAAAAGTTTTAATTTCATAGGTGACAGACATGTCATGGGGCGAGACATATGGAGTAAAGAATGGGTCAGATGGGTGAAGCAACTATGAGAGAGGAGTTTCAGAAAACACAAATGTGCTGGGTTTGGCTGGGGTGGAGTTAATTTTCTTCAGAGTAGCTGGTACGGGGCCATGTTTTGGATTTCTGCTGACAACAGTGCTGATAACACAGGGATGCAGGCTGCCCAGGGAGGTTGTGGAGTCTCCTTCTCTGGAGATATTCAAGGCCCGCCTGGATGAAGTCCTGTGTAGAATGCTCTAGGAGAGCCTGCTTTAGCAGGGGGTTGGACTAGATGATCTCCCGAGGTCCCTTCCAACCCTTGCCATTCTGTGATTCTGTGATTCTGTGATTATTGCTGAGCAGGGCTTACACAGAGCCAAGGCCTTTTCTGCTCCTCACCCCACCCCACCAGCAAGCAGGCTAGGGGGAGCACAGCTGGGACCCCAACTGACCAAAGGGATGTTCCATACTGTATGACAACATGCTCAGCATAGAATCTGGGGGAAGAAGAAGGAAGGAGGGGACGTTCAGAGCGATGGCATTTGCCTTCCCAAGTCACCGTTACACATGACGGAGCCCTGCTTTCCTGGGGATGGCTGAGCACCTGCCTGCTGGTGGGCAGCAGTGAATTAATTCCTTGCTTTGCTTTGCTTGCGTGTGTGGCTTTTGCTTTCCCTGTTAAACTGTCTTTATTTCAACCCATGAGTTTTCTCACTTTTACCTTTGTGATTCTCTCCCCCATCCCACCCAGGGGGAGTGAGCAAGCAGCGGGGTGGGGCTGAGTTGCCACCTGGGGTTAAACCACAACAACAAAATATACAACTAACAGAGTAATAGTTTGTAATAAAGGTAAAGAACACATCGTATTATGGAATATAATATCACTTTGCTGGAAAGGACTATTTTTGGTCTCAGAAAGCACAGAAAAGTGGGACTACGAGAGTGTTTGTTGAAAATCTGAGCCGTTAAAAGGTGAATGAGGTGGAGAGACTGAGCTGCATTTCTAGGGAGCCCCAGCACATGGCAGAGACACAGAGATGCTTGCATAGCCCAGTTAAACTCACCGATGGGCTATAATAGAGGCTGCTTGGGAGGATAGGAGGGTATTTAGCAGAAATTTTGTCATGTAGAAGTCAGGAGAATTGAAGTTGATCCACAGAATACATTTTAAGATAACAGAAAAAGCAGTGATTATGCAGATATATTAAAAAATAAGGATAGGTGAAAGTTCTGAACTGTTTTCTTCTTTTTCTACTTGAGAACAGAGCAAATAAATATTTGAGAATAAGACCTTTTTGTAATATTGATGAATGAGAATTAATATTAAATTTGTCCTAAACTTGTGACTTCACATCATAGTCATAAGAACAGCACAGCAGAAAAAAACTTAAAATCTGAAATACTCATTATAACTGCTGAATTTCAAAAAAATCTTCTCTTTTTTCTGAGGGAATCAAGGGCCCAGAAATCTTGAACTTCTGATATCACATACTAAGCTTGATCTGGGTAAGCTTGTGCTTGCCTGTAAAGAAAAAGGGATTCTATTTCCAAGTGAGAAAGCAGAAATTAATTCATAATTCCACCCCCTTTTTTATTAGTTCCACCACCCCATAATGGACAAGAAACAACCCCATGTGACTTGAGGGGCTAATTACTCTGGGAGAGTAGCAAGCAATGAGTAGTGAAGACACGGATCCACCGCGTGATAGACTGGAATTGGCTGAAATATGTTCCTGGCAAGTATTTCTCCAATACTTATGAATTGCAACAAAATACAAAACCCCCTAAACTGTTCCGGTCAGTTTGTAAAATAATAATGGCCCATCATTTGGTGAACGTACTGTTTGCCACCAACTGTTTGTCCGTCTCTTCTGCCGATGGGAGAGAACTCTGACTGAGTGGGCAGATGTTTCTTTCTGCTAACTTTGACAACACTTGGGTCCATAGTCCTTGACCAGAGGAACTAATTAAGTAATAAAATCAGCTCTTTGTAAGACAGGAAGAAAGAAAGAGTGAAACCACTGAAGAACTTGAGGCACTGATTAACTCACAAGTGTTTCCTGTATAATGCAAATCATTGATGCTTAACGCCCTCGGAGAGTAATAAACCAGAACTGTAAGTGTAACAACAATATCATGAATCATATGCGAATCCTACAGGATCCTAAGACATCTTTCTTTCTTCACGATTTGTCCAATCTGTAGGAAGAATTTTTTTAACTTCTTACTTACTAATCTTTACATTTTGATTCTATACGTTGCAACTGAACTTAGCTGGCAGGTGCTTTGTAGCATGGGGAATGGAGAAATAAAATTAAGAAAATAGCTCTCCTCAAGTACCAAAATGTGGAAAACTTGCCAGAATTAGCACAAATGCAAATTGCCTGATATTAAATGAATACTAGCTGTATCTTCCCTCTGCCTGTTCAACTACTAATTGATGTGCTACCGATGAATAAAAGGGCTGGTATTTCAGCCACGAACTCACTTCCCCACTGCAGTTTGCTGAGAGCCCCAAGCTGCTGAGCTCATTACAGATCCCTTCGCTGAACGGGCTTTACAGGCAATTTTGTGAAGGGGCAGCATCAGAGCTAGCCCACTGATTGGGACTCCATTGGCTCAGCGGGGCTCCAGGAGTTCAGGGAGAGAGCACAGCACTGAGCTAAAAATACGCTTTTGCCTCTGTAGTGCCAGGAAGATTGCCTGGCTGTGCTAATTGGGAGGGACCTAGAGATCTGGGTGGTATTTTAGGCTAATCTCGAGGTGGGACCTCTGCAGCATGTATGTGGCTCTGAATATAATCTCCTTCAGCACTGTCATTTACACCATCGCAGGCATTTACAATCAGAACCATCCTTGATTGACTCGTGGCTGTTGCTGCACCCTAGACTCATCTTGCAGGAGCGAGGGGGGATGAGGGAAGGTGAAATGGCTGTGCGCTGAACTGACTTACGAAACCCTATCACAATTTTAGTGTGGCGTTGAAGTTGTAAAATGGGGGAAATTACCCTGACATGACCAGCGTTTAGGGGGAACGGCACAGATACACAGACCTCCCCCAGAAACTGGCTGTGGAGTTGCACGACAGAGAGGGGTTTTTTAAACCCCCTCTTGTTGGGATTTATTTTCCAGTCCTGCCTTCTTTCACCCTCCCTCTCATTTTTAATTCTCTGAACAAACAAGGTAGCCCTGATCTCAGCCGTGCCTTAGCTTACCTCTATTTAGAGCACAACCCCCCCCACGTTCGAAACCCGGGGTGGTCAGAGGGGCTGCGTTTCCATTCATCCCACACGGACTTGGTAAGGCAGAAGGAAGCAGAGGAGAGAGAGAAAAACAGGAGGAGCGTAAGAAACAGCGACAGACGGCAAGCAGGAACAAAACCAACAGAAGCAGAAGTAAAAAGCCTGGCAGAAAAGGCTAGAAGAAAAACTCAGCAACTGAGCATTTTTTCTGAAATAACAGGTTGAAGTGTTTGTTTGTTTGCTTGCTTGAACAGATACACAGTTTCACAGGGGAATGGGCTTGCTTTACTGGTAGGACATATTTCAGCAAAACAGAGAAAAGTAGAATATTTCACTCCTCCAAATTTGACGGGATTTTTTTTTGTTGTTGTTAGAGCAACATCATAAAACACCAGTGAGGTTGGGTGAAAAATGCCAAATGCTCATTGCATGAAATACCTGTATCACAGACCAGCCTACCGACTGCCTGTTACTGGAAACCTAAAATAAATTTTATAAGCCTTTTCACATGACATAGCGACATTTTCACAGAGCAGTTGCACTGGAAATCTTACAGCAGGTATGAATTGTAACAGCATAAGGTTCCAAAGAAAATGCAGTTATGACGAAGTTTAACGTGTTAACTTTTGCTGCCCAGGCAAGTGCTTTATAAACTTTACTGGGATCGTTGCCTTGCAGAGCATCCGTCCTCCGACCATGTTTCTGCAGTGCCCTTAGTGCTGGACACAAACATTAGGCAACCTTCCAAGATGAAGAACAGTGCCCTCACCCAAAGCAACATGGAAAATTTTAGGATGTTCAACCACATTTACAAATAAGTAAAAGGAGGAGGTTTCTAGGTTATGAAATGGTGCCTCTTGTCAGGCTCCTACACCTATATTTAGAAAGCCAAACGAAGAGGCTGACATTTGTAAGTGCTGAAGGCACAAATACTTTTTATTTTCCCATTAAGCCCCTGTTCCTAAAGCTCTAACCTTGAAGTACCAGCTGATATGTCACTTTTTTTTCCCAGCTGTTGCTACCTATTTCTAATGCCTTTATGACTAATATGATTCTAATGAGAACTTAACACAAGCCACTACTCCAGGTTTAAAATAGTCTTAATTCTGCGTAGCTGCTTGAGAACTCCTTGCTGTAAACCTAGAGGATGTTGGAAGGATTTCAGAGGAGAGCGAGTAGCATGGTTAAAAGACTGGAAAGCATTATTGACAGTGGAGGTAGAAGAAAGGGAAGGTACTCAGTCTAGATAAATCATATTAAAGCCTAGGTTAAGGGGCGACTTGATCACGTAAGTATCTATATGGGGGCAGAAAGATGGCTGTAGAGGACTCTTCAGTTTAGCAGACAAAGGAATGTATGTTACACTGCACCTAGAAGTTCAAGCTAGACAAATTCTGACTAAAAAAAAAGGCCCAAATGGTTAATGGTGGTGGCAACTAACCACTGAAATTGTCTACTGAAGGCTGTGGTGGATTTTTCAACCTTGAAAATTCTCCAGATAAAACATGTTTCTAAAGTATACTCCAGTTTAACC
Source organism: Egretta garzetta (assembly GCF_000687185.1). Taxonomy (NCBI): domain Eukaryota; kingdom Metazoa; phylum Chordata; class Aves; order Pelecaniformes; family Ardeidae; genus Egretta; species Egretta garzetta. The sequence continues at coordinate 783,145 of NW_009260675.1, forward strand.
ACAGCTTTTTGATTTGAAAGAGGGATTAATTCAGGAAAGATCAGAGGCATTCATAGACCTAACACCTATAGTACCTGCTACATCAATAGAATGTAATACATAACACAGCAGTGGGGCCAGTCGTTCCATTTCACTGCTCGGCTAATTCTGTCCTGAGAGTCATTGGCAATACTTTATCCAAGGTTTTGCACAAAGTCATTACTGATGCAGAACAAGAGTTGCAGGTACATCCTGATTTCATATCTATATCTACTCAACAGAAAAGAGTACAGCTGGCTTCGGTGGGATTTGGTCCAGGGTCTTACTTAGGATTTGAGAAAACAGGAACAATTTTGCTTTCCAGCCTTATGTGTAAGTGGGTAAAGGCTTAGAATATTTCTAAAGGCTTAGAATCCTTCTAATTACTACGGGGTTTATCATGCCTGGCAGGTAAATTTTCCGTGATCTGCTGGGTATAAAGTTGGGGATAAACTTATCTTGCGGATTTCAGCAGAAGAGTTTCAGCCCTATCATCAAAGCTAAAAGTTATTTTGTCTCTACGAAACTATTTCTGGATTAAGTGTACAAAGTGAGTCCTAGAACATACTTTAAAATGTTAAAAATAATGCTGGGTATGGAAATCTTAACATCATTCTTTACCAAATGAGGTACAGAATGCACTTCTGCTTCCATTTCTGCTTCCCTGGTCATGTAGTGTGATCCACTAACTTCAAAGTTTTGAATATTTTATACTTTTGATTGAATTTCATTCTGAACTCTGAGTTACTAATAATTAATAATCATAGACTCACATTTCTGGGCTCTGTAAATACATATAATCAATATATGAAATTAAGGTAAAGGAAAAAAAACCATATTTAAAAGCAAGATCTCACAAGTTCTTTGATTCCACTGAAACTGTAAACTCTCCTTTTACTGACAAACTCAGAATTTTTTAGATTTCACAGTGTCAACTTTTCCCAGCACAGGGAGACAAGCTGCATTCATACAGTGAATGACCTGATAAATTCTCCTTAAACTGCAAGTCATGCTAAAGTGAGGTCTGGACAATAAATTCGAAAGATGCCTAGCATAAGGTGGTAGAAAATAGCATCTTGAAAGTATTAGCACATACAAAGATCACTGTCTAAAACTGGTTCATTTTCTGCTTATGGGCTCCTGGTGGAATCTAGATGCAAGAGGCATCTTTCATTAATGTTTTCTGGAACAATAAAAAATATAAAACCTGGTATCTGTTTTGCTATTGGGTCCTGCATTTTCACCCACCTGAAACTCTCGCCACATATGCAATGCCCAAGAAAGATGGGAAGGAGCCATAAATATTAAGTGCTGGTATAACGGTGAGCGTGCTGCAGTTCATCTGCATTGGTGAAGGCAAGACCTGCACATTAAGTTCCCAGTCCTGTGAGTTATGGGTCATTTGCTCATTAGTGAAGTGACTAATCCAGTAGTGAAGAGGATGGCTAGTGAAAATAAATTGCATTATACTACTGACTGCTGTGATGGATTCTTTATATGCTCTTTGTGTTATCGTTCAGAGGACCCCTTTTACCCAACCCTTGGTGTTGCAGCCGTGTTAGAAGGAATTTTATCAGAGTGAACAGGAGTCTTCGTAAGGCAAGAAACAATAGAACAAGCGGGAAATAAATAATAACTAGATAACCAGGAAACAGCGCTAACACAATAGGTGTTCGGTCATTAGTTTAAACTGTCACATTTGTCCTGAAATGATCAGAGCAACCACAGTGAAGCTGCAACAGCGAAGTTTACAATAAATCCACGCTTATGCATTTCGAAGGCCGCTTCAGGAGAGCGAGAGGAATAAACGGGGAAATCAGGGGCTAAATTTGACGTCGAAAGTAGGGTGAGCTGGAAGAAGTTTTCAAGCGTTTAAATTCCTTAAAATTTTCCAAGCACTTACCACTGAAAAGAAACATTGCCTCACTTACTTACCCACCATTTATAATGGCCTAACACCAGTATGGTAATCTAGATGGGACGCTGAACTGTGGTGGGGTTTCTTTCCCCTCATATTGCCTCCCCAGACAGGGTTTAATGAGGCAAGGCTGTTCTGCCATTTCAGTTCACCTAAGCAGCACAAGATAGTTTCGCCAAATGGAAATAGCACTCTGCCACTGTCTGATCACTGCTAAAATTGTATTGATTATAGATCATTTAACCAGACTGTATTGATACTGGATATTGGAATTAATAGTATTTATGGAAACACTGTAAACTCTGAAAACTAAGGTCATTTATGACAAGATTTTGTCTTAAATCAACGTGTTCAGTGCATACAGGATGAAGAAAAGCGATGGGTAGATCCAGGTTTGCTTTGTTACCTGTTCATGCTTACTGACACACAAGGGTCTTGCATTACACTTGCAGCATTCTGACTGTTTCTTCCACTTTAATTTCTCTTTTTTACCTCTTTTGTTGGAGCTTTTGTTAAGAGCAGTCCTACCAGTTTGTAAGTAAAACAACCTCTAACGGGAATCAGCAAAAAGTTCTGCTTGCTTCCCTTTGCAGCTCTCAGAGTTAAAGCTAAGTTTAATTGGAGCTAATCTGAGTCATCACCAAAAAAAAACTGAACACTTTTTTTTTCCACCGTGTACACGTTGCCATACAAAGCAGAGAGAGATTTGAGTTTTTAATTGTGGTTGTTTATGACCCTCTTTGGTAAGGCTTGCTGAATTTCTAATTGTGTGCTTAACAACTGGAACAGGCTCCGTATATTATTGCATAAAAAGTCTCCCTTTATCGCTTTCTTCCAAGTTACATAGCAGCCTCGATCAGTGAAGGTGCGCGATTGCTTTCCTGACATTTATTGAATAACCATTATTTAAATTATTTTGCTTGTTTCAATGAATTTGTCATACATTGTGTTTTACAATAGATTCTCTTTTCGCTTGTTATTTACTTAAAAATTGCAATGCTCCGTTGCCAGAAATAAGGCAATGAACACATGCATGTAAAAGTAAAATGCAATTCACCCAAAAACCAAAGATGAATGGAAATATACTGGAAAGCGCAAAATTTTATTTTGCTATCAAGTTGCATTCGTAAGAAATATTTCAAATGAAAAGTATTGCCATAAAAAGTCACCCTGAGCATGTCGGTTCAAGCATTTCTAATTCATTCCAAATTAATCTGATTTCACAGGAAAAGAAAGATGTAGTAAAAATAGCCTTTCTCAGCCTAGTGGCGTGAGGCAGAGTGGTGTAAAGGGCCTCGATCCAAGGCCCACTTGAAGTCATTATAGTGACATCACTCAACCTTGGATCAGGGCTCGAGCAAAGGATATACTGAATTTTAAACAGATGGGAGACTGGAATCTAGCTCAATATACAGATACTCCATCAATGGCACTGAAATGTCTTTCTCTATTTTAGCAGAGTCAGGGAAGAGTTTTACCACTCTGCATGTGTATCTGTAAAAGAAGTTGCTTTTCTGAAGAAATCTGAGTTGCTGACAGTTTAGTCCCAAGAACTATTTTCTTCCACATTTTCATCAAAGCTGTATTTCAATTTAGGGGAAAAAAAAAAAAAACCTACCCCAAACAGGGTTTTTTTAATAGTATTTTTATAGTTTGGAGAGAGAATTCTGCTCTGAAAAATGAAACAGGAAAAATACAGCGCTATATATGCAAATGGAATTAAAAGACCTGAAGGTTTGCTTTTCTGTGGTGTAGACATTACACAATAACCGAGAGTAATTTAAATTTCGTCATTATCATCCATCTGTAGGGTTTCTTCAAAAGTTAAGTTGATAGTTAATTTAAGATTGCTGACTTAGATCACAATACAGTCATTAGACAAATTAAAGTAAAAATTGAAAGAAAGTGAATCAAGTAATACAATACAGTGTGTAGTACTTTTTCCACAGGCAACTCCCCAATAATCTTACAGTGCATGAATTATCAGGGAAGAAAACCACTTTGATTATACAACTCTGATACAAAACTATCTTTGAAATAAGGCAGCAATGCTTTAGCTGCTGGCTTTCCCTGAAACTACTACGTGTGTTTCTACATCCACTCTGCAGATGTATTTTTACATCCATTTTTCTTGTAGCAGTGAAAATAGCAAAGATTTCAGAGACTGCAGCGCGGCTCACCGTGCCCTGGTGCTTCAGAGGAGTGTGGTTTGATACATAGCACTTGCTTAAAATACGTGTCTTGCAGTAAAATAACAATTTGAAAGACCAGAACAAATCCTGAGTAAAAAGAGTTAACACAAACATTTTAAAGCAATTCTGTTCCTTATCTGAGCATGAGGTGAAATGAAATACAGAAGGAGGAAAAAGAAGAAACTGTATTTCAGCAGAAGGGGTGTACTTGTCCCTTCCTGGCGTCCCTGCTCTCCTGTAATTTTTAATTTCATAACTGGGGTTTCTGATAATTTTTCATGAGGGTAAATTGCTCAGCTATCCCTTCCGTACAATTTTAAACAGAAACTGGAAGAATAAGAAAAACAAGACAAGACAAAACCTAAAACCCTGTATGCTCCATTTGCTGAATATATGGTTTTCTTCCCCCCGTGTGTGTGCATGTGCCAGATGGCACTACGCTGGGTTGGATGATAATAAACATGAAAAATACAGTCAGTGCACGAGCAGAGATAACTGTGGCTGAATGTACCAGGACTGGGACTGGTAGGGGGAAGGGGCAGAAGTTCCAGCTGTGAGAGAAAAGAGAAGTTCAGCTCCTCAAAGGAGGAGCTGCTCTGGTTTCCAATTAGCTGCCATGGGCAGGGGGACAACGTGGGGCCACTGGGGACAAAGGTTGTCCCTGTTTATGCCAGCACGCTTCCCGGGGGGTGAATCTGAGGCCATCTCCCTCCATCAGAGCCCAGCCTGTCAACCTGGGGCAAGGGGAACTTTTTTGGTGCTGTGGAGGGACTGCAGGCCTGAGTGTGGGGTGCCCAACCCACCCCTGGGCTCTCCATCCCCAGGGTGTGAGGCCAGATGGCTGCCGAGAGGGGCTGAGGGCTGGCTGGCAGCGTGGGCTGGGAATAGGGCTGCGGGGGGAGAGGGACTTGTCTGGGTCAAGGGTGGTGGGATGACCTTGTGGGTCCCCATCCCCTGCCCACAGTCTGGGCCCTGGTGAACACCATCCATCCCACTATCAAGTGGGAACTGCGGTATCCACCGAGAGGACCCCCACCTCTGTGTAGCCTCATGGCAGCACCCCCACCCTTGGGGGGTACAGAGCAGCTGCTCCTCTTCGAAAGCTGCTGCATCCTCCTCCTTCACAACCTCTTTCTGGAAGCACTTTAGCAGAGATCCAGATGGAGATGCACCCGTTTACAGCAACAGGGCATTTGGCCCCAGGCCATGTGCATGGCTGTTGTCCACTGTGTAGGCGTTGGCTGCACAGCATTTCTTTTCCTCTGGGTTTCTGCATTCAGGTTAGCAAGTGAAGGGCCTGGAGGGTACCTGACGCATGGCCAAGACCTCCTAGGACATAGCTTTGGGGGGATCTGTTTGTCTAGTAGGTGAAGTTTTAAGGTGGTGAACCCCCTTAGAGTCTTGGGGACATCTGCTAACAAATACATGGCAGGGAAGGGTGCATATCATCTCTACTGAAACATTTGGATGAAGCAGGTAGCAGCCTGAGTTCCTGCTGTTACTCATTTGACCAAGAGGCCCATGTAGTTGGAAACCGGTTTTCTTTTAAGCCAGTACTTGTCCTTGGAAAACTCTCTTTGGTGAGGGGAAAGAAACTTCCAGCCAGAAGATGAAATGGCACTTCCGCCGTCATTTATTTGCCCGTTCACTTCAAACTGTCTTTCCTTTTGTTACTCTCATCTTTTCCTTCTTACTAACACACTGCATTCTGAAAGGGGCAAACTTAAATTTAGGAAGCTAAGCAAAACGCGGTGGATAATTATTTAGTTTTAAATAATTCCGTCCTTTGCTTCCTTTGTAATTTACATGACGTTACTACAGAATG
>NW_009260675.1:789146-790190 GCF_000687185.1 Egretta garzetta
TTGGTCCTGCCAACAATGTAATGAAGAGTTTCTTAGCTCAGCTCTCTTAGTCCGATGAAACTTTCTTCTCTGTTCTTGCGTGAATGCTAAACATAGTCCGCACTCAAGGGTGACCACTAAAATGCGTGACCACTGTTTTCTACGAGCTAGGCAGCATCTGGGGCTGGCTATGGCATCTCTGTAGGCTGGCTGTAGTAGGGCTGCTGCTGGAGAAGAAGCTTTGGATCCACTAATTCCTGCAAGATAAGGGATGAGGAGGAGGGAAAGGTAGCCCCCAACATTTTAAGATACCGGTGGCACAGACCTTTGCTCCTTGAGCGCAGGCTTCTGACATGAGGGTAGAAGAGAGGGGAGTTTCCTCTGCTCACCACATGGTGATCGCAACTGTCACCTACAGACAAAAGAAAATGAAAAGGAACGATAAGTGAAACATGGGCAATGACTTAGTCCCTTGAAAATGCACATTAATCATCTGACAGCCCTCAGCTTTACTGCAGTGAAAGTTCACTTCTCATGGCAGGGCTAACTTTGAGACCAGTGCTGGGACGCAGAGCTGGAGCAGGGCTGGCAGCAATATTTAAGAGTGACATCTGTGTGAGTGTATTAAGAAACCGAATATTCGAAAAAACTAACGGAGCCATAAATACCCAGCTTAGCCGCCGGTTTAATCACTCGCAAAGGCACTGCCTGACTCTTTTAAAGCCCCACGTATCTGAAGTTTTGGAAGTGACTGTGAATACTTCACTGCCTCGCTCCCAGCCACGTTTCCTCGGCGTTAGCTCATTAGAGTGCCTGAAAGAGACCCGACAGAAAATAGGTTAAATGCAACTTAAATCATCGTCCGATTCGACTCTGAAAACAACAGGGAAGGAGAGGCGTTCACCAAAATGTTGCAAAAGGCGTCTGGCATCAGCTGCACCGCAATTATTGGGAGAGCAGGGAAAGGGACCGAGGGATGGGAGCGGGCAATGTGGCTGGGATCCCGGTCCCCAGTTGTTGTGGGCTGGGGTTTTGTGGTTTGGGGTTGGTTTTTTTTTCCTTGCC
>NW_009260675.1:790221-791105 GCF_000687185.1 Egretta garzetta
TTTTTTGGGTGGGGGGGGGGGGGGCGACTTCGAAAGATGTCGCGGCAAAGTGAAATCTTTGCAGAGGGCTGCTCATGCATTCAGACTGTAGAGTTTTCAAAATGTGATGTTTTGCAACGATGACATTAGAGTAGCAACCAAGGGTCCGAGACAGCAACGCCTGCTGCAGCTGGGCTTCGCTTTGAAATGCCCAAGACAATGGGGGCCACTGTTCTCCATCGCTTCGCCTTTCCATTCCATTTGCATAGTCTGTTCTGCCTGATTGACCAGCTTGGGCTGTCCAAGGGACCAGCATTGTTCACAGATCACTTCAAGATGGCACAGATGACAAGATTCAGGTGAGAGATGAAGTGGGATGATTCTCGAACGCCGTAAGAAAAAGCTGCCCTGGGAACTTTAAGCGCAAGAGAAATAGTTCGAGACTTGAGGCAGTTAACGGATATTTTTTGTCTTTTTTTTTTTTTTTTTTTTTTTTTTTTTAAGAAACCGATCGTATTTGGAAATGCGCTGCCTTGACACACAAACTGGCAACGGGAGGTTCGTGTGTTTCGTTGCGGTATTTGGTTTTTGGTTTGTGTTTGGTTGTCTTGTGGTTTGGGGGTTTTTGGTTGTTTGGTCGGGTTTTTTTTCCCCATCCCAGACCTCACCTTCCCCCGGCTAAGACGGGAGCCGCGCCGTTGGAAACCTTTGCGAATCACAGTTGCTTTACTAAAATCATAAGACGGCCAATAAATAAAGCTCATCACAGGGGCGAGTTTTGAAATTCCTTGGTGCCTGCCCCGTAACTAAGTGCCAGGATTAATTAGTTAATGTTCACAAAGCGCTGTCGACGTGGAAAACCCTCCTAGAAACGCAGAGCGAGCTGCTCGCCAGCACCGCGGAGG
>NW_009260675.1:791156-792094 GCF_000687185.1 Egretta garzetta
AAAATGAGTTTCACTTGACACCGGTGTTTTGACTTCATCTCAAAAAGACAAAATCTTTGTCATACAAGTATGTTTTCCCTGGAGGGGTTTCCAGCACAATTTGCTATAATTTCTTTACACCTAACGGAACTGATGGGATCTGAGCGGTAAAACGTATTCCCACAGTAGTTTCGCTCTCTCGCACTCTCTGTTCCCCTCCTGGGGTTCGGATCACTCTCTAGTATAAATATTGCCGATAATTGTGCTAATATGGTGATTCTCAGAAGGAAGCAGAACTCTTTCCTTCTCGTACCGCAGACCTAAAGCCATGCGACTTCCCCGCTTAATCTCTCGCCGCATTCCCTCCTAGCTGCTCGCCTTTCCCCTGCAGCGCCTTAATACACTTCATTACACCGTCTACAAGAATTGCCGACGAGGTCCCGGGGGCTGCTGAAGACCGAGCCCCGCCCGGCGAGCAGGGCGTAAGGTGCCACACGGGCACCTCGAAGGGAAGGCGCCTCGAGCCGGGCCCGGCTCTTCAGAATGATCCCAAAATTCAGGCCCTTCTCCACTGCTTCGCACCCACCCCCTGACATCTGGTGCTCCGCGTCCAGGGTAGGGGGGGGGGGGGGTCGTCCCGTCCCGCCCTCCCCCGCCCCGAGAAAGGGGTTAAAAACTGCCGAGGAAACTTAAGTGGCTCTGGAGTTTGTTTAATTTCCCTCCAGTGTTTACTGATAATTCGAGAGAGACGCTTATCTCGGGGAATATAACGATTAATACAACCGCAGGTTTCCAGATAAGTGATTGTGATGGAGATTGTTGGCGAGAAAATAGACAATTATCCGCTGTTAGCTTTACATAAAGATCGCATTAACTTGAATTAGTTATCAGACAAAAGAACATCAGAAAGCTGCACCTTTCTGCCAAGGCAACCGCTTGCAGGCGGTGTGCGCTCCGCA
>NW_009260675.1:793266-795766 GCF_000687185.1 Egretta garzetta
CTGCTCCCACCCGGGACGGAGAGCCCCGGGAGCCGTCCCCAGCCCCGGGACGTGCCGCTGCCGCCGCTGGGTCCCCGCTGAATGGAGCGGATAATGATCCCCGGTTCCCAAGGCAGGCTTGCTGCTGCCTGGTGAGCCTTGGATTTGTGTGGTCCAAGCCTTTCCCAGCTTGTCCCATTCTGTCACCGGGATAAGGGGCTCCCTCGGCTCGTTTGCACCTGCGTCGCTTTTGGCTCCTTCAGGAATGCGCTGAAGCTTGTAATCAGCTTTGTGAAGCCATTGAGTGCACGGCTGAGTGAAACTTCCAAAGCTCGCAGAAAACTGGCCCGCTGAATAGGAGTCAGCATGGGGCTTCTCTCCAAGCCCCTGGCCTGCCAAATTCCAGCAGAGCCCCTCACAATCGGTCCACACAAGCTTTACTGCTCTCCCCGCACCGAGAGAAGCGAGAAAAGAAAAGCTAAAATACCAGTCACCGAGGTTAGCGGTTTGTTCCCAGATTAATGGCAAACGCCTCTCTTCCCTGATGCGGCTGAGCGATTCACTCGGGAGATGCGTGTGTACATATATATATTTGTGTGTGTGTGTGTAGTGTGTATACATATAGATATAGGTGCATATGAATATGTATGCACGCCTACGTGTGTAACAAGAAAAGGAAGACGGTGATAAGGCAGCGTTATTAATTTGTTTTTACTTTATGCGAGCGCTCTTGTGGCAGCAAACAGGTAGCGGGCTGTCTTGCTATCCCGCAAGGTTACACTGCCGTCAGCTCAGTCATTTCTGTGACGGAACGGTTTTAAGGCTCTGGATGAAGGTGACACTCAACTGCAGACCGGTTTTCCATCTTAGAGGAAAAAGCCGTGGGAGACTAAGAGGAAAAAAAGAAAAAAAATGCCCAACACCACTATGAACCTGAGCGATGGGCAGGATAAAAAAAAAAAAAAAATCAACGATAACCCCATCACCAACAGCAAACCCATTTGATGGTTAATATAACCCAGAGGGCCCAGGCATGAAGTTTTCACAGGGTGCTTTGTGGTCTGTGGTACTCACAGGATGGGTTTGCCACATGCGAGGGTCATGGCTGCCTCACTCCCCTGAGTTGGTGACCACGGGACGGGGGGCCCCGCTGCCCCCCGTCCCACGGTCACCAAGGCAGGGGGAGCAGGGATGCTCCGCCGCCACCTGGATCATTTCCCACCCCGGGTAAAAAGCACACAGGGAAGGTCCCACTGGAGGGCAGCTCCTTATTCTGAGCATCCTTTACCCTCGCAATGTGTACCGCTTCACTGTTACATTAAAACTTTCCCAGCATTTGATTGCGCAGGCAGGCATGACGCTAAGCAATTCCAGAATACGTAGCACGGCTTCGTCATACCTTTCATGTGGATTCTGAAAGTCTGTAAGGGGTTGAAGGTTCACACTGACTAGTGGAAAGAGTTACTCGAATTATACGAACACCTTGGTTTCTAAAGCAGCCCTTCCCCGGTAATAAATGCTGTAAAATATCCTAAAATCTGCTAAAAGTGTTAAGGCAAGCACACTGTGGCATCCAATCGATGTGAAGAGTGTAGATCCGTGGAGCAAGGATTTATCTTCGGATCTTGGGGCTTTTTATTCTTCTTCTTCTCCACTTATCTAAACCAATGAAAACAACACTACCACGACATCAACCTTTTTGCAAGCCCTCCTCCCGGGCTAGTGTAAGGGGCAAAATGGAGACTTCCAGCATTTCCAGAGATGAGGTTTCTTGAAGGGTTTTGCCATGCCTCTTCATTACGTCATGCAAACCATGGGGCTTTTCTTTTTTTTCTTTTTGGTGTCCACACTGACCCAAAAAAACTCAGCAGAACGGACAAAACTAACTCCACGGAGTTGGTAGAACGTTTCTTGCAAGTTCAGCAAATCGATGACGGCAAGTGGGTGTTCTCGCCCGTCCTAAAGGCTCAGCGAGCTGAATGTGCAGCAGATGATGGTGTCAGATAGTTTAGCAGCATCAGCGCAGGGCACTCCGAGCCCCAGGGGCAGCTGGAGGGTCCCGCAAGGCCCAAGGGAAGGAGTTGGGGCATAAAAGCGTAGAGCAACACCTCTGACATCGAAACCTCGACCCTTGAAATGGCGGCGGTGCAAACACCTCCTCTGTACGGGCCACGGACGGTGTAGAGCTCCATCCCTTTCTGCCTGTAAAGTTTCTTTTCTGTCTGGAAGTTCGATGAAGCTATTTTCAACCGCGTTGCTTCTTCCAACCATTCTCAGTGACAAGTCATGAGGATATGCAGTAATTCAGAAATTAGTGAAATTTTATTCTTGGTGGGGGCGTTGGATTAAGAGGCTGGGAGAGTGTGAAACAAGTCAACGTGTAATTGTATGATAAGGCTCTCACGAGGAATTTATTGGCCAAGTTGCTATTTCTATTCCTTCCTAATCTCGTTTAGCACATTCATTCTCTGCAATCTGTCTCCATAATCTTCTGTGACAGAATGGCAGCCAATAGAAGCAT
>NW_009260675.1:798122-798646 GCF_000687185.1 Egretta garzetta
GGGGGGGGAGGGTACACATGCCGAAGCGTCCCCTGCCAAGTGGTCCGTGGCTGTGCTTGCCGTGTGATGTCCGACGGACTCCATCCCAGATGTTGCCCAGCTGTTTCACAGAATAGGAACAGAGCTTCTTGTAACACGCATTCTGCCCCCTCTCCAAATTTTTATTATCACGCCTCGTACCACAAAAGCCAAAGGCTCTATGGATTTTAGCTCTGATTTTCCGCCTCCATGCTTCTAGTCACCATCCAGCTTTCACGTCTGAAGTCAGTCCCCTACCTGTTAGGCAATGAGCATGTGATATTAAAACTAAAAGGTATGGCAAGACACCTCGGCTCGCCAGAATCTGAACCCGGCGCTCGACCGTGTGCGTGAGGTGAGAGATTTGCATTCCCCAGCAAACGTCAGGAAATTCTGATGGGATGTTCCCAAGTAAATGACGCCATGATATATATTTCTGAGGCAGTTGCTATCCACACCCTGGCAGACTTTTATTAAAGATGGATGACTTTATATATATATATATA
>NW_009260675.1:798719-801062 GCF_000687185.1 Egretta garzetta
AAATGTGTATTAGCTTTGGCTGGTTAAAGGAGGTTAGCAAGAATATCCTGAGGCGCAGAGATGGTGTTTTGAACAAGGGATTCCGAGTTTGGCCTTTTTCACGAAAATAAGTTTACCTTTCAGCTGCAGTATCTCCGCTTATGCAGCACCTAAGGCTACTCTAAGACAGACGATAAATCCAGCCGTCTAAATAGGAACCCGTCGTAACTGTGAATACATGAGCGCACGATTTAGGCATTACGAAACATTTAAAACATGTCTGAGACGCCTGAACACGTTTAGTTTATCTACCTGGAACTACCCACTAAAGAACACAACTAAATAGCAAGCTCCTAGCAAATCGTTCCCAATAGCTCATTTGGTCGCCCAAGGATCTCCTTTGCAATAACGCTGTTTCATTGCTTTCCTTAGCTTAAATATCCGGATCTGTGGCACATTCATCGTGGTGAGATTGTCCCAGTTTTGATCTGCGGCTCCTAGAACTGGGATGATGTTGTTATATTCGGGAAAATCACGCGTGGCTTTTCCCTGCGGCTACCTGGTCAAAGTAAAACGATTAGCGGACTCTTTCTCCCCGTGTAATGACCCCAAAGTTGGTCTGCTAAATGGACCTTTTGGATGGAGGGTTAGCAGAAACTTCCTCAGCCTCGCTGGCAAGTTAGAAACTGAGAGGAACATGAACAGAAGAAGTGCTTCTGAGGGGAGAAATGCATGTGCTGCTCTCATTTCTTCGTTCTTTGGGCAGGACGCATAAGTAATGATGTGACACCGGAGCATGGAAAGTCCCCGTTTGGGAAATGCGCTGCCTGCCTGTATCCCTCCCTCTACCCCCTGATGGCAGCTCAAGAGACACCGCTGCGAAGTTTGTGAGGCTGAACTCCACGCTCCTCTCGGTCCCCTCTTGATTTCTTTTGTCTTCTTGCAAATTTTAATCTTCCTGAGCTATTTTCTGGAATCAGATTCACCGTTCTCCTCCAGACTTCTCCTCTGTCCCGAAACCCGCAAGCTTCACCTCCCCTATAGCTGTGGATTTGAAAAGGCGTTTACCACCTCGTTTTCTTTTCTTTTTCACTGTCCTTCGAAGTAGGAAATAAAACGAGTTCACAGGGAGGCGATTGTGCAAGCACCTCGTTTCGGGCATTATTTCCTACACTCTAACACCGAGGGGGGAAAGCCGCAGCCCTCACCTTGCCCCCGTGGCTGAAAAGCAATTTAGAGGCAGGTGGACTGATAGCGCACAAAGGTGGCACAGATATTGGGGGGAAAAAAAAACCAAACAAAACTGCAAACCAACCCTAAACCAAAGCAAAGCCCCTTTCTGTCTTCTGTTACGTACAGGTAAAACGACAGGTAATGTGGGAAGCTAATCCGATCACTCGATCAAGCGATTACTCAAGGGTTTTCCGAAAGGTAAAGACATTAACCTGTGTGTAAGGCAGGAGGGGGAGACCACGGTCGGGGAGTTGTAAGTCCCTAGGCACCCCAGGTGGTTTCAGAGCCCCCAGCTTTCCCCACCGTGTCGGAATGGTGTTTTCTCGTCGATCCTTCGTTTTGAACTCCCGTGCCCGGCGTTTTAGGTCTCTCCTCCCGCCTTGGGCACGTTGTGTTTGCAGCTCCAAGCCCGAAGAGCCCGTTACTTCATTTCTGCTCATCTGATTGGGATTGCACTGTCCGCTGCCCGACAGTTTTAGCGAGGCAATCTTCCTATGCACTCTTTCTGCATCGGAGCAAATAAATGAGCTGAATTCCGTACTTCTGAAATTTGTGCGAGACAGTAGTTGGGTGGGAAATAAACGTCTCCCCACTCCCTCCCGCACCCTCACACCACCACCCTCCCCATACACCCCCCTCCGTGGATAAATTATACTGCCCAAAATGTATGGTGCCTTTGTTCACCGCTGGATCCTAGTTGCTATGGAGAGTTTTACGCCTTGGTAAACTATATTTCACCTCCTCCCGGTGAAAGCTATTCTTTCCCTCCCCCCGCCAGATGCCCTCCCGCTTCTCCTCGGTTTCATTGTGCCCCCCCCCCCTTTTTTTTAAGGTTTCTGAAGGGCAGTCCCTCTATCTGAGAGCCGCAGTTAACCGTGGCACACGTCTTTCCCCAAATCAATGCGAGATGCCCGGGCTGAAAGCGTGGACAATGGGATTTTCCCGAGCATGAAGCACATTGCCCCCAAACCCGTCCTGACAGGCCGTGCTAAAGCACTTGAATGACTTTCTTGAAACGAGACCTTTCGGAAGGCCCCTCCCTTTGGGGAATGACACCCTCCGGGAGAGATGGGCATGGAACTGCACTGGGGCACCCCCGAGCTCTGTAAATGGGCCGCGGGGGGGGGGGGG
>NW_009260675.1:801267-801875 GCF_000687185.1 Egretta garzetta
TCCCTGGCCCTTTACCCTTTGGTGCCTCCAGGCTTTTTGACGGCAGACACAGTGGTGCGACTCCCTTCGGCCAGCTCCTACTGACTTCTGGTGTATCCCTACACAGGCATCGCCAGAGGTGTCCCCATTTTAGGCATGAGGACAAGGAAGGACTTCCAGGTCGCCTGCTAGCACCCTTTACCACCTCGGGCTGTGGCATACACAGGCTGCATGCACCCCACCGCTGTTACAGCAAGGCTCCTCGAGAGTCCCCATACTTTGGTTTGTGAAACCTCACTTTCGCCAAGTTTGCTCCGACTGCATGTAAAAGTCAACGGGCTTTCCCTTCAACCTCCGCTAATGAAAGCCTCCCCTTCCATCTGCACCTGCACACCTGGGGCATCCGCTCCTTTGCCAGCCGCCCTCCCCTTCGGGGCTGCCTCCTGGCACTGCTCCACAGAGGCACAGCGGGGCCGGAGCCGGCAAGGGGGGAGGCAGGCGGGCAGGCAGGCAGGAGGGGAGGCAGGCGAGGCCCTGCCCACCCTATAGGCATAATCTCTGCTTTCCCTCCCGCCGTCCGGGCAGCCGGAGTCAGGTCTCACTGCTCCCCCACGCCCCTAGATGCCCCC
>NW_009260675.1:803614-803946 GCF_000687185.1 Egretta garzetta
CCGGCCCCGGAACGCATCCCCTCCGGCTGAGGCGTCAAACCCACGGGCAGCTTCCATCTCGCGTGTTTTAGCTGCGTTTTACTCTACAGCAACGCTCAGATCAGCTCTTTGCTTTGGTTTTCGGCGGTGTGCGGTGGTGGGGTTTGGTTTTGTTTTTTCTTTTCCCCCTTCCGTGGCAGTTTCCGCATGATAACAAAAAGCTGTAACCGCGTCAGGCGTTCAGGTGCCTCCGGCCTGATGCTGCCTGCATGTGGGGCAGCTGGGAGGGAGGAGGCTCCCCACACCCCCCGCCCTGTCCAGGGGCATCTAAGGGGCTCCTTGCCCCGCTCTGC
>NW_009260675.1:804973-806449 GCF_000687185.1 Egretta garzetta
ATTGTCAGAGGGGATTGCATTTCTGTGAAAGGCGGGCTGAGAATATTCGAAGCTGATTTGAATATAGCCGAGATTGGGTCTGTTTAATCCCCTTGTGTTGGAAGTGCAGGTATTCCTGTTATTCTAGGCATAACGCCACTGAGCCGCTAAACTGGGAGGGGAGGAGGGAAGGCTCGTTAAAAGGAGCTCATTTAGAGAGCCGTAATATTTCTCTTTTAAGCACTTCCCCTAGTATTTCTGTTGTTTGGACGCGTACAGAGGTTTATTTGCTTTTCTCCTTTGAACCGCCCCAACTCGCCTGTTCCAGCAGTCGCGTTTCAGCGGTGCAGCATCGTCTCGCCGGGATTTCTCCCTTCCGCATTGGCAGTAAATGTGATTTTCAATAGCTATGACCCTTAAAGAAAAGGCACGTAACAAGGTTGCATATGCGTCTGCATGTGCACACGTACACACACACTCCTCTTCGGTCATGATGCTATCTATAGTGTGTATAGCTATGGATGAGTACGTATACACATGACGGATAACGCGTTTCAAGAAACAGTTCAACAGGTACTCAGCTTATCCCGCATGTTTAAAAGCTGCGCCTGTTAATATTTTTAAATTACATGTAGGACCGTGCTTGGCTGGAGGTACCCAACGCCACAGAAGGTTTCTCACAGGTTCCTGCTTTCTGGTGGTACCCTGAGCGTTTCCAAATCTGGCCTGCTGACTGCCCGAACCCGCGCACACCTTGCTTTAATAAAGGCTCAAATAGTTTTTTTAAAAAAAAAGGGTGTGTGTGTGTGTTTGCAATCAATAGACGGCTTCCATGAAAATTTTGCCTTCACTTTAACGCACGAGTGATTTAAACAAAATCATCAAAACGACTCCGAAGAGTTATATATCTGCCAGCTGCAGGTCGGCATTACGGGTAAAGTGCAATCTCTGACACGGACCGAAACCGCTCCGAAACCGCTCCTCGTTGACCCGCCACCACCGCCCCGCTCCCGGGCGGATGAAGAACTCATTCGCCCGCGCTAAAAGACGGTTTAAAAAAACCTTACAGCCCGCTGCCACCGGCATTACCGCCCTGGAAGTGAAAAGTAGATATATATTTATATACATATACATATTTTTCCTTTTGTTTAAGCGGTTATGACTAATTTAAAAAAAAAATATTATTCTCTACGCTATGGCGTTTGAATGCAACGCTTAACGCTGTTGTTGCTCTCGGACGAAGTTTACAGCAAACTTTTAATTCCGGCACATCGAACCACCGGCATTACCGCCCTGGAAGTGAAAAGTAGATATATATTTATATACATATACATATTTTTCCTTTTGTTTAAGCGGTTATGACTAATTTAAAAAAAAAATATTATTCTCTACGCTATGGCGTTTGAATGCAACGCTTAACGCTGTTGTTGCTCTCGGACGAAGTTTACAGCAAACTTTTAATTCCGGCACATCGAAAGGTATGGATCGGCAGCTGCG
>NW_009260675.1:806774-809908 GCF_000687185.1 Egretta garzetta
ACTGAAGGCTCGGGGCTCGGCGGGGTAACTCACCGCGCCGCCTCCCCTCGCAACGCGGAACGAGTATTAAAATAAATCTACCTTCATCCCTCCTGGGTTACGCGGGTGAGGAGACACCGACATTCACCGCGGGACTGCGCTTCCTTCTCTCTGCCGCTCCGGGTTAAAACTTCCTCCCCGCCTTCTAGGTTTACCTGCCGTATTTCCAAGCGCACCGTGGTAAACACTACTATGTTCTCCGCTTAAGTGGTTTTGGCTTTTTTTTTTTTTTTTTCGGTTGGGTATTTTTTTGCCTTTTTTTTTTTTTGCTTTTTTTTTTAAAAAAAAATAAACAGGTAACTTTTTCCGCTTTGAAATTTATTTAACTCAAAATTGAACGCATCCTTAGGATTTCTGTTTAGCAGAAAGGCTTTTTTTTTTAGTAAACTATATACACAATCTGAATTCCCTCGTAACGCCTAAATAAAAATTATTTCACAATGCATTTACAAGAAATGATACAAAAAGAAAACAAAATCAAAGAGAAAACAACCAACCAACCAAAAATAACCAGATACAATAAAGTTTTACAAAACCCAGGGAAAAAAAAATAAAACCAAACCAAAACCATTGCAGCCTCCAAAAGAAAAAAAAAGTTTTATAAATAAACAAACAAATTAAAAAAAACCAAACAAAAACCCAAAAACGCGACAACATCTACGAAAAACTTTTAAATGTTGTTTTGGATTTTCCTTAGTACATGAGTAATAAATGAGAACTGTTTTCCCATCAACTTCGAGTTAATTAGGCAATAAAAAGCCTTCGCAAGAAGCCATCCGTGACTGAAATCGTAGCGGTTCCGCGCGGTATAAAAGTTGGCATCGTCTACAACTTTGTGTGTTATTATTGGTATTTTTTTTATGACTGTTATTAAAAGTACAGTGTTGGTTCATGACAACAGTAGTTTCACTCCACATGAAAACAGCTCTCAACAACACAAAAATAAAAGGAATGGGTACTACTAATGGGGTGAAAATCACTCAAATCCTTTTCCTCTTAGCTATGTAAAGCCAAATTATCCTATCACAATAAAAAGATTATGCTATTTACAATAAGCATGCAACTTCGAAATGACATTACACCTGTAGACTAGTTTAACACCATAATTAAGACTACACAGTTTCTCTCTTCTTTTTATGTAATGTTAGTTTATATTAAAAAATAAACCATGTTGCATTTACAAATGGCAGTTATCAATCTTTACCTTTGTTTTCTCATACAAAATGAATTTTTTAGTTATACTACCCCACATAATAAATGTTCTAGTGTAGTCCTGCCAAGAGGTTAACTGTTTTGCCTGGAACCATACAAGATTTGCGTAGGCAGGAATTTACTTCTATACATCCTCCTCACTCTGATCATTAAAAATGCCCTATTAAATGTTTGCAGCCTGCATTTGCTTCTTGCCAGGAATTCAATTCCTGTCTTCCTCTTGTCATCACAAACATAATCCAAACTTTGTTGTTCTAGAATGGAGTTTCCTTAAATTAACTTTATAGAACTGCACCTGGAATTTTCTCTTTGTCAGAAATGCATTGTCTGTACTTGCTCAGAGGTAAATATAAACTATATAAAGGAAGTCTCTCTTAGCAGTGTTCTGCTCGTGCAACTAAAGACTGTCTTTGTAAGATTTATCTTGATAAAATGTATTTATAATCTGAAAAACCTTTACCATTTCCAAAGTATAATACAATAAAACTAAAGTATAAAACATGTATGGTCTTGTTCTGCAGTGTACACTGTACTTGTGATTCAGCTTATCTTCTGTGGTAGGGGAGTCAGAATGCAGTGAGAAATATCTATAGCTTAGTCTTTCCCAGTATCCATTTCCCTTTTTTTGCCCTAGCAAGAAAACAAGTACTATAAAAGAAAAAGAAAACATGAGTGTGTGCCATTCCAAGGATAGAATTGTCAACATAGTTTCTTACTAAATAATATGGATAGTGTGTTCAAGCATGCCACAAAAACAGAACTTCTGGAGGAAAAATATTTTTTAATTGAAACAACTTCATTTTTCTAGACAGTAACAAATGCCCAACTATGGAATGAGTATCTAAGTATGCAACTATCAGGAGGAAAAAAGGTCGATGTTACCAAAAGTGAGTAACACCAGAGCGTAACACTATGCAGGAAAAAATATATAAGCAGAACTGATGGTGGGAAATATCACAGCCTGATCAATCACATGTGTCTGTGGCCAAAGACTGTTTGGTAAAGATCTTGCTCCACACCATAGACTGAAGTAATCTATGCATATGGTAATGAAAGGTTATATGGTTACAAATTACTAATGTCAAAAATCTAGTAACTTACTATTAGAGATGGAAAGAATCTTTTTGGGATACTTTTGCTGCAGGTAGTTGTGTGAAATAATTTAATATCTTTCTCTCAATTATTCCTGGCAGGGTTGGGTTTTTTTTTTCCTTTTTTTTTTTTGCTTTTTTTTTTAAAAAAAAATAAACAGGTAACTTTTTCCGCTTTGAAATTTATTTAACTCAAAATTGAACGCATCCTTAGGATTTCTGTTTAGCAGAAAGGCTTTTTTTTTTAGTAAACTATATACACAATCTGAATTCCCTCGTAACGCCTAAATAAAAATTATTTCACAATGCATTTACAAGAAATGATACAAAAAGAAAACAAAATCAAAGAGAAAACAACCAACCAACCAAAAATAACCAGATACAATAAAGTTTTACAAAACCCAGGGAAAAAAAAATAAAACCAAACCAAAACCATTGCAGCCTCCAAAAGAAAAAAAAAGTTTTATAAATAAACAAACAAATTAAAAAAACCAAACAAAAACCCAAAAACGCGACAACGTCTACGAAAAACTTTTAAATGTTGTTTTGGATTTTCCTTAGTACATGAGTAATAAATGAGAACTGTTTTCCCATCAACTTCGAGTTAATTAGGCAATAAAAAGCCTTCGCAAGAAGCCATCCGTGACTGAAATCGTAGCGGTTCCGCGCGGTATAAAAGTTGGCATCGTCTACAACTTTGTGTGTTATTATTGGTATTTTTTTTTGCTTTTTCGCCGTCTTTTTCCCCCCTTTTCTCCTTCTTTCTCTCTCTCTCTCCCCCCCCTCCCCCCC
>NW_009260675.1:812726-813581 GCF_000687185.1 Egretta garzetta
GCCGCGCCGCGCCCGAACCTGCGCCGGCCGCAGAGCGGGTGTTTGGGAAGGCTGAGGCCCCCCGGGCTGTCCGCCTGCGTCGGTACCGCACCGGTACGAGCGGCACCTCGGCGCGCCTGTTCCCCAGGGCTGCACCCGTTCTGGCGCTTTCCCCGGGGCTGCCGACGGCGCTCCCCAGCGTTAAAACCGCTCCCAGGCTTAGGCCCGGACGCAAAGCGGGGGCTGGACGCGGTCGTTACGCACCGAGTCCCAGGGGAGTTAAAAGAGTCCGAGACTCGTGAAAGCTACGCGGAAACGCGTTGTATTTGTATAAAGTTAAGTACGGGCGTGTGACATTATTTTCCCCGAAAATATTAACAGAGTGCCTTCGCGCCCTGGCGGGCCCCGGGAGCCAGGCTGCCGTTATTTCGCGGAGGGGAGGAAATGGTCCGCACTGAAATCCGCGCTGTAATCTTTAATTGCAGCCGTAGGAATGGCCGCTCCGTCGCACAAACGCCCACGCGCAACGAACCGCCACCCCCCTCGTCTGTCGCCGGGTGGAGTAAAGGGCCAGGCGGCATCCCTTGCTCTTTCCCCCCTCCGTGGGCGTTAATTTTCCTGACCCTAGTGGCCGTCCAAGGGGTGGGATCACGCCGCAGCTCCCCCAGTTACTGTTATTACCGCCAGAAGTTTTCTGCGGGAGGAGCGTGCACCCTGCACAAAGCCCCAGCCTCAGGCGCTGGGCTAGGATTAGACTTTTTTTTTTTTTTTCCATTTTCAACGACTCGTCATGAAATAGTGATCTCATCACGATAATCTGGGATTGCCGAGGAGAGGAAAGCGCCTCTCTCTCTCTCTCCATCTCTCACGGCTGAA
>NW_009260675.1:815094-815658 GCF_000687185.1 Egretta garzetta
GAAGCCCCTTCCCGCCTCGGTGACTCGGCGACCCGGGGGTGACGGCGTTGAGCACGAGCTGCTACCCGGCCGGGCCGGGATGGAGGAAAAAAGGGCGCCTGACTAAAGTCCCGCTTTCTTTTCCAGCGCTAACAACTGTTCCGGGGCATCCTACAGCCCCAGCCCCAAAGCAAGCTACAGGCGCTCTCTGCGTGTTTTGTTGTCTTTTCCCAGCTTGCTGGGTAAAAGCATTTGGAGAATCTCTGGAGCTTTCGAGTAGGGGCTCACCCTGTGAACGGTACTCACACATATAATTCAAATTTCACAGCTGACCTGCTCTGAAAACCTCAATCAGCTTCTAATTGAAGGGAAAACAAAATATTGCTTCCCTACAGCAGAGCTAACGATTTAATCATTATATCAGACATTATAGCTTTTAATTAGGCTAATGCTGATACTGTATGGAAAGAGATAATTCAACACAGTTCTTGATGAATTCTGTAATTGGGTTAACGGAGGAGCAGTTGGGGGAAGAGACGTCAATATTCAAGCTGCGTCTATAGCCACCAGGTTTATGAATGAAAG
>NW_009260675.1:816466-818350 GCF_000687185.1 Egretta garzetta
AGCCCGCGCCTGAGGAGATTTTCGCACACCACCCTCCCCCCACCCCTGCCAGAAGATGGGACTCGGACGTACCCGGTGCCCCCTCGCCTTGAAACGGGCTCGATCCTTAGCCCGGGGGGGAGCCAGAAGTGGGGAAGAGAAAGCAGAATCAGGTCTTAACGAAGTTTCGCCAGCGGGAGCGTTTTCGAAACTGTTTGTTTCTGTTACGTATTAGCTCGACTTCCAGGGCAATATTGTTTGGAAAGAGGAACATTCTGTCTTGTGATCTATCCTTGTCTTATTTTGTCAGTAATTACAGTAAAATTAAACGGGTCATTGATAACATTCCAGTGACAACCCCCCCTGTCATTAACAGGCTGAATACACCTTTTTACATTACACAGAAGTTGTAATTTTCAAGTCTGTTCAGATTTTTTTTTATATTTATTTATTCTTCTTCTTCTTCTTATTATTATTATTATTACTCGGGCACACTCCGGGAATATGTGCTAATCGGATGGCAAAATATCCCGCGGGAGATGAGGGTTTGCGCTGTCTTATTAGCTAGGGTTTGGGTTTTCCATCTGAAGGGGTGGCGAGACCTTTTACTTTTTACGAGATCCCCTGTAGACCAAAAAAAAAAAAAAAAAAATCTACCCAGCAATTGACTTTCTACCATTTCTACCATAAGGAAAGTATTTTGAAAGTGTAGTTTTGCAAGGGCAAACTTTTAAGGGGAAAAGAAGAGCTGCGGGGCTGGAGAGTTCGTCGGACTAGTACGAGACGGGAGTTATTACGAAGTTGATCTTTAAAATTGCGCTGTTGAAACGTCAGTCACGAAAAGGGAGCTTGGCAAGCCGAAGGGCGGCATCCCATAGACAGCGGGGCAACCTGGCTGCCTGGGGCTGTGGCTCATCGCCTGGAGAAGAGGGGGTTAGATCACCGTAAAGGCGGTATTTCTGCTTTGCATCCTCGTCAGTCACCCCCAAATTGCAGAGGCATCATTCGGGGCAAGTCAGAGTGAATTTGTGTAAAAACTAAATGAGGAAAGAAAGAAATGAAATCATATAGGAGCTCCTTTCTTACAGGCCATCCTGTTACTGCAAATTAGATTAGCTACACAGTCTTCAATATAAACATGACATGAGGTTCACAGGAGAGCAAAAGTATCATCCACTCCAATCTCTCCTTTCATCGAAACATCCCCCACAAATTACATCTTCTCCTTTAATACACTTTTCAATGAGATTAAAACATCACTTTGACACGATTTCAAACCTTTTCAGTCGCATCCACGGCTTACTTCAGAAAACAGCAAACAAGGGGAAAACCTAGAAACATCTAAATAATCTCAGGCCGCTGGTCTGCAAATTAAGGGTGCCCAGGGGAAACACGCGATGCCCTTGCTCCATCCAGTGCCGCGCTCTGGCCGCGGGAATGCGGGGACCGAAAATCCCGGGTTCCTTCCCACCGACTGGAGGTAGCGGCGACTTGGCCGGAGCCGGGGTCCAGCGCTTATTTGGAAAAAAGGGTGATTTTCACAGATCTGTTTTCCACCAGATCACTGAGCGATACTTCACCTGACCCTGGCAGCCACCGTAAGGCGGGATAACAACACGGCTACCGGCGCCTTGAGCAAATAAATATTTTTACAGCGCTATCACTGGCAAACCTGAAAAGGCTGCTGGGGTGGGGGGGACCAGGCCGTTCCTTTACCTGTTTAGGTAAAAACAGGGCTTGCAACTTTCTAGGGCTACTGTGGAGCTGCACCCCCGGCCCGCGGCAGGTGCAGGGGGGCAGCACCCGCCCCCGGCCCGACCCCTCCTCCCCGGGCGGGTGTCTCCCTGCTTCACACACACACCCCCCACACCCCCCTTCGCTTCCCTCCACGGGCCCCCCCTTTCC
>NW_009260675.1:818471-819237 GCF_000687185.1 Egretta garzetta
CCCCCTTAACAAAGAGGCTTTCAAACCACAACCTTTTATGGCAGCCTGCGGGAATCAATGCGATAAAACGGGTTTTTAATGGGTTAATTGACTGGAGCCGCTATCATGTTTAAACACCTGTTTCTGAAAAGAGATTCAGCCAAAACCCGTCCCCTCCCTGATCGATAGATGCACAGCCTTGCTCCGTTGCCTGTTGATCGACCCCAAACACCATCGGCAAATAAGAAAGGAAAAATCAATTTCACCTTTTAAGCATCCCGATACTTTATGGCAACAGGGGGAAGCTGTTACAGCCCCCTTGGAGCTGGGGAGGGAGGGTAAGACCCTGGGTCGGACGGCCCCAGGTAGCCCTAACTCCCGGGAGTTTCTTTTTGCCGGGGCTTTCCTTCGGGAGCCTGGGCACAGCCTCCCGGTCCCAGGGTCCCGGCAGCCGCCACTTCCACGGGGGGCCGGGCCGGGGATCCCCCGTGTCCTGGGAAGATGTAGCCGGGCCGCATTAGCAATGCTAAGAGCCCATGTGAATGCTCGCTCCGAGGGGCAGAGATTAAGCAGGCATTAGCTGTAATAGCTGAGGGCTGCTCTGCCTATTGATTTCCCTTTTTTGGCAGTATTAATGCAGCCGAGCCCGTCGGTCAGTCACGGCGAAATTGATTCTTTGCCCAAAACACCTTTCACGTAAATGGCACCCGCGCACCGACATGTTAATTTTGGAACGTGTAACCGGAGCGAGAGCGGCGCGCTCGGGAGGCAGCTCCGGGGCTCGGCG
>NW_009260675.1:819501-819831 GCF_000687185.1 Egretta garzetta
ATAACCCAGTGATTGCGAACGGCTCTTCCCTCCTCGCAGCAAAAGTAACTCGGAAGCCCTCCCCTCGCCGGCTTCCCCTCCTCCCTTCCCCAGACGGGGTGAAGACCCCCTCAAAAGTTAGAGGCACACTTACAGTTGCTCTTCCAGCTCCAGCCTCCTCCCAACATATCAGCTCAAGGGGCAGCCTTATTGTTATTACTCTTATTAATTATTAGCTTTTGGTTTTTCCTCTCCTCTAGCCTAGCTCACACCTTCCTCCGACCGTGCCCGGGCGAGGCGCAGGGGCAGCCGGGACCCGGCCGAGCCCGGCGGGGCCGGCGAGCACTCCTC
>NW_009260675.1:819846-820474 GCF_000687185.1 Egretta garzetta
TCTCTCTCTCCCTCACACACACACGCACACACACACACACACACACGCACGCACACACATACACACGCACACCCGGCACGGGAGAGGGGGAGAAGAGGGAGAGCGGGAGGGAGAGAAAAGAAAATGAAATTTATTATTGATAGAAAAGACTTTAAAGATAATTTCAAGTTATTGTTTCGCTCTGGAGAGAAAAGGAAAAAAAAAAAAGGGGAAAAAAAAAAGGAGAGGGTTTTTTCTCCCCACCCCAACATAATGAAATGCCTTTTGTGTGGCACCGAACAATACCAAACAAGTATTCTAATAAATAGCCACTTTTTTGTTCCGTCGCCGCAGTGAATAGAATTGAGCAGTTGGTTTGAGAGCAGCTGGAGCGCCGCGCCGAGCGGGGAGGTGGAGCCCGGAGCCTTCCTCCTCTTTCTCTTCCCCTTCCCCTCTCCCACAGGCGCTTTCTCCTCTCACCTCGCCGGTCTCCCTCCCCGCTCCCGCTGGGCCACTCTCCCCTGCCCCCGTCTCCGGGGAAGATGTCTCCGGGAAGGGCAGGGCAGGACAGGGCAGGGCAGGGCAGGGAGGGGAAGGGAAGGGAAGGGCCGGGCAGGGAAGAGGCCACCCCCAGGTGCTGCTCCCCCCA
>NW_009260675.1:820754-821458 GCF_000687185.1 Egretta garzetta
ATCCTGCGCTTCCCCCGGGATGGAGCCGGGCTTTGTCAGCCGCCCCCTCTCCGCCCGGGATCGCTGCGGAGGGTCCGCACCTTCTCCGCCCTGTGCCGCTCGCCGCGATAACCTCCCCTTTCCTAGGCAGCGCCGTTAGTTTTCCTCCTGCATTTATTTTTTTTCCGCCTCCCTCCCCTTAACACTCTTTTCCAGTCCCTTCCTATCAGCGTGACACCCGCTCTAGGACACAGAGTCGATAGAGGTTATTAAAAACGGACACAAATCCGCTAAAGATTTCCAGGTAAAGCTGAGAGCCACCCGTCCGCTGTTCCGCTCCGGCCGTGGGCGGGTGTGTGCCGGGAGGAGGGAGGTTAAAAAAATAAATGAATAAATATACCACACCACCCCCCAACATTAACCTCCTATTCCCTCGACAGCTCGAGCCCCGCTTGCCTCGCAAAGGCTGCGGAAAGCACCCGGGGGTCAAATAAACCGCAGCAATTGCTGCGAAGGCTTCTTAGCATGCGGAGGTTGTTACCTCGCCAGCTACTTCGCGTTGCTCGGTCACACACAGTCATTAGGCATCTCGGAATAAAAAGCGACCGGCTTTTAAGTTTAAACCAGCGTTGCCATTTACAGGCTTTTATTCGCGCTTGGAGGGGGAAGGGGGGAAGGGATGGGCACGTACTAACGACCCGAATTAAGTCCTGCGCCCTCATCAG
>NW_009260675.1:821716-823660 GCF_000687185.1 Egretta garzetta
TCCCCCCTCCCCTCTCTTTTAAGTGGGTTTTTGCTCTCACTTCAATAGCACGCCGGCTCTAATTAGCTGCAATATTAAGAAACCGCTGCTAAATGACAGTTTTATCGGGTTTGTGCAGATAGGAGGAACGCGGGGACCCAGCGAAATGCCCATCCGCGGCGCTCGGCGCTGGATCCCCGCCAGCAACCCCCGCTCGCTCTTTTTATATGGAAAACCGGCAACATTTTGGAAAGCAAGCTTTAAAACTTCGACTTATATTTTACATGCTAAACAACGGGGAGAATGGCGACAGCGTTACAGAAAGCTTCAAACCCTGCAAATATTTGAATGGGGCTTTTTTGTAAAGTAGAGCAGCTGTCAGTCAGCTGGCTTTGACAGCCTGCCACAATTTTGTCATTTAATAGTGGGTGTTAGGCTAAGTGCAAAACACTCTGGCAAACAGATGTCAAACCTACATCTCATATAAATGGGGGTTGTAAAATTGAGTTTTAACCCGCATATAGGGTTTTAAAAAGCGGTGCCAGTGTGTAAACTGTATACAAAATAGAGATACTGACAATCTCCCGTGTGGGCTTGTTATTTAAAGCAGGCTTATTTAGAAATCTGACCTCCAAATTATGCTAAATCTTCCTGCATTTCAAACAGCGGAATATGAGAACAGTGCTCGGGAAAGTCGAAATTAAGGACAAATATGATGGCTCATTGAAAGGGGCTGATTGCCGTACATACTGCAAACCCGGGGCTCTTCTTTTCCTCAGCTCATCGTCGCTCTCCCAAATCTGAAGCACTGGAAGGAAGGAAGGAAGGAGGAAAGGAAAGGAAAGGAAAGGAAAAGAAAGGAAAGGAAAGGAAAGGAAAGGAAAGGAAAGGAAAGGAAAGGAAAGGAAAGGAAAGGAAAGGAAAGGAAAGGAAAGGAAAGGAAAGGAAAGGAGGAAAGAAGGAAGGAAGGAAAGAAAGAAGGGCTTGTCAGGGTCCGAGTTTGCAGGGACTGTTTTCTACAGCGGGACCCGAGGGGTTTGACTCGGGAGAAGGCGGAGGGGGGAAGGACAGACCCCAAGGGCAGCGAGCCGGCAGCTGCAGAACCGCAGCCTCGGACCGGGCGGGGAGGTGGCCGCACCCCTGCGAAGGGTGGCAGGCACCCACCTAGGACATGGCAGGAGAGATCAGGAGCGGTGGCAGGGAGAAATATTAGTCACGGTTAATTTCTCCTGAAGTTACTATTCGAAACACGAGCTGCTTTTCTTTCTGGAATTCACGTTTTCAAGACTCGTCTCCTCACCGAGATGGGATTTCCCCCTGTGCTTCGAGGGACCCCCCCGACAAATTTCCTTTGGACGTTTAAAAAAATGCCATAAATATTTATACCAAAAATTGTTCGTTGCCTCAGCTGGCTAGAACGAAGCAAGGAGAGAAAAGATGATAATTCATCGCACGAATTATATTGAATGGAGGGTAGCAAATTCCCTAGAATAAGTCTGCACCCACATAATCGTTTTGGAAGCTAAGCATGTAGCTTCCTAAACAAGTCGACATGAGGGGATTAAATGAAACGTTTAATTGAAAAGAATTGTTCATATTAATAATTAACCCTAGTTTAAACACACGCTCAGCTGATTCCCTTCTCGAGTGCTGGGTTGCAATATTTGCACGGTCCCAGCTGATGCTAAGCGAGTAGAGGAATGCCCACGGAACGATTATCCATCACGTGCAGTTCCCGCTTCCTTGCTCTCTGGAAGCCCCATTTGAGCTGAACTCGCCCCCCGCTGCCCCCCAGATCTCTGCTGCCTGACGACGGCGTTTTCCTCTTTGCAGGTTTTTGCTCGTTTGTCGTTTTTGCAAGGGGGTCCCAAACCTTTTCTTTCGCTAAGAACGGCGAGGAACGCCCGGGACGCCAGCTACCCCGGCCTCGGGTGGTCAGAAAACACGGAGGAGCGGGGCGCGGGT
>NW_009260675.1:823780-834613 GCF_000687185.1 Egretta garzetta
AAAAAGCGCCCAGCCGTGCCTCCAGTGCCACAGGCTGAGGTTACTGGGGACTCCTTGGGTCACAGGCACCGGCCCCCCGGTAAGCTTTCTTCCATGCCTTGGCACCGCCAACTACAGCCTGGCACCGGGTAAAATCGTGGAAGCAGAACCCGGGTTTTATTCTGGAACGATTGCCACCGAGCTGTTGTGAGTGGGTTGTAGCTGCAACTTTGGTTCGCAGCAGGTTGTTAAAATACACAGGCTGGTTCTGCGGCCAGTCCCTGGCTCTAGAGCCGAGCCGTGGACAGTCTTTATTCAACTCCCTCACGCAGAAAAATGCCTGTAGTTATTATCCAGCCCATTTGCCTGCAAAGAAAGGCTATGGTAAAACCATGACCCTTATTTTCAAACAAGAAACTGACCAACAAATCTGGAAAGATCTTGATAGATAATAAAAAACTCCTCTTGCCACCTAAAAATGGCCACTCCGTTACCTCTAATGTGGCTGCTCTTTTTTACCAGTATGCTTGTATGAGTATTTTATTGCTTTCCAACAGAGACACAGCTGTCCCTTTTTCAGCATATTGCCACAAAACGGTTCTGAACCTCAGCAGTAAAAATATAATTGACACAGACAAATAGTTTTTCTCAAATGTAGCAGTTTATTAAGTCATGAAATTAAGTCTGGTGACAACCTGACTGTCCTAAAATTGTTCTGAAATACAGACCTGCACTCTCTCTACCTGCAGCATCATCAGAAATCCAGGCGCTCAACTTGCATTTATTCCCATACTTCAAATGTTAATACTAGTTTATTTTCAGGGTGGAAACATTATGGCACAAATTCAGGTGACAGAGCTGGAAAATGGCTCTAAAATAACATGAGGAAGGGAAATAAAGGTGACTATGATTTTACTGTTTAAGGATTACAGGGAGCTTGTGCTGTAGATAGGAAACACAAAGGTTGCTAAAATTGTATCTTCCATGGGCTTGGTTCCTGCGACTGCAGTGGAATTATGCCTGATCTGCGCTGGAGGGAAATCAGAGGGAAGCTACCGAGACCTGTAACACAGAGGCTGCGTGCTAGAAAAATCAACAGGTGAAATCTAATTGCATCGCTGCACAGAATGCAGTATTTATACTGTTCTTTGCTGATTCTCTCATTTCATTTCAGAGCAGCGGATAGCCATCGAACTGTTGGCTTAGTGGTTTTTTTTTTAGGTCTTAGATTTGCCTCCCCTTTGAATAGCTTCTGAAGGCTGAACCATTCAAGTGCATAATATCCATTCCAAGACTGAGGTGCAAATCAGTTTTACAAGAGGCTTGTGAGTAGAAAGTACAGGGTGGGGATCGGGTGATCCTGCTGCAACGTGATCCGGTCACTTGAGGATATTGTTAAACTTGAAGGTAGTGCTGTCAAATGGAGTATGGCTTAGCACCAGGCCTATCAAAGAGGAAAACTAACACTCCTCATTGATGGAGGAAGCATTTTAGATACTCCATCATCACTGTCCTGAGCCCACTAGAATTTGTTACGACTTTAAGTAAAGTCAGTGTCTTTTTGGGCATCCAAGCACATGTACCAAAAGGTTTAGCTTTTACTGCCCTGGCAAAAATGTTTGCACATATTTTACATGCATTTAGCAGCATGTATTTGTATTTCCTGGGGGAGGTGACAGCACATCATCCAGTTGATGCCCTAGCTCTATATGCAAGTAGAGGGTATGCATTTTGTTCTATTAACTCTATAGATGTCCCAGTGCTGGAGAAGTGTCTTCTCGGGTCATTGGGATGAGAAGACCATACTGAGGCATAGCTTGCTGAGACAGTGACTGCTATGAAACTATTTGAACCTTTCAGCTCCTCATCCGGTGAAGATGATTAATTTCTGCTGGGCGCCTCAGTTGCATTATCAGGACTGCCACTGATTCATTCAGTGGGTTAAATTGGTTTTCTCTTGAATTAGGTCCAGCTGTGCTGTCAGTTTGTTGCCTCAAGCTTCACCCAAGTGTCCCCACCGCAGAAGTCCTGGGCTTTTGGCTGAGACGGATGTCTCGTAGCCTTTGTGAGAAAACCTGGAGGAAGGACAGAGGATGGTCTGCTCCGGAGCCCTCTCCTTACAGGCAGTAGGGACATGAACCAACCTGAACTGGGAGCCGCGGACTCATTCCCTGCGGCAGACCACAAAAGCAGCCCGCACCGTGCAATCGGCTGAATGTTAGCAATGATTAAGAAACAGCCCAAGGTCCTTGGGTAAGTCGTTTAGACTTTAGATTTGTAGGGATCCAGGATATTTAGACAGAAAATTCTCACTGAAATGAACGGAAACTCTGCATTTAAATCCCTGGATTTTAGTCTCCTCGAGCTGAAGATTTGAGATACCTGACTTAATCTCCCCAAACCTCTACTGAGCCATGGATACGCTGGCTACCGTAATACACAGGAACACCACAGAGGCATTACGAGTAATAAACTTGCTAATACTTTTAAAGAGAGATAAAGAGGTAAGAAATGTGCTAAGGATTATCATTACTATTTACCACCACGACACTCACTGGGATGGGAAAGTGGGAAGTAATGTTCAGAAGATCTGAGGAATGTTGCTTAGTTTGAAAATATCTCTGCTACTAATGTGATGACTGCCTAGTGGAGTTGTGGTTGCTGGGAATTCACACACTGATTTTATGGAGAGATAAAAGAGTGGAGTTTATATGGAATAAACCCCTTTTGAATAAAACAATCTGCATAAATGCTTTAAGAAAGCCTATAATTATGATAAAATGTTGCTCAGAGTTAAAATTATGAAGCAATCAAAATTTATAAACAGTCTCTCATCGACTTTTAATCACACTTTCTCATATACAAACTGTAGAAAACATATAGCAGCAATATATAACAATACACATTTTATTTTCAGTAATTTAGGGTCCCATCCCCTGCTCTTTAATCAGACAAAGCTCAGCTTGTTGAGCTCTGCAGGACTACCCTTAAATGTCAAGAAGCGTATAAAGGGCACTGGTTTTATATAGGCTTAGCTGGGGCTTTATCCTGCTAGCAGCCGAACACCTCTGGAGAGGTGCTGTGTGCTCACTGGGCTAGAGCCAAAGCTCGCTGTGGTCATATTCCCACCAAGAGTCTCTGGATCAGGGCCTCTGCTCCCATGGGCTCCTCTGGAGATGCTCGCTGAGCGTAACACAGGGTACGACCTACACCTCCCCTGAAATTGCCTTGCAGACATTGCTCTTCATTTGTGATTCATTACGGAGAACGCTTAAATTATATGCATCATGTAGGACTTGGATGGCAAGAGATATTCAAAGGAAGGAATAGTTGTAACGGGAACCTTGCCAATTTGAATGGTAGCCTACCATGTCTACAAGCTCCATTGTCTCCCTTGAGCTGAACTAGCTGAACACGTTCAGGACGCAC
The DNA here is from genome assembly GCF_000687185.1 of Egretta garzetta. Taxonomy (NCBI): domain Eukaryota; kingdom Metazoa; phylum Chordata; class Aves; order Pelecaniformes; family Ardeidae; genus Egretta; species Egretta garzetta. The sequence goes on from NW_009260675.1 coordinate 827,189, forward strand.
TCCGATAGCAACATGCCTCCCTCGGCAAGCAGCAACATTCACTGGTATTATTGTCGCATGAAAAATGTTATCACAGATAGGTCACATTAAGGAAACATTTGCTTGAAACAATATTATTATTTTTTAAATGCAGTATTACTAGATTCTTTTTTGAAACAGAATAGCATGTGGAGTCTTCCACCTGAATTCCTTATGAAAATGAGATCTTCTATTGAATTGACTGGCACGGCTCTTATTGATAGGCTAACTGTTTGCCTCTCTTTAATTATCAGAGTAAACAGCCTTTTCTGCTAAAACATTGATTCAAATGCTGCTTTCAGCTAGACATATTAATAGGGAATAACTGCACTGAATTTCACGAGGTTTACACCTTTCTAATGGAGTGTGAAATAATGTCCATAAACAACTCTTTTGATGCTCTCGAGAGGCCCTTGCATGACTTGCTATTGATTCCAGCTGCCTCCAGGTCCTTGGGAGCTCACCCGCCTTTCCCTGGCCAAAAGCCTGAAACCAAAGTCCCCAAGAGGGTAGGTGGCAAGGAAGAGGACCGGAGAAGTCTCCCTCTGCAGCTCTCTCCCTCTGCGGAGCAGGCCCTAGGAGACGCTCATCCTTTTGGGTTGTGGAGCAATAGCAGTACTTTGTGGCTCTTTCAAAGAAATAGTGCTGTATTTAGTATCAATTCTGCATGCTTGAAGGGGAAATGTGTTTTGGGCTTGAGGAAGTGAAACCTCAGCCTGATCCATTCCTAGATGATTATGAAGGCAGGTTTTTCAAAGGACAGAGAAGCACTGTGCATGCAGTTTGATGTGCATTCTCTGACAGCATTGGGTTGTCAAGTAATGGTATTGCTGGTTGTTCTTGTCATGCTCCCACCCATGCCCCAAACCCCAAGCATGGTGGGACTTCCCTTTCCAGCCAAAAAAAAAAAAAAAAAGACGATTGTGATTTTGGGACTTTGTGATTTTGTGAGAGAGAGGCAGGGGTTTTTTTCTTCTTTTTACAGCCCAGTTTTCTCACTCTTTTAGAGGTTTGCCTACAGAAGGATGGGTAGAAGTTATTTTCTGTGATTAATATGATGCTCCATTTAAAGGACTTCTTCATGATGAAATCGCTATTTAACAGCCTGTAATCACTGAATATAAACATAAAGCCTTGCTTTGTATCAATATGTGGGCCTAAAGATGTGGTTCTGTTTCCCACAACAGCTGAGATAGATGAATGCCATGAGTGCTCTGTGTAGGACGGAGGGCAAAACCACTACAACAAAACCTAAACAAACCTAAAGCATGAAACCAAACATTCTGTATACTGACATTAAAATTACATTGAAAATTGGGAGCACGAACTACCAAACTAGGCTTTTTTCTGTTTTACAAACTGCAACGTTTGTTTAAAAAAATCTCCAGCATAATTGCAAATTCAAATTTCCTCCCCATTCTTACATCGACATTTGTGTTTTTCTCTTAACATCTCCCACATGTTAATGCAGCAGCTTCCTAGCCCTCTTGTTATATATCGCATTCAATGTAACAGTTTAGCAAATTCTCCAATTGTGTTGGTGTTCGCTTTCACAGACATGGAGAGCAATTTGATGTGTCCTTTTAATGAGTCATTTTCATGCAAGGAGGAAAACAGTGGTTGGGGAAGTTATTAAAGCTTTCTGCTCATTGATTTTAAGACTCTCTACTGAATCTGTGTTGCTTAAAACCCTGCTTGTTTTGTTAGAAGGGTTATTCAAACCGTCTTTTCTTCTAAATCTGAAGTTTGAAGAACTCCAGCTTCCTCTTACTCCTTTGCAGGGGCTGCAGATTTGTCACTGAATTGACTCTGCCACAGAACTGTGCAGTGAAATCTGAGATTTCATTTAAGAAGTTTTTGATACTTGGATTGCTCATGATAACTGTCCAAACGTGAAGAGGATGGAAAACCATCTACAGGTGTGAGGGCAGAGGTAAGTCTAGCAGGAGCAGGAGTTCTTTTCATCTGCAGCAGGCATAGACTCTAAATCATAATGGTGACAATATAAATGTAATTTTTTAAGCTGTGCTCCTGCTGACCATTTCAGCAATGTGTCTAATGAACCTACTTAACTTGGTTGAATGCTGAGGTGGACACAGGGTAGTATATCGGAGAGAAGACTAACTTCAATGCATGGTTACTTCAGAGGAACAAGGAACTTGGGGCCCAACAAAACAGCCGTGAGAAGAATAGATCATCTGCCAGATTTCCTACTGACAGAAGACGTCACAGTAGTCATCATAACCCTACCCATGGCCACAGGCAGTTTTGCACCAGGGTTCTTTTGAGGTTGCACTTATCTGACAAGGCTCCGAGAGGTGGCACATACTGAACTTTCAAGCAGTAATAAAGTGATGCCCAACTTTTTGTCTACAGTGGGCCCCATCAGCTGTATCACACTGTAGGACATAGGTGGGTTTTGCTCTGGAGAGACAGCCCAGGCATATAACTAGCCTCATGATGGAGGTGGCCCAAGATATGCACCATCCCATCCCCGTGTTCAGATTTTCACTGGATGCACCGGCAAAGAGCTGCAGCTTGCCAGTGGGTTCCCCAGTCCAAACCATCTAGACTCGTGGCTGCTGGCTGTGCTGCTGAGCATGTGCACCGTACAACAAGGGATACAGATGCACTCACCCAAGGTGGTGAGAGAATGGTCAACAAAAAAACATAAGGGAAGGTGGCCCCTGTACCATGCTGCCCATATGCGTAGCACACAGACATTCCCACATGCGCATGGCATTTGGCATTGGCACGTGTGCGTGTGCAAGGGATGCACTTTTGGTCATGTTGGCGGGGCAGGGGTGTGTGTGCTGGGTCCCCTAGAAAGGAAGGTTACAAGACACAAACTGCCACAACAATACACCCAGACTATAGCTCCCTCCCTGGGGCAAGCCGGTGGGTCACAAGGAAGAGGCTACAGGTTTGAATGACTGTTTTTTCTGGACTGGATTTTGCCTGCTGGACACATGCTAAGCACATGGGTACAAGTCATTCCTACAATTGCTCTTGCAAAAGCAAATTTTGTTGGAATAAGGGAGTGTTAGAAAGCAAAACCTATAGGACCCATGTGAGTCGATTTAAAAACAAAAATATACCTCAAATATGTTTGATTTTTAAGCTAAATAAGAGTTTTCTAAATGCACTGATGGCCCATAATTTTGTTAAAATGAAGGTGAAAATGGTAGCTGAAGCTATTGGTGAACATAATTTATAGAGTGCAGGCTTAAGATTATTTTTTTCCAAAATACATAAATAAAAAGACAATTATTTATTAAAAATCCTAATTCAAGAAAAATGTTTTAAGTTTCTTTTTGGGCAAAAAGACACTGGTTGTACTTAAAGTCTGTATATTAGAATGACACAGGTCATCATGAAATCTTCAAAGTCTTACCAAATAGTGAAACCACCGCAGTAGATGCTGAACTACCTAAACCAGCCACGAATTGTCTAAACAAAATAATTTGATACTGGCTGTTTTCCACATTTTAATTAGCAAGAGCAGGTGGCTGTTGCATAATCCTATTTAATGTCTGTGCCTGATACCTCCCAAATAGCTCAGCAATTAAGTTCGTACCTTAGTGCGGTTAAATGCATTGGCTGCTAACACTAAGATTCACTTTCTGACCCAGATGTAATGCAAGAGTTCTGTCCTTCCACTGACTTAACAGAGAAAAAGCTCTATTAACTTACAGCCTGTTGGTTGCACAGATGCCCCAAGGTATTTTGTATAAATGCATATTGATGTCTCATGCGAGTTTTTCCTCCCCAGCAGAGTTTCTTTGTAACAGAGATCACAGTGCCCCCATTAGATAATCACCACTCTCCACAACATCCAGCCTAATCGTGCAATTGATCGCAGTAAATCAAAGATCTGGGAATTCTCTGAGCAGCTGTCTGCAGTTCAGCCTTTCTGTGCGCTGGGCCGCATCGGCCAGGTGTCCACCAGAGGTGGATTTAGGAGAGGGGAGGGCAGATGCCAAGCCTGCAGCCCACCTGTCCACAGAGCTGGGTCCCCAGGTACAGCAAGGGCTGTGCTACCTCCCCTCCTGCCCATCACTGGTGCTGCTGCATTGCACTACCATTTGCCACAAAGCAACAAGCTCTCCAGTTCTAGTAGTCGGGGTGGCTAACAAGCTACTCGCACACCTGCATGCAAACATGAAAAATACAAATTCAGCTCTCATAGAATCATAGAACCATGGAATCACAGAATCGTTTAGGTTGGAAAAGACCTTTAAGATCATCAAGTCCAACCTTTAACCTAACCCTGCCACCCCACCACTAAACCATGTGCCTAAGCACCTTGTCTACCCATCTTTTAAATACCCCCAGGGATGGGGACTTGACCACTTCCCTGGGCAGCCCGTTCCAGTGCCTGACAACCCTTTCATTGAAAAAATTGTCCTAATGTCACCACTTAAGACTTTTAGAGTCACAGACAACCAAGTACTACCCTGCCTACCTACCTTTTTTTCCGTGTTTCTTCTTTTTTTTTTTCCCCTCCACAGAGCCCTGCTGTTTTCATTGAGATTATGAGATACAAGCTACAGAGCTGGCACCTCACTCCTGCTTCCTTATTTGAGTCTTAAGGTGTAAAGAATATTTTGTCGGGTATCCATGCTAAAGGGCAGTGCCTTAAGAGTGTGCTTTACCACATTAAGACATATATTTCAAGATGCTTAACTCCTTCTTCATACGAGAAAAGCAACTTTCCAGTTGTGCAGCAGAAGCACGAGCATTACTGGCAGAGAACGTCTGTATATTTGCTTGGACAAATACAAATTTGCACACACGCAATTTTAAAATATTTTGAAAAACTTAAGAGTAGAAATGAACACATGTTACGATAAAAAAATATTCTAAGTGATTAGACAAGATTTTGAGAGTTTTACTGTCTCAGTTCAGTTGCTCTCCCTGAAAAAAATCTCCAAGCCCTTCCCCCCGCACGCCAACTTGTTGGCTTCCTCCTGGAATATGCTTTACTACAAAAGCCTAAAACACCTGTTGTGTAGCTTTCTGTGCATTTTAATAACAACTTTTTAAAGGAAGGATACATATCTCTGTCTGTTGTAGTACTTTATTGGAAGATGGAATGCATGGATTTCAGTGAGTTGTGTACATATGTTGAAAGAAAATGGCTGTGGATGGCTGGTGGCAGGTTTGGCTGGTGGCAGAGAGAAACACAACTTAAGCCCAAACAAATGTGGATGGGATCTGAGATAGACAGACACCTCAGAAGAATGGATATCTCCCAAATCCTGAACTGGATTTTATGGTCCCGATTCACCAGCCCTTTCTTCCATAGAGCTGGATGCAAAACAGAGTTCAATGGGAGAATACAACTGTATGAGTGGATGATGTGGAGTATATTAGAACAGATCTAGAATTAAGTTAATGTTCCCTTGAGGGCAAGGTAAAAACCAGCACTAGAGATAGTGTAATATACTATTGGTACCTGCGAAGTTTTTTAGACTTTTTTTTTTTTTTTTTAGGTCTTTACGCATTTCTGTTTAGGTGCTTTATTTCAGACAAACTCCATGCAGAAATTCATAGATTTCCCCTTATTCCATCTACCTCCAAATACCAGCAAAAAAATACAAATGCATGCAAGGATACTAGATTCATTATGGGACTACTGTGCTCATTAATGATTTTAATTTTAGAGTAACGACACTGAAATAAATGATAAGGCTCTTTTCATTGTACTTCTCTGAAGTCCCTGTGATAACAAAAAGTTTATGATTCTGGTGGCTAATCTGGAGTGCTTGGTAACCAGCACAGAGAAAAGAGTCTTATTCAAAATGTGGCCATTCTTAACTTCCATCGCTACTTCTTCCATCTCTCTCTCCACTCCCAGAGACAGTTTATGTGTTAAGCTCTGCATCTCTTAGTGAAACCAGGTATTTCCTAGAGACATGGGTGTATGTGGAGAATGCTTAGGAACTCAGAGTCCCTCCCACTGAATGCCTTTTTTTCTGCCAGCCTGGCTTGGAAATAAAAGCTGAAAAGTTGTGAGAGTCAATGGCACATTTTAGGGAACACAGAAAATAAAAACACAGTCCAAGTAATGAATGGAATAACTTTAATTGTGTTTGGTTTGGGTTATGGACTCAGTAAATCTCACTTATACAAATGTGTTTTAAAGTTAATTATCTACTATCATTTCCATCTAAATATATTAAAGGGACATTTTCCTCAGTCTTCTGTGAAGTCATTTGAGTGTCCAAATGATTGAGCTCTGGCATAAAACTGTTGACATTAAAATAAGGTGTAATAAAGAGAACAGGGTAATTGCTAGAAGGTCAATGAAGAGAAAAGGAAGCAGCTGGGCGTAATTTAACGGTAGCACTGCAAGCAATGCTGGGAAGTGAAATAACTGCCGCAGAATGGCCATTTGGGTGACCTGCACTGAAGAAACTGAAAAACAACATCCCATTTTCTTATTTTCAGATAATCAGAACTGAGTTGCAGATGGTTCTGTGATTGAAAATATATACAGACAACCTGAGTGGGATGCACCTTGCCAAAAGTCTGTGTTCCCAAAGTCTGTGTCAGCTGACCTGGTGATCTGAACCCTCTGTAAAGTCAGTGGAAAGAAAGAGTTTTTTCAAGGGCATGACTGATTTCTTCCTAAAGGACATGTCTAAAATGTAGTTCTCTAGAACTACACCTATTTTTCTTCACTGGCTATGAAGAGACCTGGGGGTAACAAGATCAGATGTGGACATCTAAAATTAGATGAGGTAAATCCCACCAAAGGAAGCTCTGATGCTGGAAAAGCAGTGGCAGTGTAGGTGGAAGAAGAGAAGACCAAGGACTAACAGCCTTCAACAGCTGCCAGCTGCTGCCCCACCAGGTTGCTAGTGGGGAACTTCAAGAGTGTCCAGCGACACGACATAAACTTAGCAGTCCTTGGTTTTGTAGGATGTATACCAAGTATATACTGTGGTGCCAAAGTTAGAAAGAGGACTCTTGTTTCATGATCTGCATCTTTCTCCTACTCAGTTTGCTCTTGCCAAGGCTATTAAAGGATAATTAATTTCCTTACGTTTACTTTAAAATTAATTCATCTAGCAGCTGACTATTTCTCCAAAGCAAGCGCAATATCTCTTCCCATTGTGGACAAGGCTTACAAAGTATTTGGAGCAAGCAAGAGATGTCTCGAGTCAGGTGGGAAAGGCTACTGGTGTTCAAGTAGGGTTGGTAATTTTACCTTGTAAATACAATTAAAAATCAGTTTTCTTCCCCCTAGAATTTTGTCATGGTCCTCCCACCCCCCCGTTTTAACTCAGTTATCAATTGTGATTGCAAATAAAAACTAACAACCCTGTGTATGCTGGAATAATATTCAGTTCTTAGGGCTAAAGTGAAATTCTTCCAGTGGCTAATACCAAAACTTCGACC